>NC_060130.1:558313636-558627867 GCF_021461395.2 Schistocerca americana | reverse complement strand
AGTGAACGAACTCCACAGCTCGGAAATTATCAACACTGAATTATGCGTTGATTGCCGAATGGGCTACGCCTTCACACATATATAAAAGCGCCACTCCAAATGAAAGGAATGTAGTGTACTGCAGAACTGACAGCCATTATGCTATTGATACGGCAGCACCTGCTTACAGGAGACGTTTCTGGAAAGCAGTGCCACGTTAAGCAGTTTGCAAGAAATGGTTCACTGCTGTCTCCAGCACTCACTTGTATTGCCCTTCAAGACCTACTTTTCCAGCATAACGTCGGAAGGTCGATCGTATTTCTCTAACCCCCCATTCACGGCAGAATCCTAGGAAACGAACTATTAGATCATTTGATCAAGGAAGTAACCAACAAATAACTCATTGGTATTAAGGGCAGTGTTCTGACTTACGACCGCATTCCGGCTCCTAGCGACATGGAATAGGGAGCAGGATGGCGTAGTTAATCCTAACGGGTCAGGTACCATAAAATATTCCCGAAAGGCGTTTGTTTCTTCATGAAGAGCATCCAACCGAGAATCTAAAATTCTTGATCGACTCCGCATTAACCACACTAGAATAACCAATGAATATATTGGCTAAACAAGCTGCTCCACCTTTCTGTAGTTGGTGCTGTCCCTTTATTGGTGGCGCACGTTTTACTGAAGTACCCCACATTTACCGCGAGAAGGCGAATTCGTGAAACTACCCTACTCATTACCTACAATTTTTGATGATTATGTCCAAGCAGCGAACCTGGCTTTAAATTTTATCCAACAGTGCGCCTAGTACAGTCTTGAGAGTCAGACGGTATTATGGTCTCGCTGGCTTCCAGGGATGGCTGTATCAGGAGTCACACCCCCGGAAGGACTTCGACTGTTTCCAGCTGGGGTATTTCCCATCGTTTGAGCAGTTACCAGACAGCGTCAGACAACAGGCTGTACTGCGCATGCGCAGCTACGATGACGTAGGCAGCCCGTGCTTGGTGCTTGCTTTGCTCATACGCTTTTCTGTGTGGAATTTCGTGCGTGGTGGGGCATCACGTGTCCATATGCAGCCCTGCGGCATGTTGGTGAGAGGACATACAGAGTTGTACCTATAGCAATTTTTTTGTCATATCCCACCCAGATGAAGGATGCAAATAAGGAAGCAGTTCTTGGCATATTTCAAAATTAGATTCCACAGCTCAAAGTACCATAACATTTTGCTATGGGGTGACACAGTTTTTTTTTTTTTAATTTGTACTCTGCAATATTACTGTGTAGCATACCAATTAGGTTTACATCTACACAGCACTGCAAAAAGCTAGTAGGATGGAATACAATTTTCTTGCAAAAAAAAAATGTTTCTTATGTAGCTTACACCAGTACAAAGGACAATAAATTTCATGACTATTTCAAAATGTGTAAAAAATTAACAAGGTTGTCTGAGAGGCAAAGAAACTGTACAACTGACAGTTTATATTCTACTCTAGGAATAAATGTAAATCCTTGTGGGGAGTTAAAACGATAAAACACGGTATGCTGCTAGTCTACAATTTAGCATAGAATGGCATTCTATAAATTTAAGATGTAAACACAAATTAAGAAATAACTTCAGGCCTAGAGGAAGTATTAGACAAGTGCCTTGTGACCGAAAAACACTGTTTCACAGAAGGCAGATTTGTAAAATTCTGCTACAGCTGTCAATATATTTGAAACAAAATATTTAGTTCAAAAACTACTGACCAAATTTGCCTACTTAGTCAGCTTCAAATCAATGTTTACGTATGTTCGTACGTATATAGCATTAAGAGATCTTACATTGACATAAAAGGAACAGGACATCAGAGACTACTCCAGCAGCATCGGAGTTTCATAAACCATACTAAAATGCTTCATTCCACTCTAATTGCACATTTATATGTCCAGATGCACCCTGAAGTGCCTGATATTCAGCTTTTCTATGTGGTTTTCGTGATACCAATTTTCTTGGAGATCCAGTACTGTATTCTCATGTTTGATTCTTTATTATGGTATAATGTCATTCCTCCCAGAATATGAAAATTTTCACTTGAAATTGAACGAATTGAAAGTAACCAATAGTGCGGAACGAAACACTTCGTTTCAAATAAACTAACTTCCTCAGCGGAAAAAATTAATAGAAGCAAATTTCTCTACAAAATAGTCAGAAATGGCTTCATTAAGAGATTAATGGTTGATTACTAATAAAGTGGAAATAATACAAAATCAGAAAATTGGAACTACTAACTTATTTTTGTGTTTCATGATTATGAGAATTTATATTAATTCACTTGATGACTCCCGGCCATAGAAATCTGTTTTGTTTTCATTTGACATGGGAGCCGTAAACGAAGAGACCAGCAACACCACGAAACATATTCACAGGTCACGTGAAGGAGGACCCCCATCCCCACTACAACACAGCTTGCTCTGCACATGCGCGAATCTGGCAGCTTGGGCGCGCCGGAAAAAATTTCCGGGTAGCATCTGGCTACTCGCTACTACTTAGCTCATACGGCAAACACCCACGCTTCAAGTAGCCAGAAGCGGGAGGAAGACACTGCTCATACGCGAATTCAGTTGTGCGCATGCGCACGAGCCCGTTGGCAACTGCTCAACCGAGCCTCCAGAGAATGCCGGAAGTTGCCATCGCGGACATTTGTGGTCGCCAGGGTTTGCCGGACATTTATGGTCACACCCTGCGTCAGGTAGTTTGAACGGCGATCCCTGTGGCGAGGGAGGCCCTTCCTCGTACTCGTATTCGCTTTCAAAGCGCCGTTTCCGTATCTTACCGCACACAGCCAGTACGTAAAGCGCCTCCTTCTTCGACATCTTGGCTTCTTGAAATTATGTTGCAGTAGCATCTAATACCAACATATTTCCAACTACCGTTCCATTTGCACCAAAATATAGAGCTTCTTTTCAATATCCGTAAATCTGAATGTTTACAACTTTCGGGGGACGAAAGCAGTATCATCGACTATATTAGTATGTAATTTGTTCTCCTAAGCATAAATATCCTCTCTCCGTCTGTACGGTAGCTTCTTCGCATGCTTATTGACTGCGATAGAAACAGCGCATCACCATGGGAGGGCAGGAAAGGAACGATGTAAAAAAAGGGACTTCGAATGTTCGCTAATCAGTCTGAATGCTGCGTTTGTGGCTATTTCAGTTGCAATGGCTGCCAGACCAAAAGGACAATAAGGGAAGGAGAAACAGGTATTTGAATGGTTGGTAGGAAGAACGCGACATACTCCACGCTAATTTACTCACTAAAATCCGATACCCCTTGCGGCCAAAAATTCATTAATAATGTGTCGTGCGATAGTGTTTAAAACAGAGAAAGAAAACGGTCATTAAATAGGAAATTACAGCTGAAAAAAGTTAGGTGTGCCTGTAATTTCTTGCGACAGGAGGGTCATTTGAGTGATGTTTAATGTTAGCTTCGTTTAGCCAAATCCCACTGCTTATTGATTAAAATCTAGTGAACCGAGTGCGACCAGCTAGTTTCATCATGAAGTCAATTAGGGATGCTCCTGTGAGGCCTAAAACACTAACTTTTACAATTAATAAAGGCGGATCCCATCACACTTCGTACAGGCTGTGGATTCTCTAAATGATAAATGATCGTTTACCATTCTGTCGTGTTTAAAGTCAGCCTAAACACGCTTCATTTTTATGCAATAGCTACAGTAAACTTTGTAACTTAATACAAGAATGAAAAAGGCTAATATGTCCTGAGCAGAGTCAGGAATGTAAAAATGGGAACTAGTTTTTCCGACTTATTTGGCAGCTTAGACGACATTTAAATAAAAAATGTTAGTATTAGTACTCATGGCATGCAACTATAATGCATCGTGTCACGTTTTGGTATTTGTTTCCCAAAGAAGGAAAAAACTGTATTATTGTTAGATTCTTGGGGCTGTCAGTGTGAAAGAACCTTACAGAGCATCGTACTTGATAACAAGGAACTTGTTCATTTGGTGATCCCAAAGGGCTCGACGGCACAGTTACAGTCGTGAGAAGTATACATGTTTCGATGTTGGAAGAACTTTGTGAGAAGATTTTCAGATCTAGTTCTGTTGAATGATTTTGATGTCAATCTCCATTTGAGAGACAATGTAATCAAGCTGAAGTCACAAGAATATAATTCTTACCAATGTACTGAAATACAGGCCGGCCGCGGTGGTTTCGCGGTTTTAGGCGCGCAGTCCGGAACCGCGCGACTGCTACGTTCGCAGGTTCGAATCCTGCCTAGGGCATGGATGTTTGAGATGTCCTTAGGTTAGTTAGGTTTAAGTAGTTCTAAGTTCTAGGCGACTGATGACTTCAGAAGTTAAGTCGCATAGTGCTCAGAGTCATTTGAACCATTCTTTAACCAAAAATTGTATTTTTGAAAACAGCTTTATTACACCTGGATTTGTGTAGCTTAAAAGCTGCTTTAATTTGCTGCAACAAAAGTTTTTTCGAAATTAATAAATGATGGTGGGGTTTTTCGCAAAATTTAAAATTATAAAATTAGATAATACCGTTTTCGATAACGTTAATTACATATAAGCTATCATATGAGAAACATTTTTTACATATCATCGTTTCAAAGAGATTCCCTCCATACCTAATAACCCAAATTACAGTTCAGGTTGTGTTTTACCCCTTAAAAGTGAACCTGGACACAAAGACAAAATATATATTGCGTTATTTTGAACCTTATACACATCCACCAAGTTTCATAAAGATTGTTTATTGGCACTTGGGAATGTTCGCTTTTGGACGACCTAAAGTTGTGGCACTGCAACTGGCTGCCGAAGTGCTGTTCTGTTGTCTGTGCGAGCCGATGATTACATACATTTAACATGTTCACGCCGGTGCTGACAAATGCTTTTCTCGCCATGGCGCGGCGCGCGTATCCATACTTTTACTTCATCTGGCGGCGCTGCTTTTCGTGTTTCTCGTTCTATTCAAACGCCCGAAGCTACTATTTTAATAACTGTCGTTGGCGAAAGAAAGGACAAAAGTATACGGTATCTGATTTGTTCAGAAAACTCTCTCGCTGAAGGTTCACAAAAATAATCGTATTCACAGCCGTTCGTTGCGCCTGGCTGATAGATAAATACATTATACGTTATTGTTTTACTGGCTGCGTAATTGGGAGCAATTAAGGCTGAGCGACCTGCCACTCAATCTCATTTGCCGTTGGTGGAGAATCATGTTAGCGGCGGCTAAAAATTGACTTTCATACCCCTTTCAAAATGAAGGGTCCAATACGAGTTTGTGCTTTAATTGCTTGAGTGTGTTGGTATTCAAAACTTGAAATGCGACAAGTTGCCAGAGATAATGAACGGACATTTTGACTGAACGTCAAAACCAAGTGTCTTTACTATGCTTGCTGTTGCTTGTTGAATTATACTCATACCATTTGCACTTGCAAATGTTAAATATGCTTCACCGGTAAACTTAAGTATAAAAATATAATTAAAACTGTGTCTTGTGACGCTTTTTTTTTTTGTTTTCTCGTCCATATTTGTACCAATTCAAACGTAAACAATCCATATTGCGTCTTCTAAATGCCGAATCTTTGACTATTATATGAGACAGTATTCTCATTATAGTGCGATTACAATTACTACAAGTGACGCAGTGCGTTGCCACCTGCGCATCGACAGCAGAAACAGAGCACATGACGGGCAGATGCCAACTATGGAGAGTTCGTGCGCTACACTGAAAGATATGATTGGCCCTGTCAGATACAGGCAACACGCACTCTTAACTGTCGAGTGCAATATAATATTAATTGCACTGTAGTTTCAGTTGACGTCTGCAACTGGTTGGGTAAACCTCTCAGTCCGTGCTAAGCCATTTACGCGGGGGTAAAAACATCGAAACAAATGTAAATGAAACTACGACCTCACATGTTTCTGTAATCTGAAGAGCGCTCGGAAATTGCGCTCCTATAATTATTGGTCACTTTTGTTATTGATAGTATTGTTGTACAGTAGACACGCGAGAAGTTGGCCAGCGCCGCCAGAGTACTACTGCTACATGACGGTACCCTTCGGAACTGTTCGTGTTGATTGTGGTCTATTTCAGATTGCTGTCAACCTGAGCTATCTAGCACAAGTTACACTACAGTTGCGTGGTGAAGTGTTATTGCTTTCACCAGGTGTGCGAATGACTTGATTAATAATGGTATTTGTCCTTATAAAGTCTATACATGAAATACCAGTTTTCTTCTACTCACGTCATTGTACTACAACTTTAATATTACATTCTACAAATAATTACTGTATTTGCGGGTGGTCGTCTCTTTAATGCACATTCACGAATCAGTGCTCGTCCATGTCAAAATTGATACAACAGTAGCTCTTCGGTACGAGCCGCGCACTCCCGTGATTTGTAAGTAATGGAAGACAAACAATACAACATTTATCCTGTAGCGTCGCTGCCGCTGTACCAGTTACCCCTCCTCCCTGAGGCAGGTGGCTAATTTTACTTAGTTCACGGCCGAATTCAGAAGGATCAAGTAAAATTAAACACACCCTGAAATATTACTGTCTCTGTAAGTATTACTGTTTGTTACTGAGCAGGGAAACTACAGTCTTACGAAGCCCTTAACGTCAGCTGACTTTTTTGGATTCCGCTGTTAGCTGCTAAATGTATATTGTTATAAAATATGCCTGAGAACCGCAGGCCGCACGAATACTTAATTCGCGTCCCGATTTCACGACCACTGTTTTAGATGAAAACTGGTACCAACAGTCGTCGCTGCTGTGAACTTTTTTGATACCTAAGCTCCATTTACTTTAGTAGGCGTGGAAGTTGTAGTGCTACGCGTATTTAGGTGAGCGATTTGGCCGCCTGGAGTTGGTATAATGGGTGACGAATTTGCTTGTGAAAACACACCACCAACTCACCTAGACGAAATAATAATGGATTAACCGCACATGCACAACAACGCAAGAAATCACCAAACAGTCTAAACAACACCAAACACCTGACAATACTGGACACACTCCTCTCAAGGATCAATTAAAATTCCCATTGAAATTGAAAATACGTACGGAAAAAAGACGCAACACCACTTACAAATGAACGCTACTGCATTCAAAACATATTGTAAAGCAACTACGCTCGGAATCTGATATCTTTTACAGATTGTCAAAACATATGTACAATGATTAAGAAAATCAACCATATCAATACTACCAAATTACTTACAAATTGCACCCCATTTATACATCTATTTATTTATACATGACTTCACTTATACTGCTCATTATTATTATCCATGTCTTGATTTTCATTGAAACCTATCTTATAATAATCTTTACTTAAAAAAGAATATATTGCAATAAAATTGTAAGCCATATACGACGAATGCACTTGCAAGAAAAATCAACTGTAATAAAAGTAATATGGAAAACCCTATGGCTGAAAAGGGACGCCAGCATGCCCTAAAACAGCCCGCCCTCCTCCCTCAGAGGTTGGAATGAAAATTGGGAAAAAAAAAACTTATGTGGCTGAGGACTACCTGTGCGGCTCCAGGGCTGAGGACGCGTCACGGTCAGTCCGGCTAGGCGAGCAGGTAGAGAGAGAAGCAGCGTGGCCGGATGTGGGTAAATACCGATACGGGGAATTTTGACGGCGTACGTTCGCTTTAGAGGACAGTCAATGCGCCAAGAAATGGCGGAGTGTCAGACACTCTTAAAGATGGCTAACTCACAGCTCTTAGAGAATCAATAATAGCTTAGTCAAGTATTAAAGCAAATACGAATATACTGGCGACCCCAGGTAAATGAGGAGCATCCAATAACAACATTATTTCAATATATTTAAAACAACAGAAGTTATTTCACAGTGAATAAACATTTACACAATGAGCCTCTGAATTAACAGCTTTTAATCTTTTCATGTGATTTCAACAAACGATATGTCAGATGACAGCATTTAACTATAACTGAAAGCAACTCATCTGTATGTATTATATTTATTGACTTACGACGTCTTTTATATCTTTTTTAATCATGCAAATGTTTGTCAGAACATCGTATTCTCCACAAGAACACAGCGAAAGCCGGCCAATGTGGCCGAGCGGTTCGAGGCGCTTCTGTCTGGAACCGCGCGACCGCTACGGTCGCAGGTTCGAATCCTGCCTCGGGCATGGATGTGTGTGATGTCCTTAGGTTGGTTAGGTTTAAGTAGTTGCCGGCCGATGTGGCCGTGCGGTTAAAGGCGCTGCAGTCTGGAACCGCAAGACCGCTACGGTCGCAGGTTCGAATCCTGCCTCGGGCATGGATGTTTGTGATGTCCTTAGGTTAGTTAGGTTTAACTAGTTCTAAGTTCTAGGGGACTAATGACCTCAGCAGTTGAGTCCCATAGTGCTCAGAGCCATTTGAACCATTTGTTTAAGTAGTTCTAAGTTCTAGGGGACTGATGACCTCGGAAGTTAAGTCCCATTAATACTCAGAGCCATTTGAACCATTTTAACACAACGAATGACTACAACATGAATACCTCACATAGTGTCATGCTCTTGTATTTATTTAATGACTGTTACTAATTTTGCCAGATATTTAACTACTGTTTGCAAATGCTAATACAAAATCATGGTGACTTAAGAAGTGGTCAATTGCATGTGTTAGCTAACACCACTATTGTAAAGAGCACCAAAATACACTTTTGACAAGCACGCCCTAATAATCATTTACAAAATATTTAACGACAATCGGTTGTCATTTTTTGTGAATGCCCTTGCAAGAGTGCTCGCCTATTTATTTATGAACAAGCCTTTATTTACATTCATTGTGCATGGTCTGAGTATGACTGAATATATACAACAATGTTTTTATTTAAATATTGCTGTATTATATTAGTTCAGTGGGGGAAGTGGTTATATTGAGTCAAATCATGTCTGTAGAGTGTAGGAACCATGTATTTTTTATGGTGCCAGCCTTCAGCCATTGGAGAAGCAGACAGCAGAAGAATACTACAGGAGTTACGTATGTAGAGACAGGGACTTCTCGAGGAAGAGCTCAAGAGAGCTGTTCTGGAAACTTTACGTTGAGATTTCGTGGAAGGCAGACCTGCCTGTGGTAACATACGATAATCCGTCATGTCGGTGACAGACTCTGGGCGGTGAACGGCCGCATCAACATGTAAACTTCTGAAGGGACTTTATATTTCGAGAGGTCTGAATGTGCTCCAAGTGTAGGACCAACTTTTTCTGCTTGCACTGCGGATCTTAGAATAGACGGAGTATGCGTTACTATTCTTTGTATTGTGTGTGGTAATTTGTGAATCATCATGTTGACCTTTGAACTATTTTAAGCTGGTTAATATTTCGTGTAATGTGATCACGAAATGGACTTATGTAAATGGAAGGGGGAGGGGGGAGAAAGGAAAAGAAAGGGAAGGAACTACTGATGTCAGCTGCATCAGGACTTAATGTGGTATCAGTGTCGACGAGTTAAAATTTGTCAAATGGCTCTGAGCACTATGCGACTTTACTTCTGAGGTCATCAGTCCCCTAGAATTTAGAACTAATTAAACCTAACTAACCTAGGGACATCACACACATCCATGCCCGAGGCAGGATTCGAACCTGCGACCGTAGCGGTCGATCGGTTCAAGACTGCAGCGGCTAGAACCGCACGGTCACTCCGGCAAGCCAGTTAAAATTTGTCCTGGATCGAGATTCGAGCCAGGGATATCCTGCCTACTAGACAGTTGCGTTAAACACTGCGCCATCCGGACACAGTGCTTAACGTGAATGCTTGGACTATCTCGGTACGCAGGGCATGAAAGCAGACATGTGAGGCTCGAGATTACGACGACATCGAGCTGTTCTTTTTTAACAGAGTTGTGCACAGCTCAACCACCTAACGTGCCAGCAACACAAGGTTAGGTCGCCACTGGTTTTTTCGTATAGGATGCTCTTAAGAAGAGGAACTACTAAGCAGAAAACAGTTAGGTAGCGTCGGAAAGTCCAATGGCAATCCCAGTTTGCGAAAGCAATTTTATTAGGCTTAGTTCATACGACAGTTACTGTTCCGCCGCAGATACATACTGTAGAGCTAGTAGTTTGCAAAAACAGTTGTTTGATAAGTAACGGCCTAGGCGAGGTCTAAAAAATTATAAATAAACGGTATTTTTTCCCGGACTATTAGGAGTTCGTGTGAGACTGATTCTATTAGTTTTTATCTCTTATCCCGAGACCTTAATTCTATGAGAGCTCGAAGAACATGTCCTGAAGGTTAAGAGGAGGCTATTCACGATGCGTTGTGTAGTCGAGTGATACACCGGACTACTACGGGGCTCGTTAATAGAATAGGAGTAGAGAATACTTTCCCCCTTCAAACCGAGCCATGCAGCACTTATTAAAACCATTTCATGAAATATGTAAGCGCAGGAAGTTCATTTGAATGATTATGTAACTACATCAAGAATGAAATCCTGTTCGCCGCGCGTCGTCTGGGCAGCACAGAAGAGTGCAGTCTACGTTTCTCTAGCGACTTAGCGACATGAAGACAAGTAGCTTTTCAAGCTGACATTTTTTTATCAGGAAACATTGAATTTATCAATACGGATTATCTGCTTGCACTCGTCCAAATTATATTAGGATTTCCTTAAAATTTCAATTTCCTAATTTCCTCTAAACTATCTATGTAAAATTTTAACATAGTATTTTTTTAACTCTTTAAATTCATATGTACCCGTTTTAAATCGCTAAATAAACTTTTACCATGAGCCTTATGCTTAGACAGTTCTTAATCTGTGTGGACAGTTACGGTTAGTGCTAGTCACTGAGTCGGCAGTTTCACGTCATTTCACTCACACGGACTTTCCTCGGTTACAAAGGAAGCGCGGGGAGTTCAAATAGTGGACCCAGCCGAATGTCTTCTGGTTTATTCAAAAGCTTGCAATCCCTTTGGATACAAAAATTTTTCATAAATGGTATCTGTGTGTACTTCACAGGGATTAGAAATGCAGTAAGAAGAAAACTTTCAAAATTCATAATAATGTATTATGGTTGGAACTACCTTTAGGTGCACCAAAACAGACAGTGTGGAAGTCCATCCGCTCTTCTTCGTTAAATTTACGCGAGAATTTTAACGTTATTTGCTGATATACCTTCAGAATGCACTATTCAGTGACTCTGAACCAGTTAGTCAAATGAACGTGTGCTCCGTTCGCTCGGACCGACCTCTTTACACGTTTGTCACCTGTTACAGCAGTGACAGTAGTGGGCCCCCTTCTTTTACTTCAAACTCTTAGATGCTGCCCAGTTAACCAGATCCGCTAATCAGCTGCAGTGGTGAAACTTTCTGGGTGATTAAAACCGTGTGTCGGACTGGGACTCGAACCTGCGGCCTTCGTCTTTCGCGGGAAAATGGTTTACTGACCAAGCTATCCAAGCAAGATCCACGTTCCGCCCCCACAGCCTTATTTCCACCAGTACCAGTACTCTTACGTACCAAACTTGACATAAGTTCTGCGTACTAGGACTGTTGATATTCTTATAAATACCGGGAATTCGATACATCGATATTAAAAACAAAATATCTTTATCGGCCCTCCATATACAGAAAAAATTTATCGATATTTCGAAGGAGAAAATATCGACGTAGCAGCCTATAAAAACATCAGCTGAACATTGTAAATATACTGACAGATTTAGAGCTGTATATTTAATTATTGATGCTGTTCATCAACAAACCAGTATATACCCCTTAGAGCAAGAATTTAAAGGGAAACGATCCTCGTTCATGCTTGGCGATAACCACTTTGCTAACAATGGTAACTGCATGTAAGTGGCGCAATAAAAGGTGTCCGATCCGATGGGTCTGTTGCTCGGTTTCACCACATTCTTTATTTGTCTGATACACTTCATGTCGACTTCCTTGTTTTTTCTTTCCTGCGAACGCCAGCGAACTAGCAGTCGTAGTGTCAAAATTGCGTGGTGAAATTAAACATTGCAGTCTCTGTTGTAGCGCCGGGCGCCGATTACGTCAGCATTTCTCCCCACATGTCTCCGCTCACCGTGAAGACTAATCTTGTCATTTAGATTTTTGTACACCTGTTTCAGCAACTCTTTTTTAAGGAAGCCGACGTGAAGAAATAGAACTGGTGTACTATTTCTTCACATCGGATATCTTTTTATTCCTTTCACACCGCCACCAGCGAGTGCAATCGGACTTCTTTGTGCCATCTACACTTCCTTCACACAGTCAAAAAGGAAGACTGGATGTCATGAAAGCTCAAAAAGTAGTAAGACTCCTTCACACAGTGAAATTAAAATTATGTTCTACTACAATTTAAAAAGAAAAATTTCAAATACGTACCGAAAATTGCGAAAAAAATATAAAATAAAAATATTGGCACTCGATATTGCCTTATCGATATCGATATATCTGCAAAATTATATCTCCGATATAAATCGATATTTTGTGGAAACACATGGGTATATCGATATATTTTCGGCAGACCTACTGCATACTTTGCGGGACTGCCACTTCTGGAAGAAAGGGTATGGCAGACACATGGCTTACCCACAGCCTGGGAGGGGATGGTGGTGAGGAGTGGGGAGGGGAGGGGGGGGAATTGGTTTCCAGTGTCTGCAGCGAAGTAGCCAGCCGCGGTGGTCTCGCGGTTCTAGGCGCTCAGTCCGGAACCGCGCGACTGCTACGGTCGCAGGTTCGAATCCTGCCTCGGGCATGGATGTGTGTGATGTCCTTAGGTTAGTTAGGTTTAAGTAATTGTAAGTTCTAGGGGACTGATGTCCTAAGATGTTAAGTCCCATAGTGCTCAGAGCCATTTGAACCATTTTGCAGCGAAGTGTGCCCTGATATCGATCTACCTTGGAGACTAAAAATGTGTGCCAGACAGGGACTCGAAACTGAGACCTCCGCTGCATAGGTCCATGTTAATGTCCTTCTCCGACATATAGTTTTATTCCGCCAGAAAAGTTTCAGATATCAGCACTCACTTTGCTGCCGAGCGATAATTCATTCTGAGCTCTAGTGACGGCTAAAGTGTCCACTCGAACTTTCATTTACAGGTGAAAACGAGAAAAAACGTGTACAGCAGATACAGATTCAGATCCAGGCGACACTTTGGAGAGCTTCCACGCATTTATGAGTGAGAACTACTGGAATAGTACACATTTGAATAGCTATCGTGGCATGTTATCACCAGGTGTGTCGGAAGTTCCATGCGGCTTTTCGCGGATGATGCTGTAGTATACAGAGAAGTTGCAGCATTAGAAAATTGTAGCGAAATGCAGGAAGATCTGCAGCGGATAGGCACTTGGTGCAGGGAGTGGCAACTGTCCCCTAACATAGACAAATGTAATGTATTGCGAATACATAGAAAGAAGGATCCTTTATTGTATGATTATATGATAGCGGAACAAACACTGGTAGCAGTTACTTCTGTAAAATATCTGGGAGTATGCGTGCGGAGCGATTTGAAGTGGAATGATCATATAAAATTAATTGTTGATAAGGCGGGTACCAGGTTGAGGTTCATTGGGAGAGTGCTTGGAAAATGTGGTCCATCAACAAAGGAGGTGGCTTACAAAACACTCGTTCGACCTATACTTGAGTATTGCTCATCAGTGTGGGATTCGTACCAGACCGGTTTGACGGAGGAGATAGAGAAGATCCAAAGAAGAGCGGCCCGTTTCGTCACAGGGTTATTTGGTAACCGTGATAGCGTTACGGAGATGTTTAATAAACTCAAGTGGGAGACTCTGCAAGAGAGGCGCTCTGCATCGCGGTGTAGATTGCTCGCCAGGTTTCGAGAGGGTGCGTTTCTGGATGAGGTATCAAATATATTGCTTCCCCCTACTTATACCTCCCGAGGAGATCACGAATGTAGAATTAGAGAGATTAGAGCGCGCACGGAGGCTTTCAGACAGTCGTTCTTCCCGCGAACCATACGCGACTGGAACAGGAAAGGGAGGTAATGACAGTGGCACGTAAAGTGCCCTCCGCCACACACCGTTGGGTGGCTTGCGGAGTATAAATGAAGAATGTAGATGTAGGTGCGCGTAAGCGTTTGTGTGTGTGCGTATGATGAGAGAGTGGAGGGAGAAAGGCTATTATTAACACTACAGGCAAGCTGTGGCGTCTGTGCTTACTACGTTTTTATTTATGTTTACGTTTATTCCCGCTATATATTTAGAAGTCGTTAACGAGCTGCAGACGGCGAACCGCACTGACGATGTCGCTCACCGGCATGGTACCTCTGATACGCATTGTACTCACTTTACAACTCTACACAAAGTATCAGCCACTGCGATAGAAGCCCGTTAGGCCATTTTATAGCAGAGTACAAAGTACTTTAGCTATAACGGAGCAGGCTTTGTGCTTAGAACTCTTCCACATTTCTTTAAACGCCGCGGGAGTTTTAAAGTACACACCAAATTAACGTTCAGTCATATCATCTGTATTTGTAATTCACTCTCGTCATTTTTACGGATGAAGCAGACGGATTTTCAGAACAAACCATCTTTCTCTTCGAAAAACTATCGCTACGTCTGCAGCACCGACAGTTGGACCAGACGGTTTCACATATCACATAAACATTAAGTCGAGACGCCATACTCACTCCACAAAATTATTTTCTTTCGTCTTATGCTAAAACGGAAGCTGATGTAAATTTCTAAAATAAAATTTCAGTCCATTAAATAAAGCATGTTTCACAATGAGGACCAGACTACTGTGGCTGCACACTGCTCTCAGGTTGCAAAATGTTAAAAGCTGTATACTGCACTCAGGCTGAAACAGATAATATCGAAATATATATGCGACTGTTAGTGGAAATAAGAATTAATTTAAGTAATTAACTTTCTCACGAGACAGGGTACAGTCACATTCCACTTCAAAGTAAGGAGTACTGTTATCTCCCTATGCAAGCAGAAAAATGACTGCGGAAAATGTGTTCGTGTACAGGCGCGACGGTTTAGCATTAATTCCATTAATTAATGACAAGGCCTTTGGTCTTGCCGTAGTGGTAACAGATTCCCGTCAGATCACCAAAGTTAAGCGTTGTCGGGATTGGCTAGCAGTTTGATGGGTGACCGTCAGGGTCTGCTGAGTGCAGTTGGCAAGCGGGGTGCACTCAGCCCTTGTGAAGTCAATTGATGAGCTACTGGACTGAGAAGTAGCGGCACCGGTCACGAAAACTGACAATGGTGTTCTGACCACATGCCTCTCTGTATCCGCATTCAGTGATGCCTAAGGTCTGAGGATGACACGACGGCCGGTCGGTCCCGTTGGGCCTTCACGGGCTGTTCGAACGATGTTTGTTTCGTTTTTAGTTACTGAGCAGGGGAGAAAAGTGACTGTGGGAAAGGAGAAGACGAAGGAACATGGTTGCAAAATGTTAAAGCTGTATACGGAAGTGGTGGGCAAATTACGGAAGGAAAGGCGACGCTGAAAGGAATGAGGACAGTAATTGGACACACAGACCTATTCGTTCCACGTGGCACTGTGAATGCATTGATCTGTTACACCGTCTAATCCAAAGTACCCAGACACCCTCATGTAAAGTGGAATAGGCCATCAGATGTCACGGGAGGCGAACCCGCCACTGTACCACTCACGATTTTTCTTTCCTCTCGGCTGAGAAAGACTGGCAATAGCCAGTCGTTTAACCCCAATTTTAAACATAGATAATAAAATGGAATATTAATGTAGTTAACACACTTAAATATTAAGTAGCTATTTTAAAATTTGTGGTTTATAAAACTCTAAATTTCAGTTCTAGGCTAAAAACATAATTCCTGAGATTTTCCAGATTTTTTCTGGTAAAATATAATTCCCTGAAAATTCCGTTTTCCATAAGACTCGCCACCTTGCTGAACTTAATAGAGATGACATGTGTGACACTGTTGTATCTGTGCAGTAGGTGGTGATATGATCCTACAAGGCTCGTCTCATGGAGGAGTATCTTCAACAGGAAACAATTCGTAAAATGGAGTGGCAAGCATAATGCGGGCGATGACACGTACGGTTTTAAATAGCGCGACTGTGAAGTCGTAATCTATTTCATCCAAATTTATGGTATACAGCATGCGGCGTTTAAATTCGGACAAATTTTCATTTGAACTTCCCGCTATACCATAACTCCGCCGGAGGTCACGATTGGCGTTCTTCAAAGCCATAGGAATCAGAACCTCAAAATGGCCGAGATGCTACGAACAAGTGCGGAGTACAACCGAAGAGCCGCGACAATCTAAAGTGTTCGCTCTGGGCGTTCGCCCACTGAAATAGTTCGATTCTTCGGGTATCCGAGATCAACTGTTTACAATATTGTGGTCAAGTATAATGCGTCGGAGAAGCCTGGGAAAGGGTCTGCTAACCCGGCGAGAAAACCTCATTCGAGGAAACGCGTGTCGCGAACTGTGGCAGTTATCGAAAAAGCTCGGGCGCTGATTTCGGAGGACCCGGGGCAATCGCTGTGGAAAATGGCGTCAGAATTAACGCCAGTGAGCGACCAATGCGTCGGATGGCACCGGAGGACCTCATACGAAACATTTAGTCCAAAACTGGCTCTCTGATAACGTTGACATGTTCTGGTCAAAGGAGTTCTGACCTCCAAATAGCCCTGATTTGAACTCCCTCGAGTACTATGTTTGGAGCGTAGCCGAAAGAATTACCATACCAATAAGACGAAGCACCCTAATTTCGCATCTCTACGCATCGCTATCGAAGCAGCATTCGCTAATATGGATAGCGCTGTTTTAAAGAGTGCGTGCGATCGCTTCACGACAAGATTGGAGGCGATCGTTGCAGCTGAAAGGGTTTACATCGAGTAATGTTACTCTTGAAAGATACCACTACGCATATGTACAAAGATTTTCATTCTAATTTGTTTTTTGTTTTAATAAATTTGCTTTTAATAAAGTTTCATTTGTCCGGATTTAAGCGCCGCACCCTGTATGTAGGGCTTGGTCAGAAACGAAAGTCACAAGTGAGTGCTCCAGATGACCAAGCATTCGGAAGAAAATAAAGTTTTTGGCGCCGGGTCGGACAAGAAGTGAGTTACTTGTGTTAGCTCGCTTTCCAGGCAGCGGTTGGCGCAGCGAAAGTAGTGCAAAACGAGGGCCGTGGGGTCGAGTCGCTATGCAGAAACTTACTTTCAATCTTTGCGTTCCTTCCACTGAAAATAAACCGAAATAATGCTCAATATATCTTATTTATTAATATCTTCATAAAAGGCATAGGAAGGAAAGGCAAAGAAAATTTGGAATTACAAAACAACATTTCCAAGAAAGGATTCTACTTATAGCGTCCATGAGGACTCTAAAAATAAGTTTCCAATAAGTTATTGTAGTTAAACTGCACAGGATTTCGTCTTCCGTCAGTTTCATTCTGGCCTTCGATCATCCCTTGCCAGCTGCAAGCGAGCAATAGGTTGCCAGTGCAAGATGCAGAAAAAATTTCTGCTTCCGCTGAGTCTACAACGAATCTCACATAACACATGTAAATCATCACATGTAAAATAAAAAAAACGTGATTTTATGTACTAAATTCTCGTGTATGCCTTACATGCCTTTCTGGAAAAATTATTTGTAATTCCAAATGTTCAAAAAAATGCGTGTGAAATCTTATGGGACTTAACTGCTAAGGTCATCAATCCCTAAGCTTACACACTACTTAACCTAAATTATCCTAAGGACAAACACACACACCCATGCCCGAGGGAGGACTCGAACCTCCGCCGAGACCAGCCGCACAGTCCATGACTGCAGCGCCTGGGACCGCTCGGCTAATCCCGCGCGGCTCCAAATGTTCCTTTGCCTTTCCTTTCATGCCATTTACGGAAATATTAATAAATACAATATAATGAGCATTATTTCAGTTTATTTGCAATGTAAGTAAGGTAAAAATTGAAGACAGTTTCTACAAAGGGCCTCGACCCCTTACTCTTCTATCGTTCTGTACTCTAGCCGCCCCACCAAACACTGGCAGAAAACTACGCTAACATAAATGGCTCATTCCTTTCATAAACTACTTTTTCTAAAGGTTTGGCCCTATTGAGCTCCCATTCCTCTCACTTTCACTTCTGGTCAAGCCCTGCGTGTACCATAAATGCGGACGAAATCTGTTATGACGAGTAGGCGCGGTTCCCTCATGAGTGGGGCGGATCTGCACATCGCTTGTAGAACCGCGGCGCTAGGGTTCGTGGAGCAAACTTTAGGGACACATTCTTAATCGCACCGAAGTCGGCGTTCAGGATTGCCACGTAGAAGAGTGTGCGGAATTTCGTCAGTTCTAAAAAATGGTTCAAATGGCTCTGAGCACTATGGGACTTAACTTCTAAGGTCATCAGTCCTCTAGAACTTAGAACTACTTAAACCTAACTAATCTAAAGACATCACACACATCCATGCCCGAGGCAGGATTCGAACCTGCGACCGTAGCGGTCGCGCGGTTCCAGACTGTAGCTCCTAGAACCGTTCGGTCACTTCGGCCGGCTCAGTTCTAAAACCTGCTAGGCATGTGCACTGCGAGTTGCAGCAATGTTCCATGCGAAAACGAATCTAACACAATATTACCGCTACTTCAGCAGTACTTATTGCAGCTATGAATATGAACATGCAGTTGAACCGAAAACGTGGTACTTCGGCTAAGAAGTACAGGTACCACCATCACAATCATACTTATTTGATTAAAGAGCAACTACCGAGATGACTACCGAAAATATTTAAGAACGGAGAGTGAAACATTTGATATAGCTGGAAATCGTGAAGGACAAAATCAACCAGACGAGACAGTGATTAGAAGCATTTCTGCAGAGGAACGCCTTAGAGCTGCTCTCAGATTTTAGCAAGGTTGGTTGGTTGGTTGGTTTAAAAGAGGGGGGAAGGGACCAAACTATGAGTTCATCGGTCCCTTGTTCCGAAGGAAACAATGCCACAAGGGTGAGAATGCGACATAGACTTACAACACAGAATGAAAGTAAAAACCACAACAACGACTGAAGGGCAACAAACACTTAAATGGACAAAATGGGACATGAAAACCACAAAGACACAGGAACACGTAGAAGAGATTAAAACAAGAAAGCAGGTTACCATGGCTGGCTGACTATGAAGATAAAAAGGAAAAGCCAGCCACTCTGCAACACATTAAAATCTCCATCCTGAAAGCACTAGGGTTGAGGACATACAGGGACAAAGGACATGTGCTAAAACTTAGAGCAAATGATAAAACTCACCCTCTCGAATAAAACGTTAAACTAAAGCTGCTGTTGAGGCATTGTAGCCCAACACCGAAGGTATGGTGCTGGGAAAGTTAAAAGTTCGCCGCAGAGCGGCTAAAAGTGGGCAGTCCAGCAAGAGATGGACGACCGTCATTCGCGAGCCACAGCGACACCGAGGTGGGTCCTCGCGACGGAGGAGGTAACCATGCGTCAGCCACGAATGGCCAATGCGGAGCAGACAGAGAACCATAGAGTCCCTGCGAGAGGCGCGCACGGAGGTCTTCCACATATTCGTAGTTTCCTTAATGGCACGCAGCTTGTTGTGCGTATTGAGGTTATGTCATTCCGTCTCCCAAATGCGCAAAACCTTGCCGCATAATACTGAACGCAGGTCAGTATCAGAGAAGCCGACCTCCGTAAGCGGTTTCCGCGTAGCCTCTTTGGACAGCCTGTCGGCGGACTCCTGGATGGTCGCTTCCAAAGGATGACGAGGATACAACTGGTCGATAGCTTGTGGGCTGCTCATGGAGTCAGTACACAGAACAAATGACCCCCCTGGGCATGAGCGGATGTGCTTAAGAGCACGAGATATGGCCGCCAGCTCTGCAGTGAAAACACTGCAGCCATCTGATAAGGAGTGCTGTTCTATATGTCCTCCATGGGCATAGGCAAAGCCAACCTGACCATCAGCCATCGAGCCATCGGCGTATATCACTTCATGGCCCCAGTACATGTCGAGAATCAAGAGGAAGCGACAGCGGAGAGTCACAGCGTTAACTGAGTACTTACGGCCACGCGAAAGGTCCAGGCTAAGCCGCGGCCTAGGTGTACACCATTGAGGTGTTCGTGAATGAACCTCACATATTTGGTAAAGGCAAGGACTCCAGTCCGGAGAGAAGGGATCGCACACGAACTGCAATTGTAAGCCCTGACCTGGGCCGCCGATGAGGGATATGAACCGCCGGGGGCGGGAAAAGGAGACGGTAATTCGGATGCGTAGGAGAACTAAGAACGTGTGCAACGTAACTGGAGAGCAATTGCCCACGCCTAACCTGCAATGGTGGGACTCCTGTCTCCGCCAGGACGCTGGTCACCGGACTCGTCCTAAAAGCTCCCGTCGCTAGGCGAACGCCAGTGGTGCACTGGGTCGAGTAAACGCAACGCTGAGGGTGCCGCCGAACCATAAACCACACTCCCATAGTTAAGGCGGGATTGAACAAGGGCTCTGTAGAGCTGCAGCAGCATAGAGCGATCTGCACCCCAGTTGGTGTTGCTCAGGCAGCGGAGGGCATTGAGGTGCTGCCAGCACTTCCACTTCAGCTGACGAAGGTGAGGAAGTCAATTGGGCGTCGAAAACAAGCCCTAAGAATCGATATGTCTCTACTACAGTGAGTGGATCGTCATTAACGTAAAGTTCTGGTTCCGGATGAACGGTACGATGCCGACAGAAGTGCATAACACACGATTTTGCGGCTGAAAACTGGAAACCGTGGGCTAGAGCCCATGACTGCGCCTTGTGGATGGCTCCCTGTAGGCACTGCTCAGCAACACCAGTACTTGCGGAGCAATACGAAATGCAGAAGTCGTCTGTATACAGAGAAGGACCATATTTAAGATCTTACGTGGCGTGATGGCAACAAAAACATCCCCTAACTTCTTACAAACGAATAAAGTCTGTGACTGGACAGAGGATGCTGTTTTTATCAAGACTGGCACAGATCGCATTTTGGATAAGCCCTCCACCTCCCAAACTTGTCCACTAAATGCTCTACAAGAAACTGTGGGTTCATTGAAACAAAGGAATCTCCATCAGTTCTCGTACATACGAGGTACCGGGGTGAATAAGGTTCGCTGCCATCCTTACCCTGGCATTCCTCCCATGGTGTGGCCATGGAGGGGAATGATTTAAGGCCATAATTTCTTGCATTGTACTGAGACCTGGAACGCTTAGAGACTGCTGGTGTTTGACCACCAGCAAGTGATGACGTGGTACCCTTCATCGCGCGTCATCCGCCCTGATGCCACCCGCTCCGACCAGGGGCTCTCCCTATGGGCGCCACCTAGCCGCAGTAAAGGCCACCTGGCAGGATGGCCATTGCTGGGAGTCCCGATGCCTCAGTATGACGGGCATCTACTCCTTGGCATACGTGGTGAGTTAACGGCGCAGGCATCAGTAGAGCGATCCCTGTGTTGTCAGTGGGCTACAACCAACAGGGTAAATGGTAGCCCCACCACAACGGACTGGCTACTGTGCTGGATAAGAGGTGCAAAGAAGTCCATGATCATCGTCGGCGCAAAAAGCGACACTGCATAGCGCATGGTGGAAAACGTAGCCAGGAAGGCGTCCTCGCCCAAGGGATGAAGAATGAGCTGGACTGCAGTTCGACAACGAGAAAGTGGGCTAAAGATCTCAAGGCACGATGGACACGACGCACCATGTAAGGCGCCCTTCCCCAGTTGGCTCGCTCTTTGAGAAAATTTTGAAAGATGGAGGTCAAACCCAACAGCGGACTATCACATAAAGGCAGAAACGTGTGAGACGCCTTTTAGACGCCTCTTAACGACAGGCAATAATACCTCGGGCCTATTCTAATCCCCGGACCCACATGGGAGTTTTAGCAAGGTCATTTCCCGGAAGATATAAATTTGCCACAGGAATTTCCGCATCGTCGGTCTGTAATATAATTCTAGACACTTGCAAAACACTTCATGGTGCACTACGCCTAGAGGCCGTGAGGGTAAAAAATTGTAAGTATTAGTTATTTCATTAGTAATTATTATTTACAGAAATTGCTGAAAATAACATGGAATAAAATCTCACACAGAAAGCAAAGTCTTTTTTTTTAGCTACGTCAGCGTTTAAAAAACGAGAAAAAAGACTTACCACTTACTAGTCTGTGGTCATATAATTACCATACTCGTCGTAAAATGTTATAAGGAAAGTAGTGCCTTCATTTGAAACAGTGTGACACCACGCAGATACGGAGAGAGACCAAGAAGAATAAGGTGTTGAAGCATGGGATGGTGCTGGAAACAGCCTGACTTCACACATATTGTCACAAATACCAGCCTGTGCAGTACAAGTTTCAGCAAACCTCGCTTCAGCACTGAATTAATCAAAGATTCAGCCTCTACTCCTTGTGTAACGTCCATTCGATGCAATTTCTTAGCCACCTTACTTCCCGCAGTTTCATGTTCGTTCGGATCATCTGTTGTGGTGGCGGTGGTGGTGGTTAGTGTTTAACGTCCCGTCGACAACGAGGTCATTAGAGACGAAGCGCAAGCTCGGGTTAGGGAAGGATTGGGAAGGAAATCGGCCGTGCCCTTTCAAAGGAACCATGCCGGCATTTGCCTGAAACGATTTAGGGAAATCACGGAAAACCAAAATCTGGATGGCCGGAGACGGGATTGAACTGTCGTCCTCCCGAATGCGAGTCCAGTGTGCTAACCACTGCGCCACCTCGCTCGGTCATCTGTTGTGATCTGCTGCAGAGCAATGGTACACCTTTTCATCATATTACATTTCTGTTTCTTCATTTTTTCTTTTTTTTGCAATTATGAACAAGACATACGAATAGGTTGTTTCTTGTTCCCTCGTGTAGGGAGGAGTATTACATTACTTTTGTCTATTTAGGACCGGGCGTGAGTCGTGCTTCGGTAGCTCAGATGGTACAGCACTTGCCCGCAAAAGGCAAAGGTCCCGAGTTCGAGTCTCGGTCGGGCACACAGTTTTAATCTGCCAGGAAGTTTCAGTTCATATTTGTTGATGTAGATGAAAATGAAAGACTGTCCGGCGGTGGAGTTCTTGAGTACACGGACTTCTTTCATGCATTCAAGAAGGGCCAATTAAATTTGCCACGTAAAGACGAAACATTAAAGAATTTAAATTTTGTTTTTCGGGTGATTAAGTTTTTTATTGGAAGGAAACTTTAAAGACCTTGTTCTACATGAAAATTAGAGCACGACAGCAGAATTTTAAGCTGCAGATAATCTTTTTCTTTCTTCTGCTGCATATCCACTAATGGACGTTTGCGATCACATTGGCCCAGTCGTCTCTCTCTCTCTCTCTCTCTCTCTCTCTCTCTCTCTCTCTTTCAGCATGAATCAAGTCGCCGGCGTTTCTTATTCCTGTCCACTGTCTGATGTTGCGGAGCCATGACAGTTTTCTCCTGCCAATTCCTCTTTTGCCTTCGATCTTCCCCTCAATTATTAGTTTAAGAAGATGGAATTTTAAGTATTCGATGTAACAATATATGATGTATTCTATATTTGTGGCATTGTGATCGTGTAAGCGTACTGAATGCTTCTAGGTCTGTGTTACTCCATTTCACTACTCCAAATGAATAGGTCAATATTGGTATAGCATAAGTATTTATAGCTTTTGTCTTCTTTCTTGCTGTCAATTCTGTTTTCAGTATTTTTGTTAGTCTTTGTCTATATTTTTCTTTTAGTTCTTCTTTAATATTTGTATTATCTCTTCCTATTTTTTGCCTGTATCCTGATTATTTATAGGCATCTGTTTTTTCCATCGCTTCTATGCAGTCGCTGTGGTTATCCAATATGTAATATTCTTGTTTAGTGTGTTTTCCCTTGACTATGCTATTTTTCTTACATTTGTCTGTTCCAAAAGCCATATTTATATGATTGCTGAATACTTCTGTTATCTTTAGTAATTGGTTGAGTTGTTGATTTGTTGCTGCCAGTAGTTTTAGATCATCCATGTATAGCAAATGTGTGATTTTGTGTGGGTATGTTCCAGTACTATTGTATCCATAATTTGTATTATTTAGCATGTTCGAAAGTGGGTTTAGAGCAAGGCAGAACCAGAAAGGACTTAATGAGTCTCCTTGGTATATTCCACGCTTAATCTGTATTGGCTGTGATGTGATATTATTTGAATTTGTTTGGATATTAAGTGTGGTTTTCCAATTTTTCTTTACTATGTTTAGGAACTGTATCAATTTAGGATCTACTTTGTGTATTTCCAATATTTGTAGTAACCATGAGTGGGGTACACTATGAAAAGCTTTTTGGTAATCAATGTATGCGTAGTGTAGCGACCTTTGTTTAGTTTTAGCTTGATATGTCACCTCTGCACATATTATCAGTTGCTCTTTACATCCTCGTGCTCCTTTGCAACAGCCTTTTTGTTCTTCATTTATAATTTTGTTCTGTGTTGTATGTGTCATTAATTTCTGTGTAATGACTGAAGTTAATATTTTGTTTATTGTTGGTAGGCACGTTATGGGGCAATATTTAGCTGGGTTTGCTGTCTGCTTGATCTTTAGGTTTCAGATAAGTTATTCCATGTGTAAGTGTATCAGGGAATGCGTATGGGTCTGCAATGTAACTTAAATAATTTAGTTAGATGTGAATGTGTTGAGGTGAACTTCTTTAGCCAGAAATTTGCTATTTTATCTTTTCCAGGGGCTTTCCAATTGTGAGTAGAATTAATTGCTTGGGTGACTTCATGTTGCAAAATTATCACTTCAGGCATTTGTGGTATCATCTTGTATGTGTCTGTTTCTGCTTGTATCCACCGTGCATGCCTGTTATGTTGTACCGGGATTCACCATATGTTGCTCCAGAAGTGTTCCATGTCTGTTATGTTTGGTGGATTGTCTATTTTAATTTGTGTGTTATCTATTGTCTGGTAAAATTTCTTTTGGTTTGTGTTTAATGTTTGGTTTTGTTTCCTTCTATTTTCACTTTTTTTGTGTCATCCTTGTCGTTTGGCCAATGCTTGTAATTTCTGCTTCTTTTCATCTAATTGCTCTATCGCTTCTTGTTGTGAGATTTTACCTAACCTTTTTCGTTTTTTTTCTGACATTTCATTTCTTATAAATTGTGTTAGCTGTCCGATGTCTTTTCTCAGTTTTTCTATTCTGATCTGTAGCCTGTGTTGCCATGCTGGTTTTGTGGGTTTCTTCTGTGTGTTGCTTGGTACTGATCTCTGACTAGTGTGTATATTTAGTGTAGTGAGTGCTCCTATATAAACCAGTAGTTGTAACTCTTCCATAGTTGTGTTTTCATTTATTTTGTTGTGTATGATTGTGTTGACAGTTTTTATTGTTGTTTCGACTTCTGGGTTATTTGGCGGTCTATGCAAGAATGGTCTAATGTCTGTATTTGTGTCTTTGTATTCTATATATGTCAGCTGAAATTTTTCTTCTATATCTAATATGTGTGTCACTTCGTGTTCTATTTGTGCTTGTTCTGGTGGCTGTCTTAAGATTTCGTTTTCCTCTGATTGTTTAATTGATGCGTGTTGATCTTTGTTTGTTTGCTCTGGGATGTTTGAGTCCATTACTGTATTTTCTTCTTCTTCTGATTGCACATTATTTTGTTCCAGTATTTGTGTACTTGTTGCTTGATGTTTTCTAATTCTGACTGGGGTATCCTGTTATTTTTGATTATTACACGGATCTGATCAGCTAGTCGTTCTGTTAAAAATTTTAATTCTGGGTATCTCGTAATAAATGTTGTTTATACTTGCGATCTGTATCCAGTTGTGTTGGTTCCTAGGTTTGTTGCTTGGTAATAACAGAACATGAGGTGTCGATTATCTTCCTCTGATCATCTCATCCTCTGTCTTTGTTTTCCTTCTAGGGTGGTTGCAGGAAGCATATCCTGCAAAACACCTCTATTTGGATTTAAATCATTTTCCAGTTGGCTAGCAGTGTCATTACCATTGTGGGCGGGCATAGGGTTCAAGCGTCGTCCCCGACCATGACGGCGCTTGTCCGAGGCTTCTTTAGTTCTGAACTAACTAATCACACTGAAAGGGGGTTAGCCCTATTAGTGGTTTGTTCTTTTCGTCGCCTTTTACGACTGGCAGAACATACCGGAGGCCTATTCTTTTCCCGGGCCCCCACGGGGTTTATTATTATTATTATTATTATTATTATTATTATTATTATTATTATTATTATTATCGCTTACTAGCTTTTTATACCAGTAGGGTGGTGACTGTTATATGAGGTTCTGCAAATGTATGTGGTGTAGAACTGTGTGTTTGCATCTTTCAGTGCTTCAGGTCCTCAGAATATATTTTTCTAAAACTTATGTTCGTCTTTCACACGTGTGCTGAATGACAGTCATTGAATCTCAATTATACGTCTATTTTGCTGAATTTATTTTAAGTTGTGCAGGGAGTCTGTAATCTTGCTTTTCAATGTCACCACGAATCAAATGGTTCAAATGGCTCTGAGCACTATGGGACTTAACATCTGTGGTCATCAGTCCCCTAGAACTTAGAACTACTTAAACCTAACTAACCTAAGGACATCACACACATCCATGCCCGAGGCAGGATTCGAACCTGCGACCGTAGCAGTCACGCGGTTCCGGACTGAGCGCCTAGAACCGCTAGACCATACCACGAATCATCTCAAGGACGTAGTAGAACGTTTCTCTCATTCGTAAAACTCATAGTTCTTCCGATAACTAAGCGAAGACTGTTCCGAATTCGCCACTTTCTTTTCGAAACAGATTTAGCTCATTCATATGAATTCAGCATCACAGCAAAATTCGCAGTGCAGCACTCTCCCCCAAGTGCAGAGTTATCGTTGCATCCACACCGCCCAAGGAAGTTAAAATAAATTCTAACCTTCTTGATATAATAGATTCCAACTCAGCCTAACCACCCCGTTCCTGCCAAAAACTGACGAAAGATGAGAGGCATTGAGACCAATCTGTCGGCCGATGTTATCGGGCGACCTCTCGCGAAGGCGTAAGGCGACCGTTGTCGGTGCTTCTATGAACGCAGCCTGAACAGACTGCGTTAACACGGATGTTCTTGCTCGGGGATCTGCGTGGCTCGTCCTAAATCACGCTGTTTGGGAGTATCTGATTGATGTGGGAGGCATATCCTCCACCGGTCCTCCATTTGCAAACCCATGTCGCGCGTGAGCAGATTCGCAAAGAAATGGTATTAGCTTCTTACAGAGCAACACACACCATTGTTTTCAACTCTTGTGTTCTACTTCAGAATTTTGTGCGCGAAGTGCAACTGCCCGTAAGACACGTCACCACAGGCCGTTTGACAACTACTGCGTGATAAAGGCGCAATATAAACGATTCGATGCATTACGAACTACAACAATGCAATCTATTCTGCTTCTGCGAGTTTTTTTGAAGTCATATACCCACCACACATTAGGTTATCACTCTTTTCATCTCTCGGTCCATATCAGTTCCCCTGCCCACACCTCCGGCGTATCCATTTCATTTACATTGGAGATACAACGCTTTCCACACAACTGTCTTCTTGTAACTACCGTGCATCTGCACTGCTCCCTGAGCGAACCTGTGTTTAGAATGGCATTCGCATGACAAGTCCATGTGTCGCTGTCTTAAGCCAATGGTGCGATTCTGAACTTTCTTTTTGAGAACTATCGGACGTTTGGAAGACAAATTTTCTTCCCACAAGCACTACAATCTATTTTTAACTTTTTATATTTTTTCGTATAATTCAATATCTGCCTTGAGCTGCAGTGAATACAAAGCCTCAGGTTATTTAAATGTTTAACTGACTTTATGCCTTACTTCGAAAACTGTTCATTTGAGTTCTTTCAGATGGTTCAAATGGCTCTAAGCACTATCGGACTTTACATCTGAGGTCATCAGTCCCCTAGAACTGAGAACTACTTAAACCTAACTAACTTAAGGACATCACACACATCCATGCCCGAGGCAGGATTCGAACCTCCGACCGTATCAGCCACGCGGTTCCGGACTGAAGCGCCTAGAACCGCTCGGGCACAGCGGCCGGCTAAGTTCTTTCATTTCCTTTATATTCTTCCATATCAACGCCGTTATTTGGAATCTGACTTACATTCTTCTCGAGGTCAGAGGGTATTTGTTGTTTTATTGACTGCTACACAAGGGAAATGAACTTCACGACAATATTACAGAAAGGGAAGAGGAAATAAATGAAGATGAGATAGGATACCGCGAGGAGAGTTTGACGGAGAGCCTCTCTCTCATCTCACTCTCATTTACTTCCTCTTCCCTTTCTATAATATTGTCTTTAAGTTCATTTCTCTTGTATAGCCGTCATTGAAACAAAAACTAGAAAGTTGCACAGGTCACACCAATACTCCGGAAAGGTAATAGGAGTAATCCACTATATTACAGGTCCATATCATTAATGTCGATATGCAGCAGGATTATGGAACAAATATTATGTTCCAGCATTATGAATTACCTCGAAGAGAACACTGTTGCCACACAATCAACACGGATTTAGAAAACATCGTTCTTGTGAAGCAAAACAAGCTCTTTACTCACACGAAGTGTTGCGTGCTATCAAGAAGAGATTTCAAATTGATTCCTTATTTCTAGATTTCCTAAAGGCTTGCAACACCGGATCTCACACGTAGCTTGTAATCAAATTGCGTGCTTACGGACTATCGTCTCAGTAGTGCGAGCGGATTCGTCATTTCCTGTCAGAGGTCACAGTTCGCAGTTACTGACGAAAGTGATTTCTGGCGTTTCCGAAGGTAGTGGTATAGGCCCTCTGCTGTTCCTTATCTACATAAACTGTTTAGGAGACAATCTGAGCAGCAGTTTTAGAACGTTTGCCGATGACGCACTAGTTTAGTGCATTGTAAAGTCATCAGAGGATCAAAAATGCAAAACGATTTGGAAGAGAGATCTGTATGGTGCGAAAATTAGCAATGGTCCCTAGATAATGAATAGTGTGGTGTCATCCACATGAGTGCTAAAAGGAATCCGTTAAACTTCGGTTACATGATAAATCAATCAAACCTAAAGGCCTTAAATTCAAATAAAAACCTAGGAGTTACAATTAAGAACAACTTAAATTGGAAAAAACACACAGAAAATGTTATGCGGAGGGCGAACCAAAGACTGCGTTTTGTTGGTAGAAGACTTAGGAGATGCAACAGATCTACTTAAGAGCCTGCCTACACTACGCTTGTCCGTCCTCTTTTGGAATACTGCTGCGAGGTGTTCGAGGGTGGAATAATAAGAAAATTATTGTGAAGGTGGTTAGATGAACTCTCTGCCAGGCACGTAAGTGTGATCTGCGGAGTATCCATGTAGATGTAGAAACGCACCCAACCTCTGAACACTTGTGAAGCGATGGAACTACTCATTTCGACGCCTCTGCTATGATGGTCAGAACAGCGACGGCCAGCGTTGAAATCGTGCTGTTTTCTGAACGGTGGCCGTAGAAAACATTCAGACACACCGCCGCCCAGAACGGACACTAAGAGGCCTCAAAGGATGGCACACACAGCGCCAACGAACTCATCTCTTATAATGGGGCGTTGATTTTCACGACAGTCTGCAGTGCGATGGGCAGCGGGACGGCGTTCTTGACAACCACTGACACTGCCGAACGATTCAACCGTCCTCTAAGGTCATCCTGCGCCTGAACATAATCGCACCACGTTTAAAGTGTAGCGCGATCGCAGTTTTTGCTCGGGTACAATGTGGAACCACTAGTGACTGTTCAAAACCATTCGACTCAACTTGAACGTGATCCGAAGCAGCAAGGTGTTACGCTTTTTCTGCGTCCTCCTGTCGCGTGATCACGGGGGAGGGGGGGGGGGGCAGGGAGGGAGGGGAGAGCGACATTGACACGTACATGAATAAAATGGCAAAGGGTCGCTCTGAGACCCTGCATTTCGGCAACACACTGTGCCACCCGCTCATTTTTGTTGGGCACTTTAACAATGTCCATGTACACAGACAACCAGTCTGATTTCAATGTGCCAGCGCAACAGACATCCTTTCGACTCACCTTAGATTTCGCATGTGGCCAGCAGGCGCTAGTTCAGTAACGTAGCGCCACTCAGCACTGGGGTGTCGAAATGGTTGTTGGTCACACCGGAGTCTAGGAACCAACGACTGGTGTCTGTGTACAGGAACATTTTTGAAGTGCCCAACAAAGATGCGCGAGTGGCACCGGCAATGTTGTGCCGTGCTGGAGGAAGGGGGGCAGGGTGGGGGTGGGGGTGGGGGAAGGTACGGGGTCCCTTTGCCATTTTATTCACGTACATGTCAATGTAGCACCTCCCCCTCCCCCACACCCGTAATCATCACGCAACAGGAGAGCTGAAATAGAAGACACTCTTTGCTGCTCCGGATCACCTCCAAATTTCTTTGAATGGTTTTTAACGGTCCCTAGTGACTTCACCCTGTACAACAGGGCAAAAATTGCGATCGCTATAAACTCCAAAGTGGCCAGATTACTTTCAATGGGGTTGCAGGCCCACGGTGTGCTTAGAGAAGGTTCGAATCGTTCGGACAGTGTAGGCAGTGTCAAAGGTTGTCAAGAACGTCGTCCTCCTGCTCATCGCATTGTAAACTGTCGTTTCCTACCGCGAAATGTGTGGGAATCAATACCCCGCAGGGAAGTAATTGTTTCGTTGACGCCCTATATGCCACCTCCTGGGGCCTTTTCGTGCAGGTACCGAATGGCGGTATGTCTGAAACATTTTCCTCGACCACCCACAAGAAAATAGGCTGATAACACAGATGCCTCGAAAAAATGGGTGAAATGTAGGTAAGAAGGAATATGATGGACTCATCGTGTGACACGTCCTCTGTGGCGTTATGCAGAATTGTGGTGACACTTGGCGCCAATGTGACGCCATTTACCCACCTCACATCTCACGTGTAATTCTGAGCTCCGGCCATCTTTTTCGCATGTATCGACACCTTGCTGTTTGAAGTGTCGCCGAGCCGAAAGTCGACATCGCAGAGCGCCACGCGTTTGCACCACTACAGAGGAAGGTTCTAGGCACATTTGAGCCGGTTTTCAAACTTCTACGCAGCAATGGGAGACAATTACGAGGCATCGTAAAAATGACCCTTTAATTGTGTTACGCAGTGTACTTGCGTATTATTCGTCCACAGCAATGATGCGAGACCGTGCCACTGATGTGATGGCGGCCCGTCCCCACAGTTCGTTCTTGTATTTTTCTTTTCTTTTTCATTCATGTTTTAGTCAGTCCCGGAAAGGAAAGGGCGGTTCCTTGTAGAACTTTTTTCTTTTGAACCACGGCAGTGTAGCTGTTTACTGAGGTAGGGGGATAAGCTTTGTTGCAAGGTTGACTGTCCCCACTTGGAGATGGTTCAAATGGCTCTGAGCACTATGGGACTTAACTGCTGAGGTCATCAGTCCCCTAGAACTTAGAACTACTTAAACCTAGCTAACCTAAGGACATCACACACATCCATGCCCGAGGCAGGATTCGAACCTGCGACCGTAGCGGTCGCGCGGTTCCAGACTGTAGCGCCTAGAGCCGCTCGGCCACTCCGGCCAGCGGAGAAGGCTTAAAATTAAATGTAGAATGGATAGAACAGGACGAAGAGGGAAGCGCAAATTACAGGACGAGATGCGCCAGTCTGAGGATAGACGGACGGAATTGTTTTTGTGTAATAGCCAAATAATACAATTTGCCTTATTTGCGAAACTGTTGTACCCGTGTGCAAGGAATACGACTTAAGGAGGCACTGTGAATGCCGGCATTCTGCATTTTCTGAATTGCCAGAAGACCTACATAAACAGAAGATCTCTCTTTGAACGAGAACTGGCATGTCAGCAAGCGTTTTCAGAATTCCTGCTGAAGGTTCAGAAACTGCAACAGAAATAAGTTTAGAAATAACTGGCGTTATAGCAAAAATTATCCCGTCATTTATGTACGGAGATTTTATCAATAATTGTACCGTGATAGCTGCAAAAAAGATTTGCCCGGAATTAGTTAAACATTTTGCGGAATTTCAGTCGAATCTGTTGACCGCGCAAAGGAGAATTACTGCAATATCGGCAAGTACAAATCGCAAGTTAAAACTTGCTCAAAGAGATTTGCTTACTTCTTATTGGCTGTTGATTAATCAACTTATCTCACCTCTACATCCAATCGTATTTTCACGTGGGATAACGCACAATCGTATTTTCACGTGGGATAACGCACGAGTTTGCAGTATGCAAAGAGGTGATTGGAATGAGTTCGTTGTCAGGGAGAACAAAGGGTAGTGGTATGTTCACAGGACTCTAGAAAGAGTATTCGACATTGATTTATAGCTAAGTTAGCAGATATTACGACTGACTGAGCGACTTCCGTAGTGAGAATTAATTCTTGACTCTTAACATTACTGAAACAGCAATTATGAGCGCACAGCGATGATTTGGTAGAACAGCACTGTGTAATCCACCAGGAGAATTGGTGCCCAAAGGAAATAAGTTTTCAATATGTCACGAAAATTGTGGTTTCAACGATTAATTTCGTAACATCTCACAGTCTCCAACACGAAACTTTTCTTGAAGATACTGACAGCGAATAGAGTGACCTGATTTTTTACATTACGGTAAGATGGGGAAGTCGCGGTAAAACGCTTGCGCTGTTACTGAATTTAATTGAAATAAAGATTTTCACGACTGAAAAGGACAGAAATACCTCTGAATCAATAAATACGGATCTGTTATGTGACTGCATTTTTGACTGACATCATTAGTAGTCATTTAAAAACGCTGACTACTCGGCTTCAGGACAAAAATCAGCCGATTACTCAACTTTATGGTCATCTTACACCTTTTCAGTTTAACTTAAATCTGTTCCAAACCCAGCTGAAATCGGGCAAGTATGTCCATTTTCCTAATAACAAGAGAGTGTCAATAGTTGAAAGCATACTTTAAGAGAGTATACGATGAAAAAGATGGTAACCTGATATCAGCCTTCAAGGCTCCTATCACTGATTTTCACAAGATGAGGCCGTTGCTACAATCATTTAGCAACCCTTTTGCCATTTTGTCTGAAAATTCACCAGAACCGGTGCAGTTTGACACCGACAGGCGAAACGATGGAACACTGAGAATTAAATTCGATGATACTAATCTGTTGAATATCTATCGTTGTGCTGGCAGAAACAATTTTATGTTAACAGTAGATAAAGCATTAAAATGCGCTGTCCTCTTTGGGTCAGTTTATATAACACGTGAACGAACTTTTTAATAATGAAAATTAATAAGTCAAAAATAGGTCAAATGGAGTAAATTTTCTACTGAGGGTTGCAGCCCGCGGCACTATAAAGTCTGTATGCCCCTGGTCTAAAGGAACTGGCACAGCACCTATTATCAAGTTATGAAGATCATCTCAGATGAACAGCAAATATTGGACGACGAGGTAGGAGCACGGAAATATTGGAGGAAACGGTGCTTACATACATGTGTCGCCGGCCGAAGTGGCCGTGCGGTTCTAGGCGCTGCAGTCTGGAACCGCGAGACCGCTACGGTCGCAGATTCGAATCCTGCCTCGGGCATGGATGTGTGTGATGTCCTTAGGTTAGTTAGGTTTAACTAGTTCTAAGTTCTAGGGGCTAATGACCTCAGAAGTTGAGTCCCATAGTGCTCAGAGCCATACATGTGTCTCCTGTCTGTCAACAGGAATGGAGTTCACAGCTGGCTTAAGTGGAATGTACTGTTACGCAGTATGTTGGAATAAAATGTGCCCACTGAGATATCTGAGTCCTGCTGTCATTTTTAATAGTGTTTCTCGCATTTCAGCACAACTTGGCACACCCAAAATGTTACTACAGAGTGCACACACAGGCAACGTAGGGAAGGTATTAACAAAGCTCCTTATAAATGTCGTACGCTCTTTCGTAACAGCAGAGCATAGAATTGAAGCGTTTACCCTTCACCAGGTTTCTGACTATCTTGACCAACAGGAATGTGTTTAGTGGGCATTGCACTAAATTTCTTAGTGTCTTTTTCATCTTTTTATTCATAGGCAGATATAATCACTTTAAGCGGGGAATTAAACCAGACCCAATCTTTCCGAAATCACGCCCAAAAAAATGTATTGCACTGGCAACTGATATCCCACAGAAACTTCGAGATGCTAGGTCACTGATCGAACGATATGTAATGTTTCTTACTGTTAGGAATAATTTTTAAATTCATTACAATTAGACTAGATGAGTAGCTAGGTAAGCAGTGCAGCGAGTTAAGATACTTTATTCCCACAGGGCGGTTGAATCAGGAGCTGTGCTAGGCCACCTTGATTCCCCCACACCTTTCTAAAATGGGTTCATCCAAATACCAAAGAGATTCTCTGATGAATAGATAATTACTCCCACCGTTTTCCTCCTGGCGCACTGGTCAGCGTATAATCACAATATAATGACACATCCATCCCCTCAGTCTAATGAGAAGTAGTACGAGTAAGTTAATGATGATTCTGACACAATGAACCTCTTCTGTCGCATAGCGAATTATAATCGCCCTCCCCATCTCCCCTTCCTTCAATAGAACAGCCGTGAACTACAAAAAGGAAGCAGCTACCCAAATAGTAAATTATATGTGACATTAACACTTTCTCTTTTGGTGGAAACACCTCGAAGCGTCCAAGCTGTATTACCTGCTGAAATGGCTTATCAGAGGTTACAGTCCCCATTTAGTATTCGGAGCAGAAAGCTGACTAACTGGAAGCCTTAACACAGATCCGAATATACATCGCAAGAAGAGACTAGTCGCCAGTAGCAGCAGCATTTTTACTGCTATAAAAAGTCGATGAGATTAGTAATGTTATTACAGATTCCGAAAGGGAAAATCTGGATGAATTTACACATGAAAGTTAGCTCGAATAAGGTAATCGCATGCTTTTATACACCCGCTGCCTCCAAGGTCTAGCGGCAGAGCTACTTGAGAATATCGTGGGTGAATTTCCAGATAATATTGTCACAGAGGAAAGACTCCAATTTGCCAGCTGAGAAGGGGACGGCGGCTCCCAGCTATTGAAACTTCTGACAGAGAGAGGGATTCGTGTGAGATTGTTCCGAATGTCTTTTCTTGCAGTTACGTCGAACCGTATGAGAATCGAATTCTGAGGACAGCGTCTTAGACCAGCAAGCAACTAATAGAGCCAAACTTTTCGAATCACTTAACGTAAAGAAGGACGTCAGTAATCGTAAGGCTGTTATACCATCAATGATTACGCGTTTTAGGAAGAATGTAGGGAAGAGAGTTTTGCTTAGGAAGTGTGACAGGAAACTAACTGCTGAGTATCTCAACAGTCAACAAAAAATATTCAGCTCTGGAGACGAAGATGTGGATTACAAATGGATTAAATTAAAAGAACACTGCACAAAATACCTGAGGCCAGTAAGATTATACGAGTTTCCGGGGCGCCGTAGAAAAAGGTGGTCAGATCGATGTAATGTATTAATTGAGGAAGGCATGTGACATTTCTCCACTGCAATTTAGTGAACAAATCACAAGCTTACCTAGTATGGAATTTGTGACTGCTTCTGTTCTTCCTATCAGACAGTACTCAACACGCCTTTCTTAACGTCTCGGCTGTGTTACGTATAGGGCGCTCGTCAGCACGGTCATCGGCGTCCTTGCTGAACTACCTGGCGACGAGTATGGTTAATTTTTTTCAAAATTACGCACCAAAAGGTGCAATATAAAATATTATTCTGCAACACCCCGCTACACTCTCTCACTCGCACTCACACTTTCCCATCCGAAGTACGTGTGCATTAAATAATTTTAGTGTTTAAACTATACAGACCATAACTACGTAATAGTTAAAATAGTCTAACAGGGAACCATTCCTGGTTGATCAATGAGAAAATAATAGATGCACTGTCACCCCGAAAATCTTCCAATCACGAGACTACGTAATCAGACATCGCATAGAATCATAGAACACTTAACCACATCCAGCTCATCGTCTTCTAAAATAGAAGGCGGGTTTGCTGTAAGTCTGATATAAAACGCCTTCTGCCACCCTAAACACTACTACTGCTGAATCTTCTTGCGGGAGGAGGAATCCATGCGTCAGAGGATAGTGTCCTATTCGGAAGCGAGTTAAGAGTATTTTCTCCCGTCGCAGCGACCGGAAGGAGGAACGCCACGGCCGTGTCCGTTTCACCAACGGCAGCTTCTTGTTTCTCAACCCTAAGCACCTCCCAACCCCTCAAACGCATAATGTTGTGACTCAACAGCGATGTAAAAATGCATGTACAGGGCAGCACATTGGGGAAATGTGTTTTTCAAGCGAGTATCCTTAGGTGCTTCATTACCCCGAATTCCCATGTGACCTGGAACCCGGAAGAATGACACTTCCTTGCCTTGCCCCTTTAAGTGGAAAAGGGTGTCATGGATCATTTCAATATATGTGATTGATAGCCTTGAAGGGCACCTGGGGATTAGGTACATAAGAGGAATTTGGATGTATGGTTATACCACATCTGCTGATGTACCCCAGATCGCATTCTGCGTCTGGGGGTTAGTCTGTACGGATCGGTCTTTAAGTAACATGGTGGGGACCTGATAGTGTGGTTACGAGCTTTTATATATGACATGTTGGGCGGCAAGCGCCCTCGCAAATACTCTCACATTCGTTCGTATTTTGAAAAATTCCAAGCCGAGCGGGGGCAAACTCAGAGCTGGCTGGCTCGAAACAACATATCGCAAGCATTTATTGATGTACAGCATTGAACTTTAACTTATATCGGTTGCATTTTTGGAACTAACACTAGATAGAGTGCGGAAATCTACTCATGGCTTTGCGAGGTTTAATATAATGGTCTGTAATACTTATGGACCGACGATACCTGCGCATCATGTGTCACTGCCAAGTTACATTACTCCATGAAGCTTTGACCATACATAGAACTGCTACAGGACAGGACAGTACAGTACAATACAGCACAGAAAATAACCAAAAGAAATACGCAATGGGAATAACGGACATGACATTTCTATTCCTAGACAATAATTACGCTGAAGTCACTGCGATTTATGATGGTCGCCTAGAAAATTACAAAAGGTGAGACATGGTTCTTACTATGAGGTTGCCACAATGCATAGTAATGCAACGTGCTCCCATGTTAGCCACACATTTCGTAAGCAGTTGTTGCTGTCGGGCGTTCCATTCCTCCACCAGCACGGTTGACAACAGCGGAGTGGACGTGCTGCAATACGTCTCCCCAATGCACGTTGTCGATGGAATTTAAGTTGGGAATGGGCAGGGTAGCTGATTCGCCGAATATCCTTTCGTTCCAAGACCTCCCCCACCTGTGCTCTTTGATGCGATCGTACACCGTCATCCACAAAAATGAAGTCAGGGCCGAATGCACCGTTGAAAAGAGGGCTTTGGGGAGAAGTGTAGTGTCACAATAATGTTGAGAACTAAATGTACTGTGTTCAAGTATTTGGAGGTCAGTGCGCTCATGCAACATTATGCCTCCCCGCACACTACCATCTAAACCTCCAAAACGACCGTGTTCAACTACACTCCTGGAAATGGAAAAAAGAACACATTGACACCGGTGTGTCAGACCCACCATACTTGCTCCGGACACTGCGAGAGGGCTGTACAAGCAATGATCACACGCACGGCACAGCGGACACACCAGGAACCGCGGTGTTGGCCGTCGAATGGCGGTAGCTGCGCAGCATTTGTGCACCGCCGCCGTCAGTGTCAGCCAGTTTGCCGTGGCATACGGAGCTCCATCGCAGTCTTTAACACTGGTAACATGCCGCGACAGCGTGGACGTGAACCGTTTGTGCAGTTGACGGACTTTGAGCGAGGGCGTATAGTGGGCATGCGGGAGGCCGGGTGGACGTACTGCAGAATTGCTCAACACGTGGGGCGTGAGGTCTCCACAGTACATCGATGTTGTCGCCAGTGGTCGGCGGAAGGTGCACGTGCCCGTCGACCTGGGACCGGACCGCAGCGACGCACGGATGCACGCCAAGACCGTAGGATCCTACGCAGTGCCGTAGGGGACCGCACCGCCACTTCCCAGCAAATTAGGGACACTGTTGCTCCTGCGGTATCGGCGAGGACCATTCGCAACCGTCTCCATGAAGCTGGGCTACGGTCCCGTACACCGTTAGGCCGTCTTCCGCTCACGCCCCAACATCGTGCAGCCCGCCTCCAGTGGTGTCGCGACAGGCGTGAATGGAGGGACGAATGGAAACGTGTCGTCTTCAGCGATGAGAGTCGCTTCTGCCGTGGTGCCAATGATGGTCGTATGCGTGTTTGGCGCCGTGCAGGTGAGCGCCACAATCAGGACTGCATACGACCGAGGCACACAGGGCCAACACCCGGCATCATGGTGTGGGGAGCGATCTCCTACATTGGCCGTACACCACTGGTGATCGTCGAGGGGACACTGAATAGTGCACGGTACATCCAAACCGTCATCGAACCCATCGTTCTACCATTCCTAGACCGGCAAGGGAACTTGCTGTTCCAACAGGACAATGCACGTCCGCATGTATCCCGTGCCACCCAACGTGCTCTGGAAGGTGTAAGTCAACTACCCTGGCCAGCAAGATCTCCGGATCTGTCCCCCATTGAGCATGTTTGGGATTGGACGAAGCGTCGTCTCACGCGGTCTGCACGTCCAGCACGAACGCTGGTCCAACTGAGGCGCCAGGTGGAAATGGCATGGCAAGCCGTTCCACAGGACTACATCCAGCATCTCTACGATCGTCTCCATGGGAGAATAGCAGCCTGCATTGCTGCGAAAGGTGGATATACACTGTACTAGTGCCGACATTGTGCATGCTCTGTTGCCTGTGTCTATGTGCCTGTGGTTCTGTCAGTGTGATCATGTGATGTATCTGACCCCAGGAATGTGTCAATAAAGTTTCCCCTTCCTGGGACAATGAATTCACGGTGTTCTTATTTCAATTTCCAGGAGTGTATGTTTCTGGGTGTACTGTGTGTTCCTATCTCTCGCCATATGAGCGTAGGTTCAAATGGTTCAAATGGCTCTGAGCACTATGCGACTTAACTTCTGAGGTCATCAGTCGCCTAGAACTTAGAACTAATTAAACCTAACTAACCTAAGGACATCACACACATCCATGCCCGAGGCAGGATTCGAACCTGCGACCGTAGCGGTCACGCGGTTCCAGACTGAAGCGCCTTTAACCGCACGGCCACACCGGCAGGCCTATGAGCGTAGGGCAAGAGTCACTGCTCAGAGTGAATCTGCTCTCATCTGGGAATATCACACGACCCCAGCCCTCATTGGTCCAGACCCTATGCGCTTGGTACCATCATAAACAGTGCAGCAGATGTGCAGGCGTTAGCGGGACAAAACGCACTGGTCGCAGGGCAAAGAGATCATCCCCATTCAGTTGCCGTGCCACAGGAACGTGACACTGCTTGCCTTGCAGTCCTGTTAAATGCGGTAGCAATCGCAACTGCTGTTTGATGTGGGTCCCTCCTTGCCTGATGCACAATGTAGCAGTCATCCGCTGCTGTAGTTCGCAACGCTCCTTATGCACGTTAAACAGCGTGAGCAATACCCAACACCTGGGCTACACTCGCCACACTTCGTTCTTCCAATTTCCTGATGGGTCTTCCCCACGTGTAATCATTTCAATGAGTAATACCACTACAGCGCACCGTAACTTCTCGCTGATTTGACACGCACTTTTTCCGTTTCTGTAACTGTTTCGTGTTGTGGGACCATCTTCATCTGGCGCTTCAGTTATCCTAACCACACGCCATATGACTTCCAGCTTTCTTTTCTCGACTGGAAATCCTCTCCCAATATGCTCCAGCACTTTAATTTTCGCAGAGTTTTTAGCATTTTATGTTACTTTATCCACCTCGTCCTAAAGTTTTGAGTAGCCGTATAACTCAGCATCATACACTACGAATGCATTAGGTAAGCGAATCTTGAAAACATATTCTCGAAAACATGCAGCGCAGCCCATGGAATTTCCCTGCTTAGACCCACAAGGGTGAACTACAACACAGTTCCAGTGTTCGGATAAAATTCTCTAACACCAACATTTAAAAACATAGTCGTGGGGATAATTCAATTGTGCACTTATAGGAGTAAATCTCCAAATTCCAGGCCTCATTAACTAGGGTGGCGAACGACTCCAACCTCTACAAAGCACAGAAATTTGGTCCCGCATGAAGAGCCACTATGTCCTGCTTCAAGCAAATCACAAATGCTCTTAATGCTGGCAGACTATTGCTAAGCAGTCACTCCACTGGAGGGCGAGCTATAGTGAGGAATACTGGTGACCGTGGGATCGAAAGTATGCTACACACATGTTGCATCATGAGGATCTGCCACTGGCTAACGAACGGTGGCTCACCAGCCTCAGCACAAGGGCTGAGGATGTAACTGTTCCTATATTCTCCTGTCACCAATCTAATTCCCTCATGGTGAACAGCATCGACGGATTTTAGATAAGATGGCCTAGCTGAGCTGTGTATCGTGGACCCACATTCAAAGAGGGATCGCACAGACGCCTTGTAAGATTGGTGCAGACATTTTAAAATATTTAGTCCCTTTAGCCCTTTATGCTTTTATATTCTTGAGGTGCGGTAAACATGTCTGCCTTTCATCAAATGTGACAACCATAAACCTCACTGAAATTTTAATATTAAGAACAGTGTCCCTCATTTTAAAAATGGGCAGATTAAACAGATGACAGGAATTATTAAAATTTAAAAAAAAAAATCAAGAAAATTTAAAATCTGTGATATCTACCCATTGCTCCAATCGTCTTATCGTTAGCTGGAGCTGACTGACGTGACGAACACGACAGATTTAACTAATTCTGGTGGTATTCCAACACAGTGTTTTAGGGCTGCTACTGTTCTAGAATGCATATAAGCGATGTAGTGGGTAACGTCAGAAGTTCCGTACGGGTGACTGCGGATGATGCTGTTTATACTAAGGTTACAACGCCAGAACGTAAATATGGCTTGCGGACTGAACGTAAATATGGCTTGCGGACTGAACGTAAATATGGCTTGCGGACTGAACGTAAACATGGCTTGCGGAATGACCACGTAAATGCAGAGCAAAGATCTCACCTCACAGCGTTGTGAAGAGGCATCCTTGATTCAAATTCCTAATAGTGTGGGAGGCTTAATGAACGATTCCCCCCGCAAACACACTGAAGATTAACCAGTCAATGACGGAAAAGGTGGGTTCATCCTTTCATACTCCGAATATTTTTTGACGATTCGGAGGCTTCGCAGGACAAGGATCTTTGTTCATACTACGTAGAGACTTTGGGATGGGTGAAGTTTTGTGGAAACGGACAGTTATGCTGAGTGAGACACCTAGAGCTCACGGTGGGTCAAAAATGGTTCAAATGGCTCTGAGCACTATGGGACTTAACTTCTGTGGTCATCAGTCCCCTAGAACTTAGAACTACTTAAACCTAACTAACCTAAGGACATCACACACATCCATGCCCGAGGCAGGATTCGAACCTGCGACCGTAGCAGTCGCGCGGTTCCGGACTGAGCGCCTTAACCGCGAGACCACCGCGGCCGGCCAGCTCACGGTGGTGCTAAAGGGCATTCACGCGAGTATGCTGGTTTCTTCCACTGACCATTACGGCACCGAACTCTTGTTTACGAAGAAGCAATGTTCGCCAGAGAACATAGAGCGTTAGCCGGCCGGAGTGGCCGTGCGGTTCTAGGCACTACAGTCTGGATGCGAGCGACCGCTACGGTCGCAGGTTCGAATCCTGCCTCGGGCATGGATATATGTGATGTCCTTAGGTTAGTTAGGTTTAATTGGTTCTAAGTTCTAGGCGACTGATGACCTCAGAAGTCGCATATTGCTCAGAGCCATTTCAACCATTTCATAGAGCGTTATCATTCCTGCTTCAGTTTGTAGTGTTCCATGCCGCAATCATTACGTGCCACATGACGCTGTGGAGACAAGGGTAAACAGCCCGGACAACATTCGTTAAGGTTAGTATCCCATGATCGACGGCGCACGGGTGTTGTGGAGGTTATAACGTCTGTTGTACGCCCCGCTGGCAGCAGCAACGCTCTGGATTAAGGCATAACTGTTCACAAGGTACAGTCGAAGCTACGGATATTCCGATCTTCCATCTTTAGCTTGTATGTGGTGTGGGTGTACGTGTCATTAGGAAGCGGAATAAGGACGCCCATACCTGATCAGTTATGTCCATTATTCCGGTATCGCTGTATAAATTATTTTTTATTAGAAATGATTGCGCAGACTACTTGTAGCAGAGGACGTCATATATACGCTGTCCGATCAAATTTATCCGCACACGCCTATCTAACGCGGAATTGACCACTAGATGTTACAGGATACGGACCCTACAGTATAAAAGGAGACGTGGAATATTGCATTTTGAGTAAAGAAGTAACAGCAGAATGGGGCTATCAGAAGAACGCCTTCGAACATCAACTAGTCATTGGATGTAAGCTGGGTAACAAGTCGATCAGCGACATTTCAACTCTTCGAAATCTGACAAATTCGATTGTTGGTGATGTTGTGAAGTGGAAACGTGAAGGAGCATCCACAGCTAAGCGAAGACCACGCAGACGTCATGTACTGACGGACAAGAACGGTAAAATATTGCGGACGGTGGATGCAAAAATGGCATGAAATCAGTGGAAACAAACACCCGCGAAAAAGAAGGAAGGAAGGAATACGAGTTTAACAGCGCGGTTATTAGAGAGGGAATGGAGCTCTGGTTACGAAAAGATGGAGGAGTAAATCGGACGTGCCCTTTGCAAAGGAAGCACCCCAAGCAATCGCCTGGAATCATTTAGGGAAATAACACGAAAGCTAAATCTGGATGGCCGGAGAGGAATTTGAACCTTTTTCCTCCCGAATGCGAACCCGTGAATTAACCACTGTGCCACCTCGTTTGGTATCCCGCGAGCGTACAAGATGTAGCCAGCAAACCAGCTAGCACAATGAGTGTGCGTACGGATTGTAAGTGTGGGGTAAGAAGGTCGAGGAGCTGCTCATAAGCCACACATTTTTCTAGTCAGTGTCAAGCTGCGACTGAGGTGACGTAAAGCGCGACGCCTCTAGACAGTGTACCGAGCGAGGTGGCGCAGTGGTTAGCACACTGGACTCGCATTCTGGAGGACGACGGTTCAATTCCGTCTCCGGCCATCCTGATTTAGGTTTCCCGTGATTTCCCTAAATCGCTTCAGGCAAATGCCCGGATGGTTCCTTTGAAAGGGCACGGCCGATTTCCTTCCCCATCCTTCCTTCACCCGAGCTTGCGCTCCGTCTCTAATGACCTCATTGTCGACGGGATGTTAAACACTAATCTCCTCCTCCTCTTCCTCCTCCTAGACAGTGTGCGCCTACAGACGAGTGATTTGGAGTGATGAACCACGCTAAATGCTATGGCAATTCGATGGAAAGGTTTGGGAATTTATTGGCGATTTCCTGGAGAACGTTACCTGCCAACACACGTAGTGCCAACAATGAAGCACAGAGATGGTGTTCCAGTACGAAGAAGGTTTTCGTGGTAAGGGTGTGGTCCTCCTATTTCGCTTCAGAAAACGGTAAATGTGGAAGGAAATGAACACTTTTGTGGCACTGCTTACAGTAGAGGAACAGTTCGGAGACGATGATTGTTCAGCATGACACTGAATACTCTGATACAAAAGACCTGAACTCAATCGAACATCTTCGGGATGACTGTGTGTGTGTGTGTGTGTGTGTGTGTGTGTGTGTGTAGAACGATACTCACCCCCCCCCCCCCCCTCTCTCTCTCTATCTCCTGCATTCATGTTTTCCATTCGCAGATCGCACGAAGGAAAAAAGACTTGCAGTAGCTCTTTATTCCCAAATTTATCTAACATTACCCTTCTTTTGATTAGGTGTGAAGTTCGCCGAGAGAAGAAACTTGGGCCCCAAAATTTGGGAACTGAATATATTCCGTGATGTACACCGTCTTCCTTGTTGCAAAGTATCGTGCAGTTTGTCACTGACAGTCACACTGTGAAACACGAGGCACGAGACAAATCGTGTACTTTTTTCTTGAATCCTTTCTACCTGCTATATTATTAGAACTTAATAAGGGCCCTATATCGACGAGCAGTATTAAACAATTGATCGAAAGAGGGTTCTGTAAGTGACCTCTTTCGTTTGTGAATTGCACTTTTCATTGTTCACAGACAAACTTGAGCCAGCCAGCTGCCACTTTAAGTCGGCCGAACAGGTAATTCCTACATACTTGAGGCTCGTGACACATTACAGTTTCTGACTGCATTCATGTAAATCGTGCAGTCAATTACATTACAAATAAGTATGTGCAGTGTCTTCATAGACAGTCTTCGTACCGAGCGCTATCTTCAGTTCTCAATCTTTAATAGCGTGACCTCGTGTGCAGAACTGCGTCATCCATGTCAACGAAACTTACTTAGACGTTCCTCAGCCAAACTCTATGCTAGATATTTAACGATTCTACGCCACTGTCCAACATATTCACGTGTGACTATCCTTTTTGTAATAGGTGAAACATTTGCAACCGTGTATCGGCAGATCCCTAACATTCCACGAGAATATTTAATTATCGACTCGCTAGAGTCCGACGAGTTACTGAGAGCACACTGAGCGCATTGGTTAAGCGTACTGGACTCGCCTTATGGAGGACGATTGATCGAATCCTTATCCGGTCATCCAGATATAGGTTTTCCGCGGTTTTCTTGAACAGCTTAACGCAAATGCCTGGATGGTTCCTTTGAAAGGCAGATTTTCTTCTTCAGTCCGAGCTTGTGCTCCATTCTGAAGGCCTGGTCAAGCCCTAATATTTCTTGTTTCCTTTTACTAACTATGGTAGTATCCCAGCTCGAACAACGAGAAATGAACAAAATTTATTTTAAAATACAGAGATGTGCCTCTGCCAACGCCCAACAATATCATTTATCTATAAAACTCTGCATCAATGTACAATCAGTGTTTAAAGGTTTACGAATCTGAAGATTGCATAAGACCAAATTTCTGCATAAACAGTGCCATGTAAGAGACACTTAACTTCAACAGCTTCACGTGTGTTCATTCTGAAAAACGTTAGACATTTGCTTCAAACAATATACAATGAGGTGACAGTCGTGGGATAGCCATATGAACATATACAGATGGGGGTAATATCGCGCACACACGGTATAGAACGGCAGCCCAATGGCGGAGCTGTCATTTGTACTCACGTGATTCATGCGAAAAGGTTTCTGAAGTGATTATGTCCGCACGACGGGAATTAACAGAATTTGAACGCAGACTGGCAGTTGGAGCTAGACACATGGGGTATTCCATTTCGGAAATCGTTAGGGAATTCAGTATTCCGAAATCCACAGTGTCAAAAGTGTGCTGAGAATACCAAATTTCAGGCATACCTATCGCCAAGGACAACTCTGTGGCCGACGGCCTCCGCTTAACGATCGAGAGCAGCGGCTTTTGCGTAGAGTTGTCAGTGCTAACAGACAAGCAACACTGCGTGACATAACCGCAGATATTAATGTTGGACGTACGACGAACGTATCCGTTTGGGCATTGCGGCGAAATTTGATGTTCATGGGCTATGGCGTCAGACCACCGGCGCGAGAGCCTTTGCTAACAGCTCGACATCGCCTGCAGTGCCTCCCCTGGGCTAGTGACCATATCATTTAGACTCTAGATGACTGGAAAACCATGACTCAACCAAATGAGTCCTGATTTCAGTTGGTAAGAGCTGATAGAGGGGTTCGAGTGTTGCGCAGGTCCCACGAAGCCATGGACCCATGCTGTCAACAAATCACTGTGCATGTTGGTGGTGGATCCACAATGGTGTGGGCTGTGTTTACATAGAATGGACAGGGTCCTCTGGTCCAACTGAATCCACCACTGACTGAGAAGGATTATGTTCGGCTACTTGGAGACAAATTACAGCCATTGAAGGACTTCATTTTTTAGATGGCAATGCGCCATGTCACCGTACCGCAATTGTTCGCGGTTGGTTTGAAGAACCTTTTGAACATTTAGAGCTAATGATTTAGCCAGCCACATCGCCCTTACATGACGAGCGAATGTTTTAGCAACCCAGATCGCCCGACATTGATTCCACCGAACATTAATGGGAAATAATCGATAGGTCAGTTCGGGCACAAAATCCTGCACCGACAACACTTTCGCAATTATGACAACTATAGAGACATCATAGCTCACTAGTTCTACAGGGGACTTCCAACGACTTGTCGAGTCTATGCTGCGTCGAGATGCTGCACTGTGCCGGGCAGGAGGTGGTCTGACACGATATTAGGAGCTATCCTATGACTTGTCACCTCAGTGTATAATGTGTTTCACGCTCTAGCATACGCTGCGGGCCCTCCTTCTGAATTGGCTAGTGATGTATCGGTTTTAACCAAACAAAGCAGGCTGGTAACAGCTTTGGAAAGAAGTCCGAGAAAATCATTGCTCCATGTAGTACTTCCGACTGGTGTGTCAACAGCATTTGCTCACAGAGCCGTACAAAAACTCAAACAACTGAAATCTTACAAAATCACGACAGTGTATCGTCTAACCAATTCCAATGCTAGTGCTCGACGCAAGTACAACTGGGTACTGCAGTATGTACCGGTGGACTGAGTAACTATTGCTATACCAACACGCCACTTTCAAATTTGTTTAATACCAGCATTATGACTATCTTCTTCTTCTTCTGTAGTGGTCAATCCAAGGATTGGTTTGCAACAGCTACAATGGCAGCTTGTCTCCATTCTGTGCGTCTTTCAGCTCTTCTCTTCATTTCTTTATAGGTGTTACATCCCACATCTTTCACAATTTGATCCATGTACCTCAGTCGTGGTCTTCCTCTTGGTCTTTTTCCCTCGACATGTCCCTCTATGATTGTGTTCAGGAGTCCTTTATGTCTTAATAGATGGCCTGTAAATTGCACTCTTCTTTTAACAATGAAACTCCAGAAGCTTCTCTTCTCACCTGCTCTTTCCAGAACCACTTCGTTTGTGACCTTGTCGATACATTTTACTTTGAGCATGCGTCTATAGCACCACATTTCAAAAGAACTTAGCTTCTGGTCTTCCTCTGTCCCGAGAGTCCATGTTTCACACCCATTGCATGCCACACTCCACACATATGATTTCAAAAATCTTTTCCTGATTTCAAGGCTGATGCTCTTAATGTTAATATGTTTTTCTTCTTGTTAAAAGCAGCCTTTGCTTGACTATCTATGTATCATTTATTCCTGTTTTTAGGAGTGTTCTGCTCATAAATATCACCACTCTCTAACGCGAGAGCAAAGCATATTCAAATTTCTCTAACAATTCGTGTTTGACTCTGAAGAAGTGCAATGGTGAAGTAGTAGGTGTGCTAAACAAGGTCGATTGGTTGGTTGGTGTGTGTTACGGACTAAACAGCGAGGTTCAAAATGGTTCAAATGGCTCTGAGCACTATGGGACTTAACATCTTAGGTCATCAGTCCCCTGGAACTTAGAACTACTTAAACCTAACTAACCTAAGGACATCACACACATCCATGCCCGAGGCAGGATTCGAACCTGCGACCGTAGCGGTCGCGCGGTTCCAGACTGAAGCGCCTAGAACCGCTCGGACACACCGGCCGGCAAACAGCGAGGTCATCAGTCCCTCAGTCAAGGGTTAGTTTATCCAAAGGTAGTGACATCCACCAGGGATGTGGTTGGATGAGGAAGGTACGTAACAGTGGTAAAACTGAGGCACTGAATGCAATACTGATGCCAGAGCTGAAAAAAAATTCACGGAGAAGTGAAAACATGTGTACTGGATCGGCACATAAGTTAGACCACTCAAGTAGTTTCCCCCACAGCTCAGTCGTGCCGAGACAAACACCTCAGACATTAGACTCAAACCCAACCCGATTAAGGGTGAAGACAGCTAAAGATTGAAGAACGCCTTCTAGTTACGAGATTCAGAACAGTGAAAGGGAAAAGGCTAAAAATGTAATGGACATCAGCTGGACCATCAATAACAAAACAAGTTGAAACAGCCTCACATGGGCGTCCAGTAGACTCTGAATGCGAAGTGGGCAGGCAGTCCTACAGCCATCTCTCCCCTGATCCATCACAAAGTGCTGAAGACCAGAAGAGCACCCACCAGTCAGCAGAGTGCTACTCCTAAAACAGGGTGTGGTAGAAAAAGTGGCAAACCACCTGAAAGCAATTGATACCCAGGAAAGGAAGGTTGTTAAGGAAGCAGGCAAAGGAGGCAGGGTCAAGTGTGTCCCCCCCCCCCCCCCCCCCGACTCAGCAAATGGCAGGAGACATCTCCAACACCAACTACCAGCCCCCACCCTGAAAGTAGTTTAAAACGTTATGTCTGAGAATTAAAAACCAGTTACTGAGAAGAGTACGACTTCCACGACTCGCGCGCCAACACAAGAAGCAAAGAATTCTGAAGACCATGCTCAGAATGGAGAGCCAGGAGGAGGTGGCATTCCGCCAGAATGTGAGCAGGGCTCCGTAACCATAATGCAGGGGTGGCTCGTTAGGTAAAATAAAACCATGGGTCAGTCTGGTAGAATCGATGCACAGGCGACATACAACAGTGGATTTAGTTCAGGAGGTACGAAAGGAGGAATTCCACACAGCAGTAGTCTCCTCGATAGTGCGGAGTTTATGGAGGGTGCAGTAGCCCACCATATCTTCCATCTCCGAGAAAACACGGAGGCCTTAGTTGCACCCACAAATCCGCACCTGGGATCACTTAAGCAAATGACTTGGGATCCATACAACCGAACAGGCAGTATGACTGAGTTCAAAGAGGTGGTACAAACAGCAGATATTTCAGGGTGACGAGCTTAACATCGGCGAATGTCTGCAGGCTGCTCACTGAGCCACTAAATATTAGAACGCAGTGAATGGAGGCCCGTTTAATAAAACGGAGGGTTCTGTTAATGGCTGTCAGCTCCGCCGTAAAAACACTACATGTTCCAGGTAATAAATGGTGTCCTCTACCGGCGAGATATGATCCTATCCACGGAATTAGAGCTGTCAGTGTAAAAGAGAGTGGCACCCTACCACGTCTGAAGAAGTGAAAGGAACGGACGCCAAAAGGTCCTGGGGGCGACTGAGACTTTTGGTCCTTCAAATTGATCGGTCCTAATTCGTGGCCTGGCTACCAACCGGAAGAGAGGGGTGGTGGCGGCGAGGAAACACGGAGTACACTAAAGAGGATAGGCGAAGGACATGGCAGAGAGCTGCGAGGCGCATATTAGCTGGCAATCCCACCTGAGGGCGGGCGTCACGGGGCCGGTGCTCCTTGTATGCAAAAAGAATAGGATATGTTGGGTGGTCAGGAAATTGTGGAATGGCTGTTGTGTAGGTGAGAAAGAGCGGGTACCGTCGCAACTGAAGAGGTAAGTCTAATTCCACGAAGACGGACTGGGTCCATTAATATCGAAGCCAAAGGTACTGTGGAGCCTTAAACCTGTCAACCACAGAGCAAGTAGGATTGGTCCAGAGCGCATTAGACACAAAGGAGAGGAGTTCGATCTGCAGCCAAGAATTGGGACTGTGCAACAACGACTTACATAGGGAGAAACGATCACCACGATAAAATAAGGGAAATTAGAGCTTGTACAGAAAGATATAGGTGTTCGTTCTTTCCGCGCGCTATACGAGATTGGAATAATAGAGAATTATGAAGGTGGTTCGATGAACACTCTGCCAGGCACTTAAATGTGTTTTGCAGAGTATCCATGTAGATGTAGAACGTCTAAGTGCTGGGTACGCAAGTACAGTTTTGGGTCAGGATGGAGCATAGTACGATGGCAAAAATGCAGAATCCGTGTTTTCGCAGGCGATAAACAGAAACCATGGGAAATGGTCCATGCAGAGACCTGACGGATGGCGCCTTGGCGCTGGAGTTCAGGCACGGACTCCAACTCAAAACTGACGAATAAAAATTAGTGGGGAGCCGTGAAAGCCCCGGTCTTGGAGGTTAAGTAAAATGTGAGGGCACCAGACAAAGTCGTATGTCTCATGTAAGTCAAATAAGACTGCAATGAGGTGTTGGCATTCAGAAACACCCTATCTGATTGCCTTTTTTTTTTTTTTTTTTTTTTCCTTCCTTCAATCTAACCAGCTGGTCGGTTGTGGATCGTCCTTTCCAGAAACCACATTGATAGGGGAGACAAAAGGCCCCGAGATTCGAGAACCCAGCATAATCGGCAGGCAACCATCTTTTCAAGCAGTTTGTAGTGCATACTGCTGTGTCTAATCGGCCGGTAACAGTCGATGGATGCTGGGTTTTTATCCTGTTTAAGAATTGGAACGGTGATTCGAGCATTAGCACAAAGTAGCTTAATAAAAGTGATAAGGTTGGTCTGAGAAGGATGTCGCTTGAATCACTACAAGGCTCTTCGGCGAACTTGAACAGTCGTTGCTATGTATTTAGTCCACTAGGGCACTGGCCGGTGGTGGAGGGTACCTGTAGAAAGGGGAACGGCAGTTAAACAGTGGTGTGGGTGATCGTGTCGGAGACGTCTTGCCCGACATCGACGGGTCCATCACACAGAGAGTGTAAAGGTAACAGCAGAAGTGGACAGCTGCCAGTTGGCTCATCAAGGCACCCACTGTGGTAGTTGGTCCATCAGGCAGTGGCAAGTAAGTAACAGGATTACCGGGAAGTGGTCATTGTCACAAAGATCGTCATCTACTGACCAACGTAGCGAAACCACAAGACTTGGGGAAGAGATCGTTAGACTGATAACTGAAGAGGTGCCACAGGTGGCACTGAAGTGGATGGAAGTACCATCGTTGAGGAGAGACAGATCATAGTCGACAAAAAGCTGGTCAAGTAGGAGGCACCTACCAGACGAAGTGGTACTCCCACCACAAAGGGTGGTGCATACGACAGTCACGAAGTAGGAGAAAAGGGGATGGAAGTAATTCGATTAATGTGGTCAACACAATGTAAACAAGTTGCCTGCCTGGAGGTGTGTAAACGTTGCAAATGCAAATGATGATCTCTAAGGTCGTATGCATCTCCACTGCTATTGCTTCCAAAGTGGTATAAATGGGAACCCACACGTTGAAGGAATCCGAAACAATGTACAGACCCCTCAATTTTCCCTCTTGGGGCCCGCCTGGTTCCGACACAATGAACGATAACCACACAGCATTGGGCGATGGTCATCAGTGTTGTGCGTTTATTGTAGAGCAACACAAATTGCACACGAGGAGGGAACAAGTTTGTGTAGTTCTGGCAGGTGACAGCCGTTCACTTACAGGTGTCCAGGTTAGACATGAAGACGCCAGAACAAATTGTCATGCCTCAGGATCACTGAGTGTCACTGATGGTGTTGGAACCAGATCAATGAGCATTCGTTCAGAGTCCGATAGCGTGGGGAGAGGGTGGCGGGTTGGCGCCTTAGGGGTCACCAGAGTAGCTTTGTCACGATTCTTTTTCTTCCTCTTCTCCTTCGCAGCCTTTGGTGGCCGGGACTATTAGGAACGAGTAGCCCTTGTACTCATAGGCCGCGATCCTTCAGCCTTTGGCTGGTGTTGGGCCTCTTATTTGTGGGCATCCTGCGAGAGGGGCCCCCAAGAGAGAGTCTTGTCACCAGTACACACCAAGTGAGAAAGCTACTCATTCAGCTGGGTGCGTGAATGCGAGAAGTGCTTCCCAAAGACGTTGCTGCCAGAACCACAAGAGAGGAGGGTGGTGGAAAAACTGGTTTGGAAAAAAAAAAGTTATGGCTTTGACTTCCATATATTGGTCGTCGAATCAACAGGATGTAAACGCTGCTCTGTGTGTGTGTGTGTGTGTGTGTGTGTGTGTGTGTGTGTGTGTGTGTGAGAGTGAGAGAGAGAGAGAGAGAGAGAGAGAGAGAGAGAGAGAGAGAGAGAGAGAGAGAGAGTGTGTGTGTGTATACGGCAAACTCAACAGGTTTAGATTCCCTCCATTTTCTTTCTTGAAAACTGGGCGCGCCAGTGAATGTGTTTTGTGCAGCTGACACACGAAAATCGTCGTTCACAAGGACTACCTTCATGTCGTGATCGTCCACAGTTATCGCATTTTGGGTCCACCATGCAGTAGGATGACATGACCAAAGCTTGAGCATCTGAAGCACCTCACGGGTGGTGAGACCGAAGGTTTCACGTCACACCTGTCCACCATGGTAACTTTTCCTGGAGGACATTTCCTTCAAATTCTACGATGAAGACGCCTGTATCTGTTAAATTACTTACTTCTAAGAACGAGAGCTATGTGCCGACCACTTCATGATAGGGGTTGTTTTGCGAGGCGACAAGTCACGCCAACGTCGCTCACCGATCATCATACAAGATGAAATATGTGCAGCTGGCACGCTGTAAAATGATGCACCGTTTTGCACACTTATGGTTGAAGACATGGGTTTCCAATTGATCTGCAATACAGACGTACTTTTAATTGGGCCAAAGCCGCAATATGTCATCAACCAATATCGGTGAAAGGGGTTACTTCGTAACATGCGTTGAGTCCGTGTGGAATGTGGTGTTTCCTTGTGGACGCACTTATTTCTCGTATCTGTTGGAACTAGAAATAGCGTTCTTCTGTATACATCAAATCCTTAAAACGTATACAGGGTTAACACGAACTCCGATGAAATTTCTCTGGTTGTTGAGACAGGTTATCTTGGTATTTTGGTATCAGAGGTCCGTCCCCGTCGTCTCCTGTGGCTCGTTACAGACTAATAGCATTGCATTTGATTTCTTACCCCCATTTATCTTACTGCCTCTATTGCACTGAAAATATATGCACAATAGTGTAAACATCAACAAACGTGATTTGTATCTTGCTTGGAAACAATCTTATTCACTCACAGTTGTTGCTGCTGAAAACAGTGATGCCCACTTCACTCTTTGTCCTCAAGCACCCTTTCACCGCTGTTCGCTTCTGTATTGCCTTTTTTCATGGCATTGTTTGTTGTGCGTTAATAATTATACACAAGAGTATGGATAGATTCACTGATCGAGAGCTGACCGACATGCAGCTCGTATTTGGGTTCACTGAATGGAGTCTAAAGGCGGCACTATGAAGCAATGCTGAGGTGTTCCGTCAGCGACGGCAACCTCATCATAGTACTTCATCATGTAAACATTTCCCTTTGTACGGCAGCCGACTATACGGCACCGCATAAACAGCCGTAGTATCGAGAGCCGCTTTCACATCTACGCGACACAGGCCTGTTGCCGTCCAAACGGCACACTGCGACCGTGGAACTGCCGTACCCTCCAACAGCTGTGGACAGCTGCCATGCTGTTAAAACGGTGACGTTTGGGGTTAGTGGAGGCTTTGTCAAAAATTGGTGCGTTCACATCTGTCATCTTTCAGGTGAGGCAGTCTTAGAGGCGACAACAGCGTATGAATCAGTTAATTCGTTCGAAGGTTATGTGCCTCACTTTTTGATTCAATAACTACTTCTACGCCTTTAGACGGCTTTGGAAAAAGGCATTCAGCAATCACTTTTAGTGGAAGATTGACCACTTTTGTGGGGCAAAACCAGAAATACTCTGAGGGCAGGATTCATACAAAAATGCGTGGGTCGATGTATTCAGGAAATTGAGTTTTTGTTGTACCGTTTTCAAATACTGTAGTTACACTGAATGGAGTAATACCAATCTTCCCAAAGAAATTATTTTTTTAAATATTGCCAGACTACAGAAGCACTTGAAGTCGAAAGTTATCCATTATGTTCCTGACATTATTTATGAAAGTCAACCATATACCGGCACTCAAAGTCCAATTATAGATAATATATATTTCGTTTCAAATTCTCGATTATCGATAATATATATTCAGTTTCAAAGCCACCTCTGTCACGCACAAAGTTATGCGCAACGACACAGGCTTTTACAGTATTTACAAAAAAAAGAAAAGAAAAAGAAAAAACTGCGTTCAGGTTCAAAGATATTTATTCATTTGCAGCTCCATGTCAATTGCATACAAATAAATGACCAAATTGCTTCTGAAACTTCTGATTAGTATATTTAGTTATTCCTCTGTGTTTGCAGTAGTTAGTTGCCCAATGAAATATGATGCGCCGAATATAAATTATGAAGACTTTGCCATATACTGAAATAGTACTTCTTTCCATTTACCTGATGGTAGCAGCCAATATTTGTATAGGCTGAATAGATTTGTCTTGTGTTGTAACGTAGCCTTTAGCTACGCAAGTAGTTACTGAATGTTGATACCATCATTCAAATGTACTGAAAGAACTTCTCAGGTCCGCTACGAAGTTCTTGAAATACCTGAACGCCTGAATGCATTCCTTTTTAAATTAAATTGATAGCTTCACTCTGTTCTGTTGCTCCTTCCTTTTAAACGACGGTAATGTAACGTCTCTGTTAGCATTTGTTCAAGTTGCATTGCGCAGTGACTCCGCTCAGAGACTAGGAAGCAAAAAATGACGATAACTACCATGCCGTGGACAACAGCAACAAGATAATGTGAGACCACCGCGGCGACATGCTGTGTACGCGGTCCCGTTTAGACAGCTGCCGGCAAGTGTCAAATGGGCCAGTACAGTATGGTGAGTCGCTCTACGCACTGCCATAATCATGGCGGTAGACATTCTGGATTGTACACATAGGCAACAGTTCGAACACACAGTGATGGAAGCGTAAGTTTTTCGCTGTTTCGCCTGAGTGTTGTAGCATTACTGTGCGTTTTCTGTTTGTTTTGGTGACGACATGTACCAAGCTTTTTCGATGTTGTGAAGGTATATTTTACAGAAACCCCAAAGTAACTGAGATAACAAATGGCATAATCACAGTCGGCATTTTAGCCGCGGCTTTGCCCGGGCATGTGCTTGTCACGTTTTCACGCATCTCCTCTTCCCCACTCCATCCGTCCGTCTCCTCTATCAGTCTTATTCCCCTTCCTCTGTGTCCATCTCGTTGTCCACCTCTGCTCAGCCATGTCCATTCACACATTTAGCTACAGGAACACATACCAACCGACCAGCATAACACACCTGTCGTGCAGGACAGCCTAGATGTCAGGGAATATCAATCCTTTTCAACCCCACCCGTAATGGAAAAAGGTATTTCTCACCCCCACAGTACTTATTTTCAGACAGTAGGATGTGTGTATATCAAATTTGGTTGAAATTGAGCCAGTGGTTTAGGAGGAGAGATACAATTCACTCACTCTGTCTGGAGACCACGTCTCTTATAACAAAATATTCAGAAAATATCCCTGAAAAACCTCCGAAACTTTGTTGGCAGAGAGTGTCTTCAACTTGCATACATCCTACAATACAGTGTACCACAAAGGACTCTTTTATTGAAGAGTTCCTGTGATACCAGTACTCCAGTGCACAGACACCACCTTGATCCAATTTGAATCACATAGACCTTCATCTCAAATACTACCAGGCAATGGCCGGGCAGTGTTGCCCATAGTTGAGTGCAGTCCTGGTGCACTAAGAGAATCTTATAAGGAAGATGTTTACTTCCTATGGAGCTCATACTAGCACTAGCATTACTTTGCTTCTTCTGGTGTCACTTCTGCTTATTGAGTGTATTTACTAATGGATGTTTATGGACATACTTTTCAACAGCATTTCTTTTCTATAGTATTTATCACTCACACTCTTTCTTTGAATTCATCAACTGCCTCTATGTATCTGCTGAAAGAATCTTTATTTTTCGTTTGACAAGATACTTCTTAATTCAGTCTCTCTCTTCTTAATTATATGGGATAGTTTGCAGTCTCTGCTGATACAGTTATGGACTACTTCATCTTGTCATTCTCGCCATCCACAGTATCTCTGTAGTCCGTGCCATATCCATTATCTACAGACATTTTGTTGATGGTGTCTTTTTAAAGCCCAACCTTATGCAATGTAAAGAAATATTGACCAAATGCAATTTCAGTACATATCAAAATACAAACATATTGAGCTTGTTCAATGCAGCATTTTATTTTATTGTTAGATAATGTTAGTTCTTCAGATAGCTCTATGTGTAGATGTTCTAACTTCATTAATTTCTCCTTTTCAAGTATTTGAAATACTATGTTAACAGTTCAGGTGATGATGAGTTTTATACTTTTATTGTCAATATTACTTCCCACTGTTGTTCTAGGAAGTTAACATGAAACTGATCACTCATATTATCAGCAATTACAACCATGTTGTCAGCATGGAGGATAATACACATCCACTCTAAGCTTATGTTAACTCTTCTCTCCAGCACTTCCAAAGACTCTTGGAAAACTGCTCCTGAATAAAGGTTTTGTAAAAGTGGAGATATTACACATCCCCTTCTTCCAACTATTAAGTTGGACAAATCATTACCAGCACAATGTAATTCCAACAACTGTTTGATACATTGCATATACTTTTGGTCTGTATGGAGCTGCATTAGATTATGATGTGATACATGACTAAAATTATTAAAAGTTTTTCCTTCACCTATACAGCAGTGCATTCAGTTTTCCTTGATCATAATTCTAAACAAGTACTTGCATTGCTAATGTGTCCAATAACCACATAACCCATTGTTTGTACTGTAAAAAATTGATATTAACTTTCTACATTTCAAATGTGTCCTAAGTTCTAAAAGATATGTCATTACAACTGGGCACGTATGTTTTATTTTTGATGTGTGGCATGTTCTACACTGTCTTGCACAATTATTGAACTTCTAAAAGTAATTTCTACTCACTAGTGTAATATCTGAGGTCATTGCTGTATGGCAGATGATGTCACTAGGACCAATGTCTTCAAGAATGATAACCCTCATTACTGAAGTATCAAAGATACTCATGGATCAAAAAGAAATGTCAGAAGGCGGTCAGATATGAATTTTATGGTGTTCTCCTTAAATCATGGTGTGGAGTATGGAACAGAGGAAGTATTGCTCTGTTTTCCCCTTCCACCATTCTAACTTTTTTTAGTATACTGAACAATCATTTCACTGTGAATTTACCTCAGCTAATGATAAATTTAGCAGGAGCAGACTTGCCATTTATGCTGTGCAATGAGCTGCTGTCTTATCAGCTGTGGATTTTCTGTTTTTCCTTGTGATTTCTTTATTCGATGGTCAAAACTCTGAGAGATTTGTTCCTTCCACTATTCCTTTGTGATAATTCTATACAACACATAGAAGGCTGGACATTACGACAAGGAATTGAAGGAAATGGTTGGGGTATATACAGCCTCTGCAATACAAAAAACTTCCTACTCTGTAACATTAATCCTCTTCCTTTCTAAGACTGCAATGTGCGGCAGACAGCAAAATTACTGCAGAATCACCACCAGTTCAGTTCTGAACAGGAAGTAAGGAGTACATGAGGGGGGTGGGGATGAAGGGCAGAAAGATTAGGCTGTAGATGCCCGGAGGAAACCATCCTCGCCAAGACTGATTTGATAAAACACAGAAAACCTGAACGTAGATGGATGTATGGAAGAAATGGAGCATGCAGATGGTGGTTAATTGTCTACTCCAGCTACCTCTACTTCATCTTACTTATTATCTATCAAGTCAACTACTACCAACAAGCAAGTTTTATTCTTCTCATGCTCAAAGGACTTTGATGAAAAAAGTTAATGAAATTACCGAAACTAAATTTTGACCACTGTCATATAACAACCCCCCCCCCCCCCCCCCACAGACGTCTTTTTAAACTATTTCTGCAGGCATTAAGAAATAAGGACGAAGAACGAATAACTGAAGAAGAAAACAGATTTTTCTGCATACCATCTTCTCCCATCAGTATAACGAAAATGTTGACATCATAGCCAGGTTAAAATAACAGCCAGGGCTGGTTATATTGCATAGGTGAACTAATGACCTACAACTTGGATGTGTCATGAGTAAATTTTATGATGAAATGGTATTAATGATTTTCTCTTGTTTACTCAATGTCACAACACAGTATTAGCATATTTGGACATGTCCAAAAGAACAGATCCCATTTTGATCCTCCAGCCAGTATAAATCAGGAACAGAGAAATTAAAGACATCAGCTTTCAGTGGGCATTGATTTATAACAAAGGGGAAAGTTGCAGATATGTGCTGGTCTGGGATTTGAGCCCAGGTCTCCTACTTACTAGGCAGACACACTGACCACTACCCCATATGCGCACAATGGTCACCCTAACCACATTAACTACCTTAGCACACCTCCCATAAAACCCAAATCCCCAGCCTATCCACACAGTACTTATTAGTCTTATTACTTGTGGCATCTTGCCCATTCCCATAAGAGTTTGAGCTTCATGTGCATCTGCACTGAAGGGATCATTGGCCATCATTGTCATAATTATATATGTGGTCTTTGTTCTTCCAGACATGCCTGAAAGAACAGACACCACATAAATAATTAAGTGACAACAGCCAACGATCCCTTCAGTGCAGATGGTCACTAAGCTTGAACTCCTACAGTAATCAACGAGATGCCACGAGTAGTGAGGTTAATGAGAAAGGGCACTACATCAGTAGTGTGTGCACTGGACTCGCATTCGGGAGGACGACTGTTCAATCCTGGGTCCAGCCATCCTGATTTAGGTTTTCCGTGATATCCCTAAATCGCTCCAGGCAAATGCTGGGATGGTTCCTTTCAAAGAGCACGGCCTACTTCGTTCCCCGTCCATCCCTAATCTGATGAGACCGATGACCTCTCTGTCTGGTCTCCTCCCCCAAACAACCCAACCCCTCAGTAGTGTGTGGCATAAGGTGAAGATTGGGGTCTGATGGGAGATGTGCTAGGGTAGTACACATGAAGTGATCAGTGCATCTGCCTAGTAAGCAGGGCAGTTGGGTTCGAATACCAGGCCTGCACAAATTTTCAACTTGCCCCATTGATATAAATCAATGCCCACTGGCAGCTAATGTCTTAAATTCCTTTGTTAAAATGTTAGTAGTTTTCAGTAGCTTATTCACGTAAAGTAGAATATATTCTGGGACTTTTTTAGGAGGGTTATGGCAAGGTGAGTCACCCTTTGAAACACACTAAGAAAAAAAAGATGCGCTACAAAGGAATTATTCAAATGGGTGGAAATCTGTAGATGTGATGTACATGTGCAAGCAGACAGATTATTACTATTTCCGAAAAATTGTATCATTTATTCAAGAGACAGCTTTATAAATTGAGTAAGTCAGTAACACAATCGTCCGCCTTGGGGCCTTATGCAAACAGTTACTCAATTTGACATTTTTTGATATGCCCATTGGATGTCCTGAGAGATATTGTGCCAAATTATATCCAATTGTCACATTAGATCATCAGAATCCCGAGTTGATTGTACAACCCTGCTCATAATGCTCCAGACATTCTCAATTGGGATAAGATCGAGACACATTGCAGGCCAACCTGTACCTCGGCAATCCTGAAGAAAACAGTAGCAACTCTAGCCATGTACAAAAGGATGTTATCTTCCTGAAATGTAAACCCAGGATGGCTTACCATGAAGGAAAACAAAACTGGGTGTAGAATATTGTTGACATATCACTGTGTTTCAAGGGTGCTGCAGATGACAACCAAAGGCGACCTGCTATGAAATCAAATGGTACCTCAGACTATCACTCCTGGCTGCCATGTCATAAGGCAGGTGATAGTCAGGTCGGTATCCCCCACTGTCAAGAGCTTCTCCAGACATCTTCGGCCTGGAATCTCATTGACTGCAGTAGAAATGTCTTCAGTGACAAGGCCCATTACAAACTGAGCCCTGATGACCAGCTAAGACTATTCTGGAGACACTCTGGACAATGATGGGATACCAATCACTGTCCCCCACCATATGGCCTGACATCCCCTTCGGTTGTCATCCATGACGACTCAGCACAGAGGTCACGTCGACAATATTCTAGGTCCGTTTTGCTGCCCTTCACGGCAAGCCATCCTGGGCTCACATTTCGGCATGTTGATGCCCATCTGCCCAAGGCTGTAGTTTCTATTGCTTGTCTTCGTGCTTGCCAAACCTTACCTTGACCAGATAGGTCGCCAGATTTCCCATATTGATAACTTTTGGAGCATTATGGGCGGGGCCCTCCAACCAATTCGAGATTTTGATGAAATAACGTGCCAACTGGGTAGAATTTTCCACAATGTCCATCCACAGGGTATCCAACAACTATCAATGCCAACAGCTTGTACCAACACGTTATTGACTTGCTGAATTTGTGTAGCCCTTTCTCTTGAATAAATGATCCAATTTTTCAGATACTGAAATCATTTTGTTTGTCTGTACATGTACATCAAGTCTACAGATCTGTCCCATTCGGTAATTCCTTAGTGGTGCAGCTTTTTTTCCTCCCTCCTTAAGAATATATTTGGATTAGAATGTTGGTTATTTGTGGATTCAACCAACACGCTTGAGTTATAGGGGAGGAGGCCAGTGCTCCCCAACTATGTGAAAGAGCCACAGTGCCCATGAGATGTAAAATTTACTGATATTGAGGTTAGACATCTCACACAATAAATTAAACATTAATGATATGTTTCTATTAATTTTTTATTGTAAAGGCATGGTAAAATAAGTCAAAGAATATTTTCATGGATTCAGAAATGATTGAAAAATTGTCATGACTATTATAAATAACAGCATGCTACCTTCTAACAGATACATATTAACATAAATTTGATATGTGTGACTTTACAAGTAGACTAGAAACATGGACTTGTAAAAAATCGTGTTGAAATGCATGAAAGCCAGCAGAGGTTCATTTATTGTTATCACATTTGGTAAACTGTCTTTGTATCATTGAACCTCTCGTGTACACTTTAACATTTTAACTTTTCGTATCATAATGTACAGTTTCTTGCGGTTGGGGGTGTGGTTGTCAGTTACATGGCTATTACCAGAATTGGAGAGGGGAGGGGGATGTCTAATATATTACTCGTCTAGGGCGCCACAATATCTAGCTCCGTGGATTGTATGCCACATTTTGACACAGACGTCTGTATCAGATATCACCCTCAACAAGGTTAAGGAACCAGCTAAACTGGACTGCTAAAAAAATTTAAAACCTGTTCTTAAAATTTAGAAAGATAAAACATTTCATTCAATTTCGAATACATAAAATTCAGGTACTATTTTGATCCCCCATTAAATGGCAAAATAATATGGCATTGATAGTTGTTAATAGAAGTAACTGCTTATGACAAGAGGTGACTATAACCACTGAATGGACAGCAAAATAAACTGAGTACTGACCTGGAGTGCTTTGTGTTTACCAGTTTTCAAAACTAAGCTTTCAGTGTGTCCGAAACTAAACTTTAAAAATCTGTGTGCAATATCGGTTTTCCCTTGTGGCAGTGATACATAGGCTTTACATGCGGAAAACAAAGACTTCAGGTTTCTTCAGCGAGCAATTGAGAGATGTAAGATGGTAATTATTAAGAGCGGCCAGAAAACAGATGGATCAGGGAACAGAAGAGCAGAAGGCGATTAGAGCCACAATGGAAGAACACGGTACTTAGGGCTAGGGGGACGGGCAATACCATTTATAGTCAAGCAAATGGATAATAAATGAACCAAGGAAAGTTCTCTGCTGGATTCCAAGAGATAAAGAACAGACGACGAATATATCCCAGCAATCCTGTCTTCCGCAAAGTTACAACTGAACAATCCACAGAGGCGTCCGAATTCGGCGCGCGCTCCAAAACACACACACACACACACACACACACACACACACACACACACACACAACACATACACAAAATAAACATAAACCCCCTATAGCTTTTATTCTATCACTATTTTCCATCCAGTCTTTCGGTCTAGCATATAACTGTCACAATTACTCTTACAATAAATATAAAAATTGCTTACAGCATCAAAACCGACCTACCAAGAAAAGCAATCGCTACTTATTTTCTTTTACAGCTGTGGGAGTTGCTCGTGAAGACAAAATATTTGCTGTAAGTGGTAAAATAATTCATTTCCATTACCGCATGGTATATGACAATTTAAACTTTGTCTCCCAGCAATCTCCTGTAACTACCAGGTTATTTACCTCTTCCATGTAATGGTAATTGTAATCTTTATCACGCCTTGTCATTTAGCAATTAAATTGACAGCATAACTGAATGGACAGAACACCAAAGACTACACATCACAGTAAAACAAGCGTTTTGTTTTATTTAAAACTTCTGATGAGCAAATTTACTCCTCTCAAAAATTAACCTCTTAACAGATACCAGCTGTCTTTCTGTCGTTTGTTAACCTGACAGTGATCCGTAAACTTCCTTAAGAGAATTCTGCTGTCAAAAAGTATCGCAGCTTAAAATACTCTTGGGACAAAAATCTAATACATTTTAACCGAACACTCAGAAGTCTTGGTTTTTTATGAAATTTATTTTCGTAACTAGAACTCTAGTAAAAGCCGAGGATCAAATCCTACAATAATTATCAATAACTGATGAATACGTAAACAAAACACTTTTTTTACCCCAAACAAAGTGATTATTTGTAATGTCAGAAATTTTCAATTTTTTTTTTTTTTTTTTTTTTTTTTAGACCGAATAGACCTCATTAATTTGTTTGACATTAACTAGGATGCAAACCTTAGATGTTACTTTTTTTTTTTTACATAACATTATTCACAACATGATATACATACGGCACTGTTTACAAATACGACACATAATGTAGACACCAATACTGGACCTAAAAGCACTGCCAGTCACATTTTCGTATATAAAATATTAAATTTTGCGTTCATTCCTAACAACAATCTGATGTATCATTTTAAACACTTGTTAAATTACATGACGCCGATGTAAACAACACGACTTAAGAAACTGTTCGGATCATTCCTGTAATATGCATTCACCTCTACTTCTACACTCAAATACAATTTTACATACCGCTTGCTACGAATGTCTAGCTTGTAATAGTTAAATAAAAATAAACTAGTCAAGTTAGTAAACAGTCGAAAGACATAACAGTACTTACTTTTCACGAGCCTGTGCGTCTGACGGTACTGTCGAGCCCTTCCCTTTCGCGTACATATTGCAGACTTCAACTGTCACGCACCTGTCAGACTACGAGGGCCTGCAGTGACCCGGTGACCATGGCAACGTCGAAAGACCTGTCAACTCTGAACCCCTGATTGGCTCTGCTGCACATTTGGCAGGAGGAGCTTCGCCACTACGCTTTGCGTAAGAAGAGGGAGACAGAGAATGCGTTCCTATTGGTCCGAGCTGTGCCCTCCCCCTCGGCTGTTAGGACTGCAGAGCCTACCCCCCAGTAACCTTCTGCGCGCATTCTGAGAACTATTGTTTTTCAGTATGTACACTGCTATTACCTATTTTTCAGATGTTTATATACATAAATGTATATAATAAAGATTTCCTGACTTTTGTAGTCTTGCGCATTTCTCCGTTATGTGTCTCAAGATCATGTATATCGTAAAAGGTGGGGGGGGAACACTGCTCTACAGCGGAACACCAGCGCGAGCGGCAGCCTACTACGGTTTCCGCCAAAGACTTGTCAATATCGCAGGGACGCTGCAACCGACAAAAAATTTTCGTTTTTGAGTATTTTCAGTGCCGTTTCAGTGTTGCATATGTACTTTCGGGAATTGAAAATTGTAGTTATTGGCTTATTTATCTCGTCAGAACGCTATTATGTAGTTTTACGTCAAGTTGGCGTTTAATTCATATTCAGCACCCACTGCCCGATGAATGCCGCATCTTTGCGACCTGGCGCATACTGTCTTTGGAGTAGCAACCTATGGTTGATCATTATTCAAACTGATGGCGGTGTGTTCGCATTGACCGTATATATTTCGACCATTTATCTTTTCATACCTAGTTAATAATACGTACTATAATTTACAAAAGTTACCCTATCTTTATTTCATTTTATCATACACACCTATCTCCTCCCAATATTAGTAGTGTTCCGAAAAGAGTTCTTAACAAAACTATGATGTAATACCAGTAAAAGTACTAATAACACCATTCGATCTATTCCAATAAATATTTATGTTACAGTTTTTTGGAGTCAAATATTTAACAATTATTTGTTAAACTTTCATGGTCACAAATTGTTCTTACCGTCGTCCAGTGTTCAAAGTTCTTCGTAGTTGAACTAGCAATTGTACTGCCGGGATGATTGCGGCTGTTTGTGATTGAACGATATTTGTCGGTGCTAGATTTGTGTGTAGTATCCGATTAATTCTCTAAGTTATTTAGAAGTTAATTGATTCATTACTTCTCCCGGCATTGTAGAGCTCGCAGCGGACCAGTGAACAAAAATTTAATCAACTACCAGGAGACGTATTACATACATTTCACGGTACAGTAATTTTATTGAAAAATTGTAGCTGTGCTATTGTAAAACTTGATTGCTAAACATGTTTAGACGTGTATCAAGTATTCGAGTTTTCAGAAAGACCTTATTTTTATAAAGAGGGAAATAAAAGTAAGACAGTTTGGTTTCTTCCTCAGTATTCGGTAACTAGTGCAGGGAATTTCTAAATTTTAGTGGAAATGTCCAGCATTAGTGCGTATTCGTCTGCGAGGTCGTTGACATCTTGCGCCTGCGCATCCTAGGTCAAAACTGCCTGAAGCATCGATGAGATTGTTGGGTTGCCTACGCGCAAGCGCAGCAGGCTATCTGCGGGCCAAGAGCAAATCGAGTAACTTCGTTATCTGTCCCTTTAACTTGGTTTTACTGGTTTATAGAGTACATTTTAGAATCTTTGTCCGTGGGTTTTGGTCCAAGTTTATAGAAAAAGTTAGTAAACGAACAACACAGTTATTAAATACATTTTGTTTCATTTACACGTACATAAATCTTCATACGGTGTACTACTGCTTGCGGAACAAGTATACTTGGCGTCAGTGTGATTTCCCACCTCCAAATGTAGTCACGAATGTTACGCAGGCAAATTTTTTCCAGCTAGTTTCCGTATTTGCCACTCCTCCATAAATTTCATTAGTACGTTCTTACACTGTAATTGTATCACAGGGAAGGATCGAATATTTTTCTGTAAATACTAGCTATTGTATTTTAAAAGTGGGCATTGCGTAGAGACCGGGGCGTCCCTTGCAATTTCCTCCAATTATATTTTATTGGTCTGTAGTACACTAGTACCTGTCAGCTAAAGGCCGTGCGGTTAAAGGCGCTGCAGTCTGGAACCGCAAGACCGCTACGGTCGCAGGTTCGAATCCTGCCTCGGGCATGGATGTTTGTGATGTCCTTAGGTTCGTTAGGTTTAACTAGTTCTAAGTTCTAGGGGACTAATGACCTCAGCAGTTGAGTCCCATAGTGCTCAGAGCCATTTGAACCTGTCAACTAAACTCATCACGAATTACGCACCTCATCTCCGAATATTTTCAATTTCTTCAGTTAGTCTAACTTCACACTAACCTGAAAAAAAAACACAGTCTTAAAGGGTAAATGACACAAGTGTCTTTCAAACCACTTCATTCTCGGTCAATTTACATACGCCAGAATTTTCACAGGCTCTGCGTCAATGATAATAGGTTATAAAATCTACCACAATAAATTACACACACACACGCAAACAAACAATCAGCTTAATTATCAAAACGCTCTCATCCATGATGGAACATTAATGTTGTTCTAAATTCACAGCCATCGAAGCAATAGATTTACCATAAGAAATAGTAACGGATTATGACAGACGTGAAACCATTTAATGTATATGGAGAACGTTAAACTATATGCCTCAACAGAAACAGAGATGATATTCGCCTCTTATAAATGGTAGAATTAGTTTATAAAAACATAAGCACGTCATCTGACCTAGGCAAATGCAGGAGAACGAATACAAGGAAGGACAAATTTTTATATATGGATTTGAGATGAATAATTAAGAAATAACTGAGCCTATAGGTGATTGCGTCTCCTACAAGTATTTTTTGCCCTTCAAGAAAGACAGCTGTTGCCTACAACCATAAAACAACGTATCAGAATACAGACACCAGCAAACTTTCTTCAGTTTTGAAACGGAAACGACATAACAAAGAAACGGGTTCGGCATCGCGCACGTTTAATTTTAGAAGGGTTAATAATTTTCGCCTAAAAATTCGGAGGCATTACTATTCAGCACATGCTCGTACAATGGTAAGTGACGTGGTCGGCAAAACACACCTGCAATGTTTCTGTTTCAGTCAGTCGGCTTGCATAGCCACCGTAGGGACTTTCTGTTCCCTTACTAAGGAATACTGTAGTGGCTGCTATGATATAAAAAGGATGATAGCGGACGTTCTTGGTTCTGTACCCAATGTGCTGATGACCATTGTTTGCACATTCTTCGACTATCCAGTACCTGATTTCCTCTTGTACGATCAGCTGGAGGAAGCTTCGTAAGAATGTTTGCAGATCTTGTAGACTGTTCTCTGTAATTTCTGTCCCAAGAAACAAGGAAATTTCTCAGAAAATAGAGTGAGAAGCTAATAAGATTTATGAATCTAAGTGCCATTCTGAACTGTAAAGTCGTTCATCTGTAAATGCGATTCTTGACAAGGATGTGATTTATGTCGCTTTCTAATGACACAACACTTCTTTTGTTTCGAATCGGTAAAATATATTTTTTATCGGATTCTGCAATTTAACTAGCCACCCGATACTTACAGTGGGCTCCGTCTAAAACTTAAAAAGCAGCGGGTTCCACATGTTTCTACCAAAGAGTCTATTCATGTGCAAGTAGTCTTAATGCTCGAAATTTTTTGACTTTAACACTTGTCTTTAGGCTCTATGCTACGTTATTAATTACTGTGACCAACAAGATTCAACTATGGAGAGCTGATCGTCTCAAGTACTATCCCGAAGAGCTTTGTGCATCGCTGCATTCATTTCCGATTTTCATACTAATACAACAATTGGCGAAGTTCATGAAGGAGTCAGCAATCAATGTAGTTCGGAATTCGTTCACTATGTAGCCAGTATACGGTCCAAAATTAAAATTAGTATCGGCAACTGACTCACATTCAGCCGCAAATGAAGCACTACTTATAATTATACCCGATGATTTCCCCACAAATATTTTAATAGTTTCATACTAACAACGCTTTTCAAGCTATTATGAAAAAACTACATCATTTACGGGACGCTGCGTAGAAACAACCCCCACCCCTTCCACCTCTAGGTCAGAACACATCCCAATTGTACGCGTTATTGTCTTAGTTGATTTTTATCTCAAGTGTGCTGCAAATTGAAAAACTCATTCACGAAGTTCTTTTCGCTTCTGTTGCTGAAACATCTTCAGTGACCATGATGTAAAAGTTACGAATAATTATTACCATACATTGTTTAATCATTATAAAGTTAAAAACAAATTTGACATAAGCATTGTCTGTGACACTACCCTAAAAACACAAGGAAACTCTAAATGGAAAACAACAATGTCCACATAATGTCCACAAAAAAATTTCGTGAGTTATCAATAAAATTTCAAATCTATAATGTGAACTGTGCAAGGAAATCATATGCAGTAACCGTGAAAAGCGGTCTTCAAAAAACCTACGAAGAAATTAAGAAATTACGCCAATGAATGAGTCTAGTCAACCAGTGCTAATGACAAAGGGAGAGACAATTGTCAACAGAACGTGTAAAAAACAACAGTAAACACTGAAAGTAATTTATTAAATACTAGCTGAGTACACGACATTGCTGGGGTATGTATTTAATCCAATCTTCCAGCAGTCCATCTCTTTCTTCCATCTCTCTCTGTCTACCACTCCCCTCCCTCTGACCAACTCCACCACCCCCTCTCTCAGTCCATCACCTCCTCCCCCCTCTCTCGGTCCATCTCCTCCTTCCCCTCTCTCTATCAATCTGCTCCTCCCCCACTGTCCATCCCCACCTTCTATCTCTAATTCCCTCAGATCCTCCCCCTCTCTTAGTCAACCTCCTCTTCCCCATCTCTTCGTCGATCTCCTCTTCCTGTCTCTCTGTCCATCTCCTCCTCCGCGTTTCTCTGTCAATCTTCTTCTCCTCCTCCTCCTCCTCCCCCTCTCCTCCACGTTTCTCTATCAATCTTCTCCTCCTCCTCCTCCTCCTCCTCTTCCTCCTCCTCTTTCTGTCCATTTCCTCCTCCCCTATTTCTGTCAATCTCTTCTTACTGCTATCTGTGTCAATTTCCTATTTCCCCCTCGATGTCTGTCCATCTCCTCGTCCTCCCTTCTCTCCCCACGTTTTCACACTCGTCTCAATGGGGTGCTGGTGGTTATAGGTATACAACATTTTTTCCCTATTGTACCTAACATGTGTGCCAAATTTCATTGAAGTCGTTTCAGGGGATTAGGATGAGTGTTTTACCCGTGACTTTGCCCACATGTTCTGTCAGAAACATTTCATACAAATTTAACATAGTCCACGAGTACTTGTACACATATTTTACCTACATCTCTAGCGCATTTCAGCCTGCAGTTTCATTTTCACTCAGCTCAACGTTTATGACGTTGGATCTCCTGAAGTATGTCCTGTGCAATGATATAATTTGCAGGTACATACAGTTGTAAATGTGCCTACTTTCTGCGAAACGTGTTGTGAATATAGTTACTAGTAAAGAAGTAATAAACTGAAACGTCATACATGAGGCAGTTTCCTACAAATCTCACTGTTTACGTCGTTATATCTTCTGAGCTAAGTATTATACAATACTGAAATTTTTTCTGGTACATTCAGTGGTGTATGTGAATACCGTCTGCAAAATGTGTCACGAATACCGTTCGTAGTAAAAAAGCAATAAATTAAAATGCCATGATTCATGTGCTAGTTTTACTGAACGAACAGCGAAAAGGTCGTAAGCTGTAAACGTTTTTCCTTTCAGTATGTGTATTCTCACGTCGTGGATTACACTGCTTTTTCACCCCCATCCCTTACCCCTTTGATTAGATGTAGATGTAGATGATGATTAGAGTTGCAATTATCTGTGACAGGTAGGACGGCCATCAGAGTGCGTTAGTGTAATTCGTGTTTAGTGCTGTTACCAGGACTGGTAGTGTATGCAAGGGACGTGAACAGCTTCAGATGATAAGTGATCACTTAGAATGACGCGGAGATGCCAGGCAGTAGCGTGAGACAGCGTTACACACAGAGTTTCAGTTGAGCCTTATTGTGGGTCTCCATTTGGCCAGCTGGTCGAATCGTGCAGTATTCATACTTAAAGGGCATTCGGATGTGTCAGTGGCCTCATGCTGGACTGCATGGGAACATGAGGACAGGCATGCTCGTCCTCAAGATTCCGGTCGACCACGTCTGGCCACTATAAGAGAGGATAGCCCTGTTTGTGCTCCAAGCACATCGTAATCCCTTCGCATTTGCATCTGCCATACGAGGACAAGTAATGGACATAGTGCAACATTCTGTGCCATCTACACTATTTGTCGGTGTGGTGTGCGTACTGTAAGACCTTCGGTACACACACCATCAGATTATTTGACTTGTCGCTCTAACGAAGTAGGCGAGTGTCAGCAATATGTCTCGTGGTCTTATCGTGGCGTGTTTATCTTCTGCCGTTAGGTCAGACGATAGAAATGCCACTTGCACACTTAGAGTAGCAGATTGATGGTGGACAACTTTAAACAGAACTTGATTAATTTTCACACACATTTATTAAAATAATAACAAGCATAAAAATAACTTGGTTCTGGATGCTATTTACAATTGTCAATCTGAAGTTCCTTTGGTCTTGTTACGTTAATCTTATTCTCACATATCTCTGATACTTGACAAAGTGTCTATACATTTCTCTTCATGGCTATGTACAGGAATATGATAATCTTATTAGGCGCAGACTGAAACTTGACTATAGACTGATGCAGACTAATGCAGACTAATGCAGACTGACTAATCGGAGGTCTGTACACTCGTTATAATACCTCGTGCGTTCATGCATCACTGCGCGAGTGTGATCCGCAAGGAGAAAAGGTTCTACGTTAGCAGCAATCTCATTGGCTGCGTTACATATTAATACGCGGATCGGCGGAAGCAGAATTTGGTCCGTCTCTAAGACAGCGCCATCTCGTAGTGCGGAGACGGACGAGCGCCGCGCCTGCGCTGTTGTGCTTAGCGGGGCGCGCTCTAGTGGGAAAGTTGTGTACGCGCTGACTACGCGGAACTATGTACACAACAGTCGGAGACCTGGAACAGTCGGACTGGGGAATTACCGTCCTGCGTGTAGTCTGCTGCCAACACTACAACACAAACGGCTTCGCCCGGAGTGTTACTGTGGCCGGAAAGCATGGATTGTTGAATGGTGTCGCACTGTCCTGTCCCGCAGTTCTGCGCTACTCCGGATGAGCATAGGTGGTGATTGTGGCGGCTTTCTGGTAGAGGTTCCACTCTTCCAATGTTTAAGTGAAGCACAGCTGTGTCACTCCTGGCGTCATGGTGTGGGCATCGGGTATGACTTCAGATCACAGCTGGCTGTGATTGAGGGAATTCTGGCGGCAACGGTGCGCCATAGACACCCTGCGTCCTCATGTGTTATCTTTCATTTGACTGCATCGTGGTGCCATTTCTCAACAGGACAGTGCTCGTGAAGGCCTGGCACGTGTTTCTGCGAACTGGCTTGACGCTGAGGTACTTTCGTGACCAATCAGGTTTCCTGGTGTGTCGCCAATAGAACGTGTATGGAACCAGCTCGGACGTCAGCCCCGTCATAGTGCCAGTATCCAGGATATCAAAGATCAGTTAAAACGGTTGTGGGTATCCCAACTCAGGAGAGGATACAACGGCTTCCTGGCACGCTTCCCAACTGAATCATTGCATGTATCGAGACCAGAGGGGGTACAACGCCATACTGATAAGTTCGTTCGTACTTCGAAGTTCTCTGTAAACTTGACTCGATTTTGTACTCACTGCAACAACATCACATACTCTCGCTACACGTGAAGCTTCATTTAGTTTATTCAAACCGCTCTGGGCACTTGGCTTTTATTTTTTAATTAATTAATTTATTTTTTCAGGCAGTGTGATTATCAGTGGTGTATTCGTTTAGCTTTTGCGTACTTTTTCTGCGATCAGTTTTATTTTCCCATTTTTAGCGTACCGCAAATTGAAATGCTGATTCTGCAGCCTTTATTCGCTCTTAATGGCAGATGACGTATTTAAGAAATTACTTTCAGTGTTTAGTGTTCCTTCTTTCATGTCTTGATGACAGGCGTCGCTTCCTTTGTCATCATCAGTGCCTGAGTCTACATTTATTCACGGGTTTAATTTTTCGTGGGTTTTTGAACGCCCCTTTTCTCGGTCATTGCACCTGATTTCTTTGCACAATTCATATCATAGATTTGAAACTTTATCCGTAACTCAGTTAATTTGTCAGTGGACATTCTTGCTTCCCCTTTAGTGTTTTCCTGTGTTTTTAGGGTAGTGCCACAGGTATTGTTTATAACAAATTTATTTTTAAAACATAAACTGTAATAATTATTCGAAATGTTTACATCATGGTCACTGAGGATACTACGGCAATAGAAGCGGGAAGCCTCTGGTGAAAGAGGTTTTCAATTTGCAGCACAATTGAGGTAAAAATCAACTAAATAATAATGAGTAAAATTCATACATAGGGGTGGAAGGGGTGCGGGAGGTTTCTACGCAGCCTCTCGCAAGTGGTGTAGTTTGTTCCTAATAGCGTGAAATTAGTTTTTGATCCTGCATCCACTATGAAAAGACACAATTGAATTAAAGACATTAGCTGCGAGTGGGCATTGATTTTTATCAATGGGGCAAGTTGAATATTGTGCTGGATTGGGATTCAAACCCATGTCTTTTGCTTATGAGGCAGATGCGCTGACCACTGCGCCATCCGGACACAGCGGACACCACACCCGCACGGACTATCGGACTATCTTACCACGCATACCGTCAGTCCCAAATTCTCAACTTATACCACACGTTAGCCTCACTACTCGCGACATCCCGCCGATTCCCGTAAGAGTTAGAGCTTGGTGAGCACTGAAGGGATCATTGGCCGTCATAGCCTTAATTATATGTACACTACTGGTCATTAAAATTGCTACATCAAGAAGAAATGTAGATGATAAACGGGTATTAATTAGACAAATATATTATACTAGAACTGACATGTGATTACATTTTCACGCAATTTGGGTTCATAGATCCTGAGAAATCAGTACCCAGAACAAACACCTCTGGCCATAATAACGGCCTTGATACGCCTGGGCATTGGATGGCTGCTCATGCAGCTTCAACACGATACCACAGTTCATCAAGAGTAGTGACTGGCGTATTGTGACGAGCCAGTTGCTCGGTCACCATTGACCAGATGTTTTCAGTTGGTGAGAGATTTGGAGAATGTGCTGGCCAGGGCAGCACTCGAACATTCTTCTGTATTAAGAAAGGCCCGTACAGGACCTGCAACACGCGGTCGTGCATTATCCTGCTGAAATGTAGGGTTTCGCAGGGATCGAATGAAGGTAGAGTCTCGGGTCGTAACACATCTGAAATGTAACTTCCACTGTTCAAAGTGCCGTCAATGTGAACAAGAGGTGACCGAGACGTGTAACGAATGGCACCCCATACCATCACACCGGGTGATACGTCAGTATAGCGATGACGAATACACGCTTCCAATGTGCGTTCACCGCGATGTCGCCAAACACGGATGCGACCATCATGATACTGTAAACAGAACCTGGATTCATCCGAAAAAATGACGTTTTGCCATTCGTGCACCCAGGTTCGTCGTTAAGTACACCATCGCAGGCACTCCTGTCTGTGATACAGCGACAACGGTAACCGCAGCCATGGTCTCCGAGCTTATAGTCCATGGTGCTGCAAATGTCGTCGAACTGTTCGTGCAGATGGTTGTTGTCTTGCAAACGTCGCCATCTGTTGACTCAGGGATCGAGACGTGGCTGCACGATCCGTTACAGCCATGCGGATAAGATGCCTGTCATCTCGACTGCTAGTGATAAGTGGCCGTTGACGTGCAGCACGGCGTTCCGTATTACCCTCCTGAACCCACCGATTCCATATTCTGCTAACAGTCACTGGATCTCGACCAACGCGAGCAGCAATGTCGCGATACGATAAACCGCAATCGCGATAGGCTACAATCCGACCTTTATCAAAGTCGGAAACGTGATGGTACGCATTTCTCCTCCTTTCACGAGGCATCACAACAACGTTTCACCAGGCAACGTCGGTCAACTGCTGTTTGTGTATGAGAAATCGGTTAGAAACTTTCCTCATGTCAGCACGTTGTAGGTGTCGCCACCTTGTGTAAATGCCCTGAAAAGCTAATCATTTGCATATCACAGCATCTTCTTCCTGTCGGTTAAATTTCGCGTCTGTAGCGCGTCATCTTCGTGGTGTAGCAATTTTAATGGCCAGTTGTGTATATTTGGTGTCTGTTTTCTCGCATATGATACCGCGACTAATTAGGTTAATGAGCAGGGGCACTACATCAGTAGTGTGTGCTATAAGTTCAGAATTATGGCCTGGCGGGAGGCGTGCTAGGGTAATCCATGCGGCTATGTTGTCCACTTGTCAGGATTGCGTAGCAGTCAGTGCATGTGCCTACAAAGTAGAAGACCCAGGTTTGAATCCTGGTTCGGCACATGTTTTAGATTTGTCTCTTTGATATAAATTGATGCCCACTGGTAGTTAATGTCTTAAATTCCTCTGTGTCTTGATTCTCACTTACGATGTGACACTGGGTAATTATATTTAATGTTTTCAGTATAGGATGATTGTTCCGCCTAGAAGCCTCAACTACTCTCGTCACCTGCGTTTAAAACTACCTAGACTAATGATCAAATTTGACACTGAGAAAATATTTAACAAAGCAACAACTCGATACGTTAGTAAGCACATGGTTGTCTTACGAAGGAGTGGCAGCTTTAATAGTCAGTTCAAATCTAACTGGAGATCAGTAGACTTTGTCAAACGAAGTAATCCATCTATAACAGTGCCGAAAAAGAAATTCAGTAAAGAAATCTTAAGTAAACTTTCTGTCTTCTCGCAAATTCGATTAAGTGCCACGTACGAGAGGTCATACATGGTTCTGGAATATGGAATAACAGACTGAACTGGGGTGTAAAATGAATGAAGTTGCAGACACGTACAGTTCTTCGTATCTGCATTTTTATTCCTGTATCAACTTCCGTATTTTCAGTTTATTATAATGGTCATTTTGATTGATTACTGTGTGACATTGTATAATTTCTCAGTAGGAAAGCCGGCCGCTGTGGCTGAGCGGTTCTAGGCGCTTCAGTCTAGGACCACGCTGCTGCTGCGGTCGCAGGTTCGAATCCTGCCGCTGACATGGATGTGTGTGATGTCCTTAGGTTAGTTAGGTTTAAGTAGTTCTAAGTCTAGGGGACTGATGACCTCAGATGTTAAGTCCCATAGTGCTTAGAGCCATTTGAACCATTTTCTCAGTAAGATTTCCTTATGCATATGCTCACACCACTATATTGTCACATTTGCCTGCTAGCCTTGACACGTTTGTTGTATATTGTAAAAAGCCGTAGGTAGAGACAGTCTTATTCATCGCCAAAAAGTTCCTCTTAATCTTAGTGCTTCTTAACACTTCGAGAGTTCTTACTGCAGTTATTTTTTCTCTCATTAAAATAAATTGTCGTCACAAACTAGTCGGGATAAGTAGATAATTCATTTGTAAATGCAGGTTACTTTGAATTGCAGTGGTAGATTATTACAGTATTCAAACGATCTTCAGCACATGCGATGCATGAGAAATTGGCAGATAACGAACTTAGCCATCTCTGTGTCGAAATTTTCTGATAGTGCTGTCAGCAGCAACAAAAGTTTTCTGACAGGGAGCTTCACAACTAGACAGTTTTGGATAAAGTCTGGCTGAATACTTGTTGTATCACTTTTGATCAGCTTGTGCCCTACAAGACTGCGTTAATAGAACAGCTGGTCAGCGGATCCTGTTAATGGGCGAGTAACTCAAAAAGATGTTCAAATGTGTGTGAAATCTTATGGGACTTAACTGCTAAGTTTATCAGTCCCTAAGCTGACACACTACTTAACCGAAATTATCCTAAGGACAAACACACACACCCATGCCCGGGGGAGGACTCGAACCTCCGCCGGGACCAGCCGCACAGCCCATGACTACAGCGCCAGAGACCGCTCGGTTAATCCCGCGCGGCGAGTAACTCAATATTCTGCGTAGTGTGGTGCTGCCTCTCGTATTTCCGGTGTTATCTTTGGAACCGACGAGCAGTAGAAGCTCTGTCGTGGCAAACGGGAGGAGCGGGGAAGGAGGGCAATTATTTGAGCGGAGTATAGCTAGTTAACGGCTCGGATTAATTGCCAAGTAAATCCGAGCTTCCGATTACAGCAGTTCCTCTGGTTATCTACAGCGCTGACATCGGAGACGGTGAGGAAACGAAAGAAACGGTAATTGGTACTCTCTGTTCTAACAGAACTTCATACACAGTAGATGACAAGTTTATATAGATTCGCTGCCTCTTCTTGCAAAAATGCTTCATTTGAGATTATTATTACGTTTGTAATCAGAAAATAAATATGTTTTAAGTACATCTAAACGGAGACTGGCTGACGGGCAGTTTTTTGATGAGTGGAGAACCAAAAGCGAGCTACACTGAAGAGCCAAAAAACCTGGTACACCTGCCTAATATCGTGTAGGGCCCCCGCGAGCACGCAGAAGTGCCGCAATAAGACGTGGCATGGACTCGACTAATGTTTGAAGTAGTGCTGCAGAACTGAACATAAATCCGTAAGAGTACGAGGGGGTGGAGACCTCTTCTGAACAGCACCTTGAAGGCATCGCAGATTTGCTCCATAACGTTCATGTCTGGGGAGTTTGGTGGCCTGCGGACGTGTTTAAACTCAGAAGAGTTTTCCTGAAGGCACACTGTAGCAATTCGGGACGTGTGGGGTGTAGCATCGTCCTGCTGGAATTGCCCAAGTTCGTCGGAATGCACAATGGACATGAATCGATGCAGGTGATCAAACAGGATGCTTATGTACGTGCCACCTGACAGCTTCGCATCTAGACTATCAGGGGTCCCACAGCACTCCAACTGCACACACCCCACACCATTACAGAGCCTCCACCAACTTGAAGAGTCCCCTGCTGACATGCAGCGTCCATGGATTCGTGAGGTTGTCTCCATACCCGTACACGTCCATCCGCTCGATACCATTTGAAACGAGACTCGTCCGACCAGGCAACATGTTTCCAGTCATCAACCGTCCAGTGTCGGTGTTGACGGGCCCAAGCGAGGCGTAAAGCTTTGTGTCGTGCAGTCATCAAGGGTACACGAGTGGGCTTTCGACCCCAAAAGCCCACATCGATGATGTTTCGTTGAATAGTTCGCACGCTGACACTTGTTTTCGGTCCAGCATTGAAATCTGTAGCAATTTGCGGAAGGGTTGCACTTCTGTTACATGAAACGATTTTCTTCAGTTGACGTTGATCCCGTTCTTGCAAGTTATTTTTTTCCGGCCGCAGCGATGTCGGGGAGTTGATGTTTTACCGGATTCCTGATATCCATGGTACGCTCGTGAAATGGTCGTACGGGAAAATCCGAACTTCACCGCTACCTCGAAGATGCTGTGTCCCACAGCTCGTGCGCCGACTGTAACACCACGTTCAAACTCACTTAAATCTTAATAACCTGCGATTGTAGCAGCAGTGACAGGCTTGTTGACCTATATAGGCGTTGCCGACCGCAGCGCCGTATTCCGCCTGTTTACATATCTCTGTACTTGAATAAAAAATGGTTCAAATGGCTCTGAGCCCTATGGGACTTAACTTCTGAGGCCATCAGTCCCCTAGACTTAGAACTACTTAAACCTAACTAACCTAAGGACATCACACACATCCATGCCCGAGGCAGGATTCGAACCTGCGACCGTAGCGGTCGTGCGGTTCCAGACTGTAGCGCCTAGAGCCGGCCGGTGTGGCCGTGCGGTTCTAAGCGCGTCAGTTTGGAACCGCGTGACCGCTACGGTCGCAGGTTCGAATCCTGCCTCGGGCATGGATGTGTGTGATGTCCTTAGGTTGGTTAGGTTTAAGTAGTTCTAAGTTCTAGGGGACTGATGACCTCAGTAGTCAAGTCCCATAGTGCTCAGAGCCATTTGAACCATTTTTTTTTGTAGCGCCTAGAACCGCTCGGTCACTCCGGCTAGCTGTACTTAAATACGCATGCCTATAGCAGTTTCTTTGGCGCTTCAGTGTATATGTAAATTGTGTACGGAGTCTTATGCCACAGACGGAGTAACAGTAATCTGAAACTAGATCACAAATTTTATCATAATGACAAGCGGACAAAATATTACGGAGTTTTAAGTACGAAAGGCAACACCTGAACGGGAAAATTTCTGAAGATAATTGTGTGTCTATATGTATGTGCTTATCAGACGTATAATAATTTGTAGTGAAAACTAACTCGGGTGTAAGTATACGATAACAGAAACGAAAAAGTTCCACTAAAAATACGGGATCCATTAACATGGCGTTTTAGGGAGAGTTACCAATGTGTGGCTAAGAATCAACACTAACGGCAATATGGTGTATAGCCCTAGTTAGCACGAATATATCTGAAAGGCAAACATTTCGATTAAGTCTACATCTAAAGCTGTTTTCGGACTCAATGTTAATGAAACATTTTTGTTCTATTATCGTATACTTTCACCCGTGTCTGGTTTTGCTATCAGTTACGAGAGTGAGCTGAAAAGTAATGCCTCCTAATTTATGTGAAACCTGTTAAAGCTTTTTAAATAAAGCAAACGTTATTAAAATTCTACATCTGTATTCTTCTTGTCTACGTATTTGCAGCCCTCTGCCGCTGGGTGGCTCCGAATTATAGGGCGTAACCTGGTGGTGTGTAACATAACTATGTTGGTGAACGAGAAACAGCGTGCTGTAATCGAGTTTGGAATTCGGAGAGTTCGTCCACACATGGAGAACCCTCTCCTTCATCATAACAATGCCAGACCACACACAACTGTTGCGAAATATGCAACAATCCCATGCCTTTGGTTCACTGTCATAGATTATACTCCATACAGTCCCGACTGGCCTCATCCGATTCTCACGTTTCCAAAGCTTAAGAACACCTTCGAGGACTTCACTTTCGTAGTGATGAAGCGGCGCAAGCAGAGGTGAGGTTGTGGCTCCAGTGACAAAGTCAGACATGGAAAATAAAGCCGTAAAATGTAAATAAAGTTTGTTTTATTTAAAAAGCTTTATTAGTTTCCATATTGAAAATTCGGAGGCTTTACTTTTAAACACGCCCTGCAATGATACATGCTCTACAATAGACAATTAATCACATGTTTCCTATCTCAGCAAATCTTTTTATTATTGACAGAAGCGTAAAATTGTGGGTTTTATTCATCCCGCCCAAGATCACTAGGCTCTAATATGTTGAAAATCAGACGCCAAGAGGAGATTTACGAAGTATTCGCACATCTAGAGCCGTGAGTACAGTTATCTGCCATTTCGCCTGCCACTGATCTTCGCCACTGCTTCACAGACTTCATACATTCAGTTACGTAATGTTTATTGGTATGGACCAGTTAATTTGTGTGATGTTTCAATAACAATCACACAAAATGTCAATTCGTGTTCGAAATAATAACTTCAAATCTGATCACGAACCTACAACCGAGTGAGGTGGCGCGGTGGTTAACACACTGGACTCGCATTCGGGAGGACGACGGTTCAATCCCGCTTCCGGCCATTCTGATTTAGATTTTATGTGATTTCCCTAAATCGCTTGAGGTAAATGCTGGAATGGCTCCTTTGAAAGGGCACGGCCGACTTTTATCCCTATACTTCCCAAATCCGATGAGACTGATGACCTCGCTGTTTGGTCTCTTCCCCCGAATCAACCCAACTCCAACGAACCTACATACGGTTCTCACCTAAGTGCAACTAAAACAGAGTATCCCGACTTAAATGAACAATTCTTGCATTCATGTGTTTAAAAGTGATTTTTTGTCTAAAGTAAAAGGAGTAGCAAAAGTTAGAGTAAAATTTGGATGTTTTGTTTATGGACTACTCCAAGTGAAATTGTTAAGGTAGGAAGTTTAAGTACAAATATTTAAAGATCAATCAATACGAAAGTGAAAACCTTAATTATTTAAAAGGCTAAAATCATAAAAGTGAAGTTGGGCAGGCTTTTGATAAAGTATCTTTAGTTTATTATAAAATATAGTTTTGTAGGATTACAGTGCAAGATTGTGTAAATATTATTGCCAAGAATACCTGCTTCACAGGTGACTGAAGTACAAGTACATGTTGTAGTTGTTGTGATCTTCAGTCCTGAGACTGGTTTGATGCAGCTCTCCATGCTAATCTATCCTGTGCAAGCTACTTCATCTCCCAGTACCTACTGCAACCTACATCCCTCTGAATCTGCTTAGTGTGTTCATCTCTTGGTCTCCCTCTACAATTTTTACCCTCCACGCTGCCCTCCAATGCTAAATTTGTGATCCCTTGATGCCTCAAAACATGTCCTACCAACCGATCCCTTCTTCTAGTCAAGTTGTTCCACAAACTCCTCTTCTCCCCAATCCTATTCAATACCTCCTCATTAGTTACATGATCTACCCATCTGATCTTCAGCATTCTTCTGTAGCACCACATTTCGAAAGCTTCTATTCGCTTCTTGTCCAAACTAGTTATCGTCCATGATTCACTTCCATATATGGGTACGCTCCACACAAATACTTTCAGAAACGACTTCCTGACACTTAAATCTACACTCGATGTTAACAAATTTCTCTTCTTCAGAAACGCTTTCCTTGCCGTTGCCAGTCTACATTTGATATCCTCTCTACTTCGACCATCATCAGTTATTTTGCTCCCCAAATAGCAAAACTCCTTTACTAATTTAAGTGTCTCATTTCCTAATCTAATTCCCTCAGCATCACCCGACTTAATTCGACTACACTCCATTATCCTCGTTTAGCTTTTGTTGATGTTCATCTTATAGCCTCCTTTCAAGACACTGTCCATCCCGTTCAACTGCTCTTCCAAGTCCTTTGCTGTCTCTGACAGAATTACAATGTCATCGGCGAACCTCAAAGTTTTTATTTCTTCTCCCTGGATTTTAATACCTACTCCAAATTTTTCTTTTGTTTCCTTTACTGCTTGCTCAATACACAGATTGAATAACATCGGTGACAGGCTACAACCCTGTCTCACTCCTTTCCCAACCACTGCTTCCCTTTCATGCCCCTCGACTCTTATAACTGCCATCTGGTTTCTGTACAAATTGTAAATAGCCCTTCGCTCCCTGTATTTTACCCCTGCCACCTTTACAATTTGAAAGAGAGAATTCCAGTCAACATTGTCAAAAGCTTTCTCTAAGTCTACAAATGCTAGAAACGTAGGTTTGCCTTTCCTTAATCTTTCTTCTAAGATAAGTCGTAAGGTCAGTATTGCCTCACGTGTTCCAACATTTCTACGGAATCCAAACTGATCTTCCCCGAGGTCGGCTTCTACCAGTTTTTCCATTCGTCTGTAAATAATTCGCGTTAGTATTTTGCAGCTGTGACTTATTAAACTGATAGTTCGGTAATTTTCACATCTGTCAACACCTGCTTTCTTTGGGATTGGAATTATTATATTCTTCTTGAAGTCTGAGGGTATTTCGCCTGTCTCGTACATCTTGCTCACCAGATGGGAGAGTTTTGTCAGGTCTGGCTCTCCCAAGGCCGTCAGTAGTTCTAATGGAATGTTGTCTACTCCCGGGGCCTTGTTTCGACTCAGGTCTTTCAGTACTCTGTCAAACTCTTCATCTTCATCTACATCCTCTTCAATTTCCATAATATTGTCCTCAAGTACATCGCCCTTGTATAGACCCTCTATATACTCCATCCACCTTTCTGCTTTCCCCTCTATGCTTAGAACTGGGTTTCCATCTGAGCTCTTGATATTCATACAAGTGGTTCTCTTTTCTCCAAAGGTCTCTTTAATTTTCCTGTAGGCTGTATCTATCTTACCCCTAGTGAGATAAGCCTCTACATCCTTACATTTGTCCTCTAGCCATGCCTGTTTAGCCATTTTGCACTTCCTGTCGATCTCATTTTTGAGACGTTTGTATTCCTTTTTGCCTGCTTCATTTACTGCATTTTTATATTTTCTCCTTTCATCAATTAAATTCAATATTTCTTCTGTTACCCAAGGATTTCTACTAGCCCTTGTCTTTTTACCTACTTGATCCTCTGCTGCCTTCACCACTTCATCCCTCAGAGCTACCCATTCGTCTTCTACTGTATTTCTTTCCCCCATTCCTGTCAATTGTTCCCTTATGCTGTCCCTGAAACTCTTTACAACCTCTGGTTTTGTCAGTTTATCCAGGTCCCATCTCCTTAAATTCCCACCTTTTTGCAATTTCTTCAGTTTTAATCTACAGTACATAACCAATAGATTGTGGTCAGAGTCCACATCTGCCCCTGGAAATGTCTTACAATTTAAAACCTGGTTCCTAAATCACTGTCTTACCATTATATAATCCATCTGATACCTTTTAGTATCTCCAGGATTCTTCCATGTATACAACCTTCTTTTATGATTCTTATGCTCTGTGCAAAATTCTAACAGACGGCTTCCTCTTTCATTTCATAGTCCCAATCCATATTCACCTACTATGTTTCCTTCTCTCCCTTTTCCTACTGTCGAATTCCAGTCACCCATGACTATTAAATTTTCGTCTCCCTTCACTACCTGAATAATTTCTTTTATCTCATCATACATTTCTTCAATTTCTTCGTCATCTGCAGAGCTAGTTGGCATATAAACTTGTACTAATGTAGTAGGCATGGGCTTCGTGTCTATCTTGGCCACAATAATGCGTTCACTATGCTGTTTGTAGTAGCTTACCCGCACTCCTATTTTCTTATTCATTATTAAACCTACTCCTGCATTACCCCTATTTGATTTTGTATTTATAACCCTGTATTCACCTGACCAGAAGTCTTGTTCCTCCTGCCACTGAACTTCACTAATTCCCACTATATCTAACTTTAACCTATCCATTTCCCTTTTTAAATTTTCTAACCTACCTGCCCGATTAATGGATCTGACATTCCACGCTCCGATCTGTAGAATGCCAGTTTTCTTTCTCCTGATAACGACGTCCTCTTGAGTAGTCCCTAGACTCCGCCCGGAGATCCGAATGGGGGACTATTTTACCTCCGGAATATTTTACCCAAGAGGACGCCATCATCATTTAACCATACAGTAAAGCTGCATGCCCTCGGCAAAAATTACGGCCGTAGTTTCCCCTTGCTTTCAGCCGTTCGCAGTACCACAACAGCAAGGCCGTTTTGGTTAATGTTACAAGGCCAGATCAGTCTATCATCCAGACTGTTGCCCCTGCAACTATTGAAAAGGCTGCTGCCCCTCTTTAGAAACCACATGTTTGCCTGACCTCTCAACAGATACCCCTCCGTTGTGGTTGCACCTACGGTACGGCTATCTGTATCGTTGAGGCACGCAAGCCTCCCCACCAACAGCAAGGTCCATGGTTCATGGGGGGTACAAGTACATATAAATCTTTAATTAAGCGATCTGGGGTAGTACTGTTAGAAGTGGAGTTATGCACATTTTAAAAAATAGTGTAGTTTTGGTACCTATCACGAATGGTTCTTTTTGAAGTTAATTAAGCCCAGTGTTGCATTTTATTACCTTGCAAAGTAATTTAAGTGAATGATTAGCTTTTAAAGATAGTTTTTAGCTTTGAAATAATCAAACAACCTTGGTTAGTGAGACTATACTAGTTTATGGGTCCCCATCATATTCCCCTCCTGTTAAGAAAAAAAGGACTATTACTGTTATGAAGAAAAACTGATATATGCAGAGGAGCTTAAACAGTGTATTTAAGATATTCTTTATCTTCATTTGTGTTATTCATGCCAATCAATATAGAAGCCCCTCATGTCAAAATTAATTCTGCACTTCATGCAGCGATGTTTTAGTATTTCGATTGAGTGATGCTATTGATTGTGGCCGTCATTAGTCTGAGCTCGGTGCAGTTTTGCTCCCCATAATTTACTGGTGTGTGTTATTCGTAACTGCCACTACACACAGTACACAGTGCACTGTGTCAGTTTGTATCCGATTTGCTATTCAAAACGAAGTCTCAAATGGTTTAAATGGCTCTAAGCACTATGGGACGTCACATCTGAGGTCACCATTCCCCTAGTCTTTGAAGTTCTTAAACCTAACCAACATCAGGACATTACACACATAATTGTCTGTTAAGGGGTTGCGATACATGTGCGCATTCAGCGTTCCGTCAATGAAAACCAGGCCTATGAGCAGACGGTTTACCATCGCACACCACACGTTTACACTCCATGAACGCTGACGTTCCATCTGATGAAGCCAACGGGAATTGTCAACAGACCAGTAATGCATGTTTCGGCAGTTCACCTGGTTCAAAAATGGTTCAAATGGCTCTGAGCACTATGGGACTTAACTTCTGAGGTCATTAGTCCCCTAGAACTTAGAACTACTTGAACCTAACTAACCTAAGGACATCACAAACATTCATGCCCGAGGCAGGATTCGAACCTGCGACCGTAGCGGTCGCGCGGTTCCAGACTGAAGCGCCTAGAACCGCTCGGCCACTCCGGCCGGCAGTTCACCTGGCCATGACTGGTAAATGAATCTTCATCACTAAACAAGATACGTGATACATCTGGAGTACCCTGTCTTAATGCCCATGTGCAGAAGTTAACTCGATTATCATAATCGTTTCTATGCAGCTCTTGATGCCGAGAGATGTGACAGGAATGGAACCTTTGGCAATAGAGAATGTGTAGGACACTTGCCTAACTCATGCCACTTCCCTGTGCGATTGTGTGGGAGCTAACGTGCGAATCAACTGCAACAGTAGCAAGAACGCCCTCACTTTTACGTAACTTGTTGATGACTTTGATTTATAACTGCCAGTATTGAGATATCTTGTCACATACATACAGCATTCTTCCTACACTCTCCATACACAATGAGCACGTCGGCTTTTTCTGCATTGGTAAATCCCATCGTCCATTCACGACCTACTGGTTGGACTGAAACACACTGACTAGCAAGTCGTAATCGACTCAAGGAACGCACAAGCACACTGTAGGCCAACATAACAACAACGTACCTAGCAGCTACGCAGTTTGAATAGCACAAACGAATATTGTTGTGGAAACTTTTCAAAATACGGTATCTCGTAAATGTTTCGCACTAGAATCCTGCAACAAGCGCCACTGACATTCTAATTTGCCCTACTTTTAGTCTGCTAATATGAAGTCATTGTTACATTTAAAAAGTGCATGTTTGCCCTAAAATACAGTTTTTAAGTAAATTTGCAATATGTTTATTGGCTAATGATACGAGCCCCTGACTACCAATCCATTCTGTGAAAACCGCACATCAGTAGTGCTTTCCATTACTGCAATATTTACGGTGCACTTTTCAGGCGAGTCAGCCTGTGTATGTACACTGACGGAAAAAATCGCAGCACCAAAAAATAATTAACGTAGAGTAATCAGATTTCGGGAATACATTTGTCTGGCTAACATATTTAAATGATTAACATTGCAGAATCACAAGTTAACGTAAGCGCGAGATGAGCCACTGAAAATGTGAAATGTTGGTACATTAATAATCGGTGTAACAGCCAGAACGCCTGTTGCAGCTGGTCGGTCAATACAGGGACGGTTAATGATGGTTGTGGACGACGCTGGAGTTGTCGTCCGATGATATTCCTTATGTGCTGGATTGGTAACAGATCTCGTGATCGAGCAGGCCAAGGCAACGTGTTGACACTGTAGAGCAAGTTGGTTTACAACATTTGTATGTGGACGAGCGTTATTCTGTTGGAGGACACCCCCTGGGATGCTGTTCATGAATGGCAGCACAACAGGTCGGATCACTAGATTGACGTACAGATTTGCAGTCGGGATGCACGGGATATCAACGAGAGTGCTCCTGCTTTCCTAAGAAATCACACCCAAGAGCATAATTCCAGATGTAGGTCCAGAGGGTCTAGCACGCAGAGAGGTTGGTTGCAGACCCTCACCTGGTCTCCTAACCAACACACGGCCATCACCTTCGCAGCACCAGCTTTCTTCAGAAAACACAACAGACCTCCACCCAGCCCTCCAATAAGCTCTCGTTCGAGGTGGTGGTGGTTTGGGGTCAGGGCGTCTGGTTCGGAACTGTCCTTGAAGTAACCGATCCTTAACAGCATTGTGTGACTGTGGTGACAACTGCTACTCAAATTGCTGTCGCAGATGCAGTACGACGCGCCAGAGCCGTACGCCGAACACGGTGGTCTTGCCTCTCGGTAGTGCCACGTGGCCCTCCGGCGATCTGTCTTCTTGCGACCATACATTCCGGTGGCCACCACTGCCAGTAGCGACCGTTACAGCGTGTATTTAAGCAAACCTGATTTGCATCCTCATAGTGGTGCTACGAGCGCCTCTTATGCGACTGGCGCTAAATCTGAATAGACATCATCTTCAAGATGTGGAAACACGCCTACCAACTTTCGTTCGTGTCGCAAACTCCTCCTTGGTGTTGCGATTTTTTTTTCCGCCAGTGTATTTACATGCCGAGTCACGTAGTGAAGCAAGTATGAGTTTCTACATAGAATGATACAGTTCTTAGCGACATCCGAAAGCGCTTGAAGAGACTAGTACAGTGATAAAATGCTTGTTAATTTTGAGGTTGACGCTCTTCGCAAAATAATCCGAGAATAATTCTAAAATTGAAAGGCAAGTCGATTGGAATCGGCTGCTGCGTTGTAAACGCTCTCATGCCAGGCTACGTCGTCATATGAAGCCTTTCATCTGTTTACTCGCCTGCACTGCAGAACTAACAGAAAAATGGTGTCTATCGGCAGATCATTTCTGCGTCAATATTCTCTGCATGCAGACATGTACAGCAACGAGCCGGCCGGAGTGGCTGTGCGCTTCTAGGCGCTACAGTCTGGAACCGAGCGACCGCTACGGTCGCAGGTTCGAATCCTGCCTCGGGCATGGATGTGTGTAATGTCCTTAGGTTAGTTAGGTTTAATTAGTTCTAAGTTCAAGGCGACTGATGACCTCAGAAGTAAAGTCGCGTAGTGCTCACAGCCATGTGAACCATTTTTACAACAACGAGGAGAAGTTAGATATGCTACTTTTATATGGCAAATATCAAAGAAATGCTGTCGAAATGGTACGGCGTTATAGTGACGTCTATCTTGATCGTCGCCGTCCGTTGTTAGGTCACTAGTGCAAACAGGCAGCTTCATTGTCAAACAGAGGACGAGGACGAAGACTGCAACTCACAGAGCCCACAAATAAGCTGTACTGGCTGTAACACTTGTAAATCCACATGGTGACACGGGACGTATGGCCAAGGAATGTGGAATAAACCAGACGAGTGTCATTCGCTTCTTGTGTCGCATAAACTCCACCCATAAACTCCACCCATAAACTCCACATTCCCGAGACCATAATGCTCAGTCCTGTGGCCCGGACCTTTCCCACCATTCTTGCAGGGCCGCACACACCGGAGGCCTCCGTCCGATGGGGCGTAAAACGCGATTCATCTGAAAAGACTAACTGTCGCCATTCATTGGACGTCCAGCTGCAATACTGGCGTACAAATTCCAGCCTTCGTCGCCGATAAACAGCAGTCAGAATGGCTGTACGAACCAAGCGCCTACTGCAGAGGCCCATATGCAGCAACGTTCTGTGAATAGTCGTTGAGGAGACACTGTTGATAGCTCCCTGGTTCATCTGGGCTGTCAGTTGTTCAACAGTTGCACGTCTGCTCGCCCGTACACATCTCCGTCGCTGTCGTTCACCCCTGTCATATGCACCTCTTGGCACCTCTTGGCTACCTCTTCCCGGTAGCGAAGATGAACATGTGCTCATACAGTAGCTCTTAATGTGTGCGTTTTTGAGCCCATGTTTACTATATGTTTATGATTCGAGTAATCATTGCTATCATATCTCTGAATATTGACCATTCCTACTGGGACACCCTGTGTACAGAGTGTTTAAGAGTCTTCGCGTAAAGAGTTCTAGGACTGACAGGCCACGTCATGGGGAACAGCTTTTGTCAGGGACAAAATGTTCGCTGAAGTTTCGCGGTGACGCTAGGCTTGTTTAATGCTGTTTATGCCCTCAGAGGCGGCAGGTCGTAAGCATTCTACAGCGTGTATACGCATTGCGTGTTTCCTATAATTCAGTCATCTGCTCAATATAAAAAGGGCAAGACCCAGCAGGATTCAAGTTATTAATTCAATCCTAAAATATCTTTCCCCGCTTACAGGCACTCATTCTTTACGTTTTCTGGTTGATAACCACTCTATCAATTTACTGGGGTAGGCAGTATGCAGCACACCTGGTTGGTAGACCCTGCTAGTTCAATGAAATCTCGTCGTCCCAGGGCCGGCGAATACTAAAGAACACCTAGCATTGCCGGGAAGTGTTAGTGAACATTTTTGTCTCTAACAGAAGTTGTTCCCCATGACGTGACCTATCAACCTTAGACGTTGATGAAAAGTCATTGAAACACCCTGTATATACACTACTGGCCATTAAAATTGCTACACCGAGAAGAAACGCAGATGATAAACGGGTATTCATTCGACAAATATATTATACTAGAACTGAAATGTGATTACATTTTCACGCAGTTTGGGTACATAGATCCTGAGAAATCAGTACCCAGAACAACCAACTCAGGCCGTAATAACGGCCTTGATACGCCTGGGCATTGAGTCAAACAGAGCTTGGATGTCGTGTACAGGTACAGCTGCCCGTGCAGCTTCAACACGATACCACAGTTCATCAAGAGTAGTGACTGGCGTATTGTGACGGACCAGTTGCTCGGCCACCATTGACCAGACGTTTTCAATTGGTGAGAGATCTGGAGAATGTGCTGGCCAGGGCAGTAGTCGAACATTTTCTGTATCCAGAAAGGCCCGTAGAGGACCTACAACATGCGGTCGTGCATTATCCTGCTGAAATGTAGGGTTTCGCAGGGATCGAATGAAGGGTAGAGTCTCGGGTCGTAACACATCTGAAATGTAGCTTCCACTGTTCAAAGTGCCGTCAATGCGAACAAGAGGTGACAGAGACGTGTAACGAATGGCACCCCATACCATCACGCCGGGTGATACGTCAGCGATGACGAATACACGCTTCCAATGTGCGTTCACCGCGATAACGCCAAACACGGATGCGACCATCATGATGCTGTCAACAGAATCTAGATTCATCAGAAAAAATGACGTTTTGCCATTGGTGCACCCAGGTTCGTCGTTAGTACACCATCGCAGGCGCCCCTGTCTGTGATGCAGCGTCAAGGGTAATCGCAGCCATGGTCTCCGAGCTGAGTGTCCATGCTGCTGCAAACGTCGTCGAACTGTTCGTGCAGATGGTTGTTGTCTTGCAAACGTCGCCATCTGTTGACTCAGGGATCGAGACGTGGCTGCACGATCCGTTACAGCCATGCGGATAAGATGCCTGTCATCTCGACTGCTAGTGACACGAGGCCGTTGGGATCCAGCACGGTGTTCCGTATTACCCTCCTGAACTCACCGATTCCATATTCTGTTAAGTCATTGGATCTCTACCAACACGAGCAGCAACGTCGCGATACGATAAACCGCAATCGCGATAGGTTACAATCCGACCTTTATTAAAGTCGGAAACGTGATGGTACACATTTCTCCTCCTTACACGAGGCATCACAACAACGTTTCACCAGGCAACGCCGGTCAACTGCTGTTTGTGTATGAAAAATAGGCTGGAAACTTTCCTCATGTCAGCCCGTTGTAGGTGTCGCCACCGGCGCCAACCTTGTAAGAATGCTCTGAAAAGCCAATCATTTGCATATCACAGCATCTTCTTCCTGTCGGTTAAATTTCGCGTCTGTAGTGCGTCATCTTCGTGGTGTAGCAATTTTAATGGCCAGTAGTGTAATTAACAAAAACAATGAAGCATGTAGAAGACATGATCGGATGTCAGTGTAACTTCGTACACGTACACACTATCGTGGGTATGTAAATGATTAGAGTTACAATTCCCTGTGACAAGCAGAAGTGCGTTAGTGTTGCCCGTGTTTAGTGTTCTTCCTAGGCCCGATAAGTTATATAACGAGTTAGAACAGAGTCAGATTTTGAGGAATTTTGAGGGATTTGAAGGACAAAGAGATGCCACGTACTCGTGTGAGACAGAGTTATCACGTCCGAAAGGGGTCTCATTATGGATCTCCATTTGCCCGGTTGCTCGAATAGTTCAACATCCAGATCTGTGGGGGATTCGGATATGGCAGTGGCCCAGTGTTGGTCTGCATGGGGAACGTGAGGGCAGGCACACTCGTCCTCAAGGTTCCTGTCGACCACGTCCGGCTGCCACAAGGGAGGGTCGCTGTATTGTGCCTCAAGCACACTGTAACACCTTCATATCTGCACCTGCCATCTGAGAACAATCCGGCAGCCACAAGGGAGGGTCGCTGTATTGTGCCTCAAGCACACTGTAACACCTTCATATCTGCACCTGCCATCTGAGAACAATAATGGGCTCCCTGATACATTCTGTGTCATCCGTCACTATTGGTCGGAGATTAGCTGCAGCTGGACAAGAGAATTACCCTCCCATGCATAGGAGACGTTAACACTACAACATAAACGGGTGAATTTCGAGTGGTGCTGTGTTCAGGGAGCATGGGCTGTTGATGAATGGCGTCGCATTATGTTCAAAGATGAATTGTGGTTCTGCACTACCCTGGATGACCATCGTCGGCTAGTGTGGCGGCTCACTGTACGGAGGACCTTTTCTTCTAATGTTTTTGCAGAGGCATAACTGTTTTATTCCTGGTTCCATGGTGTAGGCATCAGGTGTGACTTCAGGTCATAGCTGGTAGTGATTGAAGAAACTCTGGCGGCACATCATAGACAGCCTGAATCCTCAGGTGTTACTTCTCATGCGACAGGTTCTTGATGTCATTTCAAAGTAGGATAATGCTCGATAATACCTGGAACGTGTCTCTGTGAACTGACTTGACGCTGAGGCACTCCCGTGCCCAGCAAGATCTCCTGATCTGTCCCCGATACAACGTATGTGGAACCAGCTAGGACGTCACCCTTCCCACCCGAATCAGTGCATGTATCGAGGCCAGAGGGGGTACAAACGTCATGCTCGTAAGTGGGCTAGTGCTTCCAAGTTCTTTGTAAATTTCACTATGCTTTGTAAACACTGAAATAGCATTATGCAGGGTGGTCCATTGATAGTGACCAGGCCAAATATCTCACGAAATAAGCACCAAACGAAAAAACTACAAAGAACGAAACTCGTCTATCTTGAAGGGGGAAACCAGATGGCGCTATGGTTGGCCCGCTAGATGGCGCTACCATAGGCCAAACGGATATCAACTGCGTTATTTTAAATAGGAATCCCTATTTTTTATTACATATTCGTGTAGTACGTAAAAAAAACATGAATGTTTAGTTGGACAGCTTTTTTCGCTTTGTGATAGATGGCGCTGTAATAGTCACAAACGTATAAGTACGTGATATCACGTAACATTCCGCCAATGGGGACGGTATTTGCTTCGTGATACATTACCCGTGTTAAAATGGACCGTTTACCAATTGCGGAAAAGGTCGATATCGTGTTGACGTCTGGCTATTGTGATCAAAATGCCCAACGGGCGTGTGCTATGTATGTTGCTCGGTATCCTGAACGACATCATCCAAGTGTCCGGACAGTTTGCCGGATAGTTACGTTGTTTAAGGAAACAGGAAGTGTTCAGCCACATGTGAATCGTCAACCACGACCTGCAACAAATAATGATGCCCAAGTATGTGTTTTAGCTGAGGTCGCGTCTAATCCGCACATCAGTAGCAGACAAATTGCGCGAGAATCGGGAATCTCAAAAACGTCGGTGTTGAGAATGCTACATCAACATCGATTGCATCCATACCCTATTTCTATGCGCCAGGAATTGCATGGCGACGACTTTGAACGTCGTGTACAGTTCTGCCACTGGGCACAAGAGAAATTACTGGACGATGACAGATTTTTTGCACGAGTTCTGTTTAGCTACGAAGCTTCATTCACCAACAGCGGTAACGTAAACCGGCATAATATGCACTATTGGGCAACGGAAAATCCAGGATGGCTGCGACAAGTAGAACATCAGCGACCTTGGCGGGTTAATGTATGGTGCGGCATTATGGAAGGAAGGACAATTGGCCCCCATTTTATCGATGGCAATCTAAATGGTGCAATGTATGCTGATTGCCTACGTAATGTTCTACCGATGTTACTACAAGATGTTTCACTGCATGACAGAATGGCGATGTACTTCCAACATGATGGATGTCCGGCACATAGCTCGCGTGCGGTTGAAGCGGTATTGAATAGCACATTTCATGACAGGTGGATTGGTCATCGAAGCACCATACCATGGCCCTCGCGTTCACCGGATCTGGCGTCTCCGGATTTCTTTCTGTGGGGAAATTTGAAGGATATTTGCTATCGTGATCCACCGACAACGCCTGACAACATGCGTCAGCGCATTGTCAATGCTTGTGCGAACATTACGGAAGGCGAACTACTAGCTGTTGAGAGAAATGTTGTTACACGTATTGCCAAATGCATTGAGGTTGAGCCGGCCGCAATGGCCGAGCGGTTGCAGGCGCTTCAGTCTGGAACCGCGCGACCGCTACGGTCGCAGGTGCGAATCCTGCCTCGGGCATGGATGTGTGTGATGTCCTTAGGTTAATTAGGTATAAGTAGTTCTAAGTTTCAGGGGACTGACGACCTCAGCTGTTAAGTCCCATAGTACTCAGACCCATTGAGGTTGACGGACATCATTTTGAGCATTTATTGCATTAATGTGGTATTTACAGGTAATCACGCTGTAACAGCATGCGTTCTCAGAAATGATAAGTTCACAAAGGTACATGTATAACATTGGAACAACCGAAATAATATGTTCAAACGTATTTTTTTTATTTTCCTTTATTGTAATTTTAATCACCTATACAGGCGGGCTGGCAGCAGCACATTACGCTGCTCTTCAGCCTTAAGTGGAACAATAACATGACATAGAGGTGATACAGACAATACAAAAAACGGCGGGCAAAAAATGGAGATACAAAAAAAACAATAAACATGAAGCCGTTCACGTTGGACGATAAAAACACGAACACTTGTGGACACGGCGCACAAAACACGGAGAACGGCGATGGCACATGTGAACAGTGGAGTCGTAACTGCACGAAACACAAAACGAAGCACACACACGAGATACTGATGTCGATGATCTCCGGCGCGCGAATGTTCACTATGCGTGTGAGAGTCCGGGGACCTGCCAAGAGAGGAGGAGGAGGAAGGGGAGTGGGAGAGCGAGAGGGGAGAGCAGAGATGCCACGGGCAGGGGAGAAAGGGGGCAGCGAGGAAGGGGGAGGGGAAACCCGGGGGAAGAGGGGTGGAGGGAGGGGACGTGGGAAAAGGAAAGAGAAGGGAAGGGAAGAGAAGGGAGGGAGGGTGCCCAAAGGAAAGGACACCGGAAGTGCGGGGTGGGGCAGGGTCAAAGTTGATAGGAGGGGTAGATGGAGGGGAAGAGGACATCATCAGGGAGGGGGAGCTGGCGGAAGCCACCTTGGGAGAGGGTAAGGAGGGTGGAGAATACAGGCGCGGCAGCAGGCGGGGGTGGGAGAGGATCGGGGAGACGAGCGGGTGAGGAGGATCAAGTTTGCGGGAGGTGTACAGGAGCCGTATCCTTTCAAGGAAAACGAGGAGGTGGGGGAAGGGGATGAGATTGTACAGGATCCGCATGGGGGAGGGGAGACGGATGTGATAGGTGAGGCGGAGAGCCTGACGTTCAAGGATTTGGAGGGATTTATAAAAGGTAGGGGGGGCGGAGATCCAAGCCGGGTGGGCATAACAAAGGATAGGGCGGATGAGGGACTTACAGGTGTGGAGGATGGTGAAGGGGTCCAGACCCCACGTACAGCCAGAGAGGAGCTTGAGGAGACTGAGGCGGGAGCGTGCCTTGGCTTGGATTGTCCGGAGGTGGGGAGTCCAGGAGAGGCGACGGTCGAGGGTGACGCCAAGGTACTTAAGGGTGGGAGTGAGGGCGATAGGATGGCCATAGATGGTGAGATAGAAATCAAGGAGGCGGAAGGAAGGGGTGGTTTTGCCTACAATGATCGCCTGGGTTTTGGAGGGATTGACCTTGAGCAACCACTGGTTGCACCAAGCGGTGAACCGGTCAAGATGGGATTGGAGAAGGTGTTGGGAGCGCTGTAGGGTGGGGGCAAGGGTAAGGAAGGCGGTGTCATCGGCAAACTGGAGAAGGTGGACGGGGGCTGACGGCGGCGGCATGTCCGCCGTGTACAAAAGGTACAGAAGGGGGGAGAGGACGGAGCCTTGGGGCACATCGGCAGAGGGGAAAAAGGTGTAGGAATCTGTGTTATGGATGGTGACATAGGAAGGGCAGTGGGAGAGAAAGGAGCCGATCAGACGGACGTAGTTAATGGGAAGGGCGAAGGTTTGGAGCTTGAAGAGGAGACCGGAATGCCATACTGGGTCATATGCACGTTCGAGGTCCAGGGAGAGGAAGATTGCGGAGCGACGGGAATTAAGCTGTTCAGAAAGGAGATGAGTGAGGTGAAGGAGAAGGTCGTCGGAAGAGGAGGATGGCCGAAAGCCACACTGGGTAACGGGAAGGAGGCGGTGCTGGCGGAGATGCTGGTGGATGCGTTGGGTGAGGATAGATTCCAGGACCTTGCTGAAGACCGAGGTAAGGCTGATGGGACGGTAGGAGGAGACGGCGGACGGCGGTTTGCCAGGTTTAAGGAACATGAGGATATGGGAGGTTTTCCACAGGTCAGGGTAGTAACCGGTGGACAGGACTACATTGTAGAGCCTGGCCAGGGTTGAGCGGAAAGAGACAGGAGCTTCACGAAGGTGACGGTAGGTGACCAGGAGCAGTGTTGCGTTTTGTGTGGAGTGTAGCAATGAGATCTTGTGTAGTGATAGGGGCATTCAGTTCCGTGTGTGCAATGTTGTCCAAGTACTGGAAACCAGGAGCGAGGGGAGGGACGGAGGTGTCAGTTCGATCGCGGACATCCGGGAAGAGGGAGTAATCGAACTGGGGATCATCGGGGATGGAAAATACATCGGAGAGGTAAGAGGCAAAGTGATTGGCTTTACTAAGGGTGGCAGGGAAAGGGTGATCATCATGGAGAAGACGATAATAGGGGGAGGGTTTAGTCCCGGTAAGGCGATAGAAGGCCGACCAGAACTTGGACGAGTTGATTGGTAGGGTAGCATTTAAACGGGTGCATGTCTGTCGCCAGTCCCGGCATTTCTTAGCCGCGAGCAAATTACGAATGTGTTGCTGGAGTTGCCGGTGGCGGCGTAGTGTGTCCGGGTCACGCGTGCTGAGGAAGGCACGGTAGAGATGACGGGATTCACGGAGGAGGAGAACGGCCTGTGCGGATAAGGTAGGACGGTGGGGGTGGATGGCGACAGTAGGGACGTGGGCCTCCACGGCCTCAGACAAGGTCTGCTGGAGAAAGGAGGCGGCATGGGTGACATCGTCAGGGTGGTGGTGGGTGAAGGGGTGGCTATCGACCTGGGTGGAAAGGGTATCCCGGTAGGTATTCCAGTCAGCACGGGAATAGTCATGGACATACTTAGGGGGAGGGCTAGTACGAGGGTCGGGGCGAGGGCGACGACCGTCGGAAACGGTGAGGAGGACAGGGAGATGGTCGCTACAAATAGGCTCCAGGACATCCACCGTTATGCGGCCAAGGAGGTTGGGGGAGGAGAGGATAACATCAGGAGTGGAGTTGGATTCGGGACGGGTGTGCTTGGGAATGGGGATGAGGTCACCTTGAAGGGAGGAGAGGAACTGATGCCACCGCCGTAACTGGGCAGCGGAACGACTATGGATGTTGAGGTCGGCGGCGATCACGTAGGAGGAGAAGGTACGGTCAATGTGGGAGAGGAAGTCGAAGGGAATAGGGGCGTTAGGGCGGACATAGATGGTGGCGCAGGTAACGGTAAGCCCGGGGAAGAAGAGACTAAGGATCAGGTGATCAGGTGTTCTGTGGGGTCGGGAAGGAGAGGTTCGAGCCGAACGGGGATCTGGCGGTGGTGACCAATGGCAACTCTGCTATGCGCAATTGGGAGGGGGTTATCGGAGCGGTGGAGGAGATAAGGTGAGGTGTGGATGGAGTGGTGGGGTTGGAGGAAGGTTTCATTGAGGAGGAAGGCATCCACGCGGTGGGTGGCAAGGGTGTGCAGGAAGAGGTTCTTGTTGGCGGAGAGGGAGCGGATATTGTTAAAAAGGATACGTTGCTGTCGCGCCATGACAGGGATTTACACGAGGGTGTCAAGACGGGAGAAGGTGAAATGGGCCTGGTTCTCGGAGTAGGTGGCGTACATCCTGAGTTGGAATATGGAACGGGCGGCAAGGGAGATCTGCTGGAGGGTGTGGGGGCGCTGAAAGGGATGAACATTTTGAAGGACGATGGTGATGAACCTGATGATGTCCTCTGCGGGGGGGGGGGGGACAAAGGGAATTACCAGGAGGGGTGGGGGCGTCCAGGGGACGGACAGGGACGGTGAGTTCAGGAGTGGTCGGGCTTTACACTTTTGGGAGTAGGTGGGATGGGGGAGATTGCAGGTATTGCAGGAAGGAGGGGATTGGAGGTTAGGGCACTGCCTGAGGAAGTACGTTTGCCTACAATGCGGGCGGGTGGGGGCCTCGCGGCACTCAGCTGTGGGGTGCGTGTTATAGCGCAGACACCTTTGGCAGCGCAGGGATTGAGGAGGGGAACGGGAGGGGTCAACCTTATAACGCTGGTTAAAAAGGAGGGCACCCTCCTTCAGGAGACGGTCTATGGAGGGGGCGTGCTCAGAAAAAACCCGCATTAGGCGGGTGGGGCCGGCAGCGTTATGGATCCGGCGAACCGCATGCACCTCCAGATGGCGATGGGCCTGAAGCTCCGCCAACACCTCCTCCTCCGTGATCACTGGACTGAGCCAAGTGATCACGGCGGTGAGGGTCGGCGGGCGAAGCGGATGTTGGGGTTGGCGGGAGGGTGGTGGCGAGGGAGCAGGGGAGTGAGAGGCGTGAGGGCCAAAGCGGGTGACAGGGATGCGGGAAAGGGGGTCTGTGTGGAGGGTAGGGCTGGGGGAGGAGATGAGTAGCGAATCACGGCGAGGAGTGAGGAGGGAGATGGGGGCACCAGGACAATTCTGGCGAAGGAAGAGGGTGAGGTTCCGGGCTTCAAGGAGGGAGGGATCCAGACGGGAGAGGAGGTAGCGGTAGGAGGAGGGGTAGAGGAGGAGGAGGAGGAGGGGGCAGGTACGGGCGGGGAGACATCCATGGCATCAGGGGTGGGGGAAGGGGGACGAGGCGGAGCCTTTTTTGGAGCAGACAAGGCAGGGGTGCCACTGGGGCGCTTGACGGCGGCGGAGGAGTTGTGGGGGATGGGAACAACTGGAATGTGGCGGGGAGTGGCAGGTTTCGGGGCTGGAGTCGGCGCCGCAGATGGTGACGGTGACGGTGAAGGCGAAGGCGACGGCGACGATGACGATGACGGTGGCGGTGGCGGCGGTGATGGCGAAGGCGACGGGGAGACCTGGACATGGACAGTGGCCCGACGGGCCACCACCCTAGCCGGAGCTGCAGTGACAGGCTGGGGGAGTTGGGGGGAAAGGATCAGATCGAGAGGAGTGAGAGGAAGAAGCTGGAGAGGGGCAACAAAGAGCGAGGGCGAAGGGAGAGTGAGAAGAGGTGGGATGGAAGAAGGGGGGTGGGACTGGGCACACCACGTTATAGTAGTGGAGGCGGCGGAAGCGGAAGTGTAAACTATGGCGGTGGTGGTAGTGGTGGCGGTGGTGGCGGGGGCGGACATGACGACAGGGAGAAACAATAACGCACAGAACGAAAGGGAAAGGACACAAACCGGGGCAGACGAAGACAAAGACGGAGGAAGACGAGGACGGCTGAAGACCAGGGTCGGACGGCGACGGCGGCGGCGGCGGCGGCGGCGACCAGGCGGCGGCGGCGGCGAGCACCGGCTGGCGGCGGCGGCGGCGGCGGCGGCTGGCGGCGACGGCGGCGGCGGCGAACAGACGGACGGACGGACAGCAGGCAGCAGCGGTAGCGGCGGAGACGGACAGCGAGCAGGCAGGCGGACGGACGGACGGACGGACGAACGAACGAACGAACAGCGACAGCAGTAAGCGGCGGGCAGACGGGCAGACAGACAGACAGACGGACACAATCTTCGAAAGCGGAGATTCCAACCTGAGAGTAGCCCAGGCTTTGCAATCTGGCGCCTTCGAATGAGGGGATCCAACCCTCTGATGTTCAAACGTACGTACGTTCTGTATTTTAATTTAAAAAACCTACCTGTTACCAACTGTTCGTCTAAAATTGTGAACCATATATTTGTGACTATTACAACGCACTCTATCACAAAACGAAAAAGTGGTCCAACTAAAGCATTCATATTTCTTTACGTACTACACGAATATGTAATAAAAATGGGGGTTCCTATTTTTAAAAAAAACGCAGTTGATATCGGCTTGACCTATGGCAGCGCCATCTAGCGGTCCAACAATAGCGCCACCTGGTTTCCCCCTTCAAACTAGACAAGTTTCGTTCTTTATAGTTTTTTCGTTTGACTCTTATTTCATGAGATATTTAGCCCTGGCCCGGTCACGATAAATGGACCACCCTGTGTATCCTCTCAACACGTGAAGTTTCAATTTAGTATACCCAGAATTTTTGGATTCCCTCAACAATAAAATGCTTTGATGAGATAGGAGATACACGATTTATTGCCTACTGCACTCGTGAGGACTTGAAGTACAGTGGAATTAAAGTCGTCGCAGATCAGGAGTACTGAGCACACATCAGAGGGTTGGATCCCCTCTTTCGAAGGCGCCAGATTGCAAAGCCTGGGCTACTCTCAGGTTGGAATCTCCGCTTTCGAAGATTGTGTCCGTCTGTCCGTCTGTCCGTCTGTCTGTCTGCCCGTCTGCCCGCCGCTTACTGCTGTAGCTGTTTGTTCGTTCGTTCGTCCGTCCGTCCGTCCGCCTGCCTGCTCGCTGTCCGTCTCCGCCGCTACCGCTGCTGCCTGCTGTCCGTCCGTCCGTCTGTGCGCCGCCGCCGCCGCCGCCGCCGCCGCCAGCCGGTGCTCGCCGCCGCCGCCGCCGCCGCCGCCGCCTGGTCGCCGCCGCCGCCGCCGTCGCCGTCGACCCTGGTCTTCGGCCGTCCTCGTCTTCCTCCGTCTTTGTCTTCGTCTGCCCCGGTTTGTGTCCTTTCCCTTCCGTTCTATGCGTTATTGTTTCTCCCTGTCGTCATGTCCGCCCCCGCCACCGCCGCCATCACTACTACCACCGCCATAGTTTACACTTCCCCTTCCGCCGCCTCCACCACTATAACGTGGTGTGCCCAGTCCCACCCCCCCTCCTTCCATCCCGCCTCTTCTCACTCTCCCTTCGCCCTCGCTCTTTGTCGCCCCCTCTCCAGCTTCTTCCTCCCACTCCTCTCGATCTGATCCTTTCCCCCCACTTCCCCAGCCTGTCACTACAGCTCCGGCTAGGGTGGTGGCCCGTCAGGCCACTGTCCATGCCCAACTCTCCCCGTCGCCTTCGCCATCACCGCCGCCACCGCCACCGTCATCGTCATCGTCGCCGTCGCCTTCGCCGTCACCGTCACCATCACCATCTCCGGCGCCGACTCCAGCCCCGGGACCTGCCACTCCCCGCAACATTCCAGTTGTTCCCATCCCCCACACCTCCTCCGCCGCCATCAAGTGCCCCAGTGGCACCCCTGCCTCGTCTGCTCCAAAAAAGGCTCCGCCTCGTCCCCCTTCCCCCACCCCTGATGCCATGGATGTCTCCCCGCCCGTCCCTGCCCCCTCCTCCTCCCCCTCTACCCCCTCCTCCTACCGCTACCTCCTCTCCCGTCCGGATCCCTCCCTCCTTGAAGCCCGGAACCTCACCCTCTTCCTTCGCCAGAATTGTCCTGGTGCCCCCATCTCCCTCCTCACTCCTCGTCGCGATTCGGTACTCATCTCCTCCCCCAGCCCTACCCTCCACACAGACCTCCTTTCCCGCATCCCTGTCACCCGCTTTGGCCCTCATGCCTCTCTCACCCCTGCTTCCTCGCCACCTCCCTCCCGCCAACCCCAACCTCCGCGTCGCCCGCCAACCCTCACCGCCGTGATCACTTGGCTCAGTCCAGTGATCACGGAGGAGGAGGTGTTGGCGGAGCTACAAGCCCATCCCCATCTGGAGGTGCGTGCGGTTCGCCGCATACATAACGCTGCCGGCCCCACCCGCCTTATGCGGGCTTTTTCTGAGCACGCCACCTCCATAGACCGTCTCCTGAAGGAGGGTGCCCTCCTTTTTAACCAGCGTTATAAGGTTGACCACTCCCGTTCCCCTCCTCAATCCCTGCACTGCCAGAGGTGTCTGCGCTATAATGCGCACCCCACTGCAGAGTGCCGCGAGGCCCCCACCTGCCCGCATTGTAGGCAAGCGCACTTCCTCAGGCAGTGCCCTAACCTCCAATCCCCTCCTTCCTGCAATACCTGCAATCTCCCCCATCCCACCTACTCCCAAAAGTGTAATGCCCGACCCCCTCCGACCACTCCTGAACTCACCGTCCCTGTCCATCCCCTGGTCGCCCCCACCCCTACTGGCAATTCCCTTAGTCCCCCCCCCCACCACTGAGGACATCATCAGGTTCATCACCATCGTCCTTCAAAATGTTCATCCCTTTCAGCGCCCCCACACCCTCCAGCAGATCTCCCTTGCCGCCCGTTCCATATTCCAACTCAAGATGTACGCCACCTACTCCAACAACAAGGCCCATTTCACCTTCTCCCATCTTGACACCCTCGTGTAAATCCCTGTCATGGCGCGACAGCAACGTATCCTTTTCAACAATATCCGCTCCTGCTCCCGCAACAAGAACCTCTTCCTGCACACCCTTGCCACCCATCGCGTGGATGCCTTCCTCCTCAATGAAACCTTCCTCCAACCCCACCACTCCATCCACACCTCACCTTATCTCCTCCACCGCTCCGATAACCCCCTCCCAATTGCGCATAGCAGAGTTGCCATTGGTCACCACCACCAGATCCCCGTTCGGCTCGAACCTCTCCTTCCCGACCCCACGGAACACCTGATCACCTGATCCTTAGTCTCTTCTTCCCCGGGCTTACCGTTACCTGCGCCACCATCTATGTCCGCCCTAACGCCCCTATTCCCTTCGACTTCCTCTCCCACACTGACCGTACCTTCTCCTCCTACGTGATCGCCGCCGACCTCAACATCCATAGTCGTTCCGCCGCCCAGTTACGGCGGTGGCATCGGTTCCTCTCCTCCCTTCAAGGCGACCTCATCCCCACCAACCAGCACACCCGTCCCGAATCCAACTCCACTCCTGATGTTATCCTCTCCTCCCCCAACCTCCTTGGCCGCATAACGGTGAATGTCCTGGAGCCTATTGGTAGCGACCATCTCCCTGTCCTCCTCACCGTTTCCGACGGTCGTCGCCCGCGCCCCGACCCTCGTACTGACCCTCCCCCTAAGTATGTCCACGACTATTCCCGTGCCGACTGGAATGCCTACCGGGATACCCTTTCCACCCAGGTCGATAGCCACCCCTTCACCTACCACCACCCTGACGATGTCACCCATGCCGCCTCCTTTCTCCAGCAGACCTTGTCTGAGGCCGTGGAGGCCCACGTCTCTACTGTCGCCATCCACCCCCACCGTCCTACCTTACCCCCACAGGCCGTTCTCCTCCTCCGTGAATCCCGTCGTCTCTACCATGCCTTCGTCCGCACGGCTGACCCGCACGCACTACGATGCCACCGGCAACTCCAGCGACACATTCGTAGTTTGCTCGCGGCTAAGAAACGCCGGGACTGGCGACAGACATGCACCCGTTTAAATGCTACCCTACCAATCAACTCGTCCAAGTTCTGGTCGGCCTTCCGTCGCCTTACTGGAACTAAACCCTCCCCCTATTATCCTCTTCTCCATGATGATCACCCTTTCCCTGACACCCTTAGTAAGGCCAATCACTTTGCCTCTTACCTCTCCGATGTATTTTCCATCCCCGATGATCCCCAGTTCGATTACTCCCTCTTCCCGGATGTCCGCGATCGAACTGACACCTCCGTCCCTCCCCTCGCTCCTTGGATAACATTGCACACACGGAACTCAATGCCCCTATCACTGCACAGGATCTCATTGCTACACTCCGCACAAAACGCAACACCGCTCCTGGTCACGATCGTGTCACCTACCGCCACCTTCGTGAAGCTCCTGTCTCTTTCCTCTCCACCCTGGCCAGGCTCTACAATGTAGTCCTGTCCACCGGTTACTACCCCGACCTGTGGAAAACCTCCCATATCCTCATGTTCCTTAAACCTGGCAAACCGCCGTCCGCCGTCTCCTCCTACCGTCCCATCAGCCTTACCTCGGTCTTCAGCAAGGTCCTGGAATCTATCCTCACCCAACGCATCCACCAGCATCTCGGCCAGCACCGCCTCCTTCCCGTTACCCAGTGTGGCTTTCAGCCGTCCTTCTCTTCCGAGACCTTCTCCTTCACCTCACTCATCTCCTTTCTGAACAGCTTAATTCCCGTCGCTCCGCAATCTTCCTCTCCCTGGACCACGAACGTGCATATGACCGAGTATGGCATTCCGGTCTCCTCTTCAAGCTCCAAACCTTCGCCCTTCCCATTAACTACGTCCGTCTGATCGGCTCCTTTCTCTCCCACCGTCCTTCCTATGTCACCATCCATAACACAGATTCCTACACCTTTTTCCCCTCTGCCGGTGTGCCCCAAGGCTCTGTCCTCTCCCCCCTTCTGTACCTTTTGTACACGGCGGACATGCCGCCGCCGTCAGCCCCCGTCCACCTTCTCCAGTTTGCCGATGACACCGCCTTCCTTGCCCTTGCCCCCACCCTACAGCGCTCCCAACACCTTCTCCAATCCCATCTTGACCGGTTCACCGCTTGGTGCAACCAGTGGTTGCTCAAGGTCAATCCCTCCAAAACCCAGGCGATCATTGTAGGCAAAACCACCCCTTCCTTCCGCCTCCTTGATTTCTATCTCACCATCTATGGCCGTCCTATCGCCCTCACTCCCACCCTTAAGTACCTTGGCGTCACCCTCGACCGTCGCCTCTCCTGGACTCCCCACCTCCGGACAATCCAAGCCAAGGCACGCTCCCGCCTCAGTCTCCTCAAGCTCCTCTCTGGCCGTACGTGGGGTCTGGACCCCTCCACCATCCTCCACACCTATAAGTCCCTCATCCGCCCTATCCTTTGTTATGCCCATCCGGCTTGGATCTCCGCCCCCCCCTACCTTTTATAAATCCCTCCAAATCCTTGAACGTCATGCTCTCCGCCTCGCCTATCACATCCGTATCCCCTCCCCCACGCGGATCCTGTACAATCTCATCCCCTTCCCCCACCTCCTCCTTTTCCTTGAAAGGATACGGCTCCTGTACACCTCCCGCAAACTTGATCCTCCTCACCCGCTCGTCTCCCCGATCCTCTCCCACCCCCGCCCGCTGCCGCACCTGTATTCGCACGTCCCAGCCGGTCTCCATCTCTCCACCCTCCTTACCCTCTCCCAAGGTGGCTTCCGCCAGCTCCCCCTCCCTGATGATGCCCTCCTCCCTTCCATCTACCCCTCCTATCAACTTTGACCCTGCCCCACCCCCCACTTCCGGTGTCCTTTCCTTTGGGCACCCTCCCTCCCTTCTCTTCCCTTCCCTTCTCTTTCCTTTTCCCACGTCCCCTCCCTCCACCCCTCTTCCCCCGGGTTTCCCCTCCTCGTTCCTCCCTCCCCCCTTTCTCCCCTGCCCGTGGCATCTCTGCTCTCCCTTCTCGCTCTCCCACTCCCCTTCCTCCTCCTCCTCTCTTGGCAGGTCCCCGGACTCGCACACGCATAGTTGAACATTCGCGCGCCGGAGATGATCGACATCAGTATCTCGTGTGTGTGCTTCGTTTTGTGCAGTTACGACTCCACTGTTCACATGTGCCATCGCCGTTCTCCGTGTTTTGTGCGCCGTGTCCACAAGTGTTAGTGTTTTTATCGTCCAACGTGAATGGCTTCATGTTTTTTTTTTTGTTTTTTTTTGTATCTCCATTTTTTGCCCGCCGTTTTTTGTATTGTCTGTATCACCTCTGTGATGTTATTGTTACACTTAGGGCTGAAGAGCAGCGTAATGTGCTGCTGCCAGCCCGCCTGTATAGGTGATTAAAATTACAATAAAGGAAAAAAAAAAGAGTACTGAGTAATATGCTGAAGTCCTTTGATTTGTGTGCTGCTTATAAAATATTTAGTGTCGTAGTGTTATAAAAGTTTGTAGCTGTACAGCCGTTTTTATTAATGAAGTACTGGATGACGATGTACTAACTTTAGGGAATGCATGAAGTGAGGGATTCGAAGAATTGCAGCCACCCCAAGATGATGGATGCCCTCGCTCTCTATCAATCAGAGCAACTCGAAGGCTCCGTGGCCAGCTCTGATTAATAGCAGTCAAACCCAGATACCCTCTCTACAATGCTATTTGACATACTTTCCAGGGTATTCACTTAATTTATCGTGGACATTTTTGAGTAAACTTACATAACAACAAAAAACCACTTTGTTTGTACATCTGATAACCGTTGCAGGGGTCGTAGCGTTCGTTGCTAGTGAACACGTAACACTGGACAGCTGCCGCCGCTCGCTGCATCGAACGCACGCTCTGCAGCGCGAGATACTGATACGAAAATAATTTTAGAGAGATCTGCTATTACTGGCGCCTCAGAAAGTGAAATAAATTGTCACTGTTCTCTCAGGGGATGTAGACTTTTAGTAAAAGGAGGAAATGCGGAACACAAGTTACACAACGAGTGGCCTTCAACGCCACGTTTGATTTTCAATACTGCAACCGTTTAGCACTATATCACGGTCACGTACCGCAACGGATTGCTTGAAAGAAAGAGAACTTTTTTTTCTTTGATGAACTGCTGCAGCGTTAGCAGCTTTTGTAAATTGCCGGACTGTGGCAGACAAGTGTATTCTCATCCTGCCCAGTGGCTAATTCTTTTATGAAAGAGTGTGCGCCATATGACCATAGCCTACTCGGGAATACATAGCCCAAGTACAATGCCACATTAATCCGATAACTTTTATTTGTTTATTAATGTAACTTTATTTTTCTACGTCTATGAATGTTAGTACTTGTGGATCTCAAATGAAGCCACCACTTAGACTTTTTTTTCCGAGGACTGTACATGATCTCACTGGACAAAATTTAATCACCTGACATACAAGAACACACCGGTTGTTTTGAACGCTGTTTATGATGTAGAACTGGTACCGAGAAGTCATATTACCCTCCACCGCTGACATGGAAGTGAAGTGAAGTAAAGTGGTGTATGTGCGCCAGTCCGTTGTACGGAATTAGCGCAATAAGATGAGTCGACAGAGAGACGCGAAAGAATTGCAGAAAGGAGCTGTAGTGTTTGGACGTGCCCATGATCACACCGTGAGTGAAGTTGCCCAATTTGGTTGTGCATCAGCACGGTCTGTCCAAGATGTCTTCAAGGAATGATGTACAGGTTGGGGTAAATAAAAGTGGCCGGAGAACAGAATTCCAGGGTACTAAGAAACACAGCAGAGAAAAGGAAATACAATACTAACCTGACTATAGCAGATGTTGAAAGTGACCACAGTTCATCTCTTCAAACTTCTGGGCCCTGCTCGAAAAAGCTGCTGAAGGCGGATAGAAGCTGGACTCCTGGAATTGCTGCAATCTCATCCGAAATGTTCTGCCACAGTTCTCGAACACTATGAGGGTGTTGCGATACACCTTAGATTTGATGTCTCCTAAAAATAATCGCATTGACAGATCAGGTGACCTGGCTGGCCAGCTAGGGCCGCGACCAGACTGACCTCTACTAAAAACTGTCAGGTGTGAAGATTGTGTAAATGTGCTCCAAGGTTCAACCGGCTGTATGGGCAGTTACGCTATCCTGTTTTCCTCCTCCGTTAATTCTGCCGCAAATGGTTTCAGAATGCTGGCAATGTAACGCCCTGAAGCCAGCGTCTGATAAAAGAAGATGGGACTAATAATGCGGCGTGCAGACACTGCATACCAAACCCCGACCTTCTGATCGTGAAATGGCGTTTCGTAGAAGTTATGCGGATTCACCGTTGCCTAGAACCTGTGATTTTGTGAGTTGACATAACCACTCAGGTGAAACCAAGCTTCATCAGATACAAAGAACAGGTTCATGTCCAAGCCATTCATTGTTATCTCAATGAACAGGCACTCACAAAACTAGAGGCGCTGAGGAGCATCTGCTGGTTTTAATGCATGAACAACAAATACTCGGTAGGGATGCATGTGCAGGTTCAGGTGGAGTATTGATTCGTCTGCGTGATCGACGTGATATGCCCGTCTTTTGCGGCAGGCGTCGGGATCATTTGGTAGGACTCTGAAGCATTTTCTGGTGAACTGCAGCCCCCTTCGCACGGCTCCACTCACACTGACACAGCCCGCACTACGCTCTGAACCGGTGTGGATTACGTGGTGGGTGTACACGGGGTGTGCGCGTAACGGGTGCGGTTAAATGGTTCAAATGGCTCTGAGCACTATGGGACTTAACATCTGAGTTCATCAGTCCCCTAGACTTAGAACTACTTAAACCTAACTAACCTAAGGACATCACACACATCCATGTCCGAGGCAGGATTCGAACCTGCGACCGTAGTTGTAACGCGGTTCCAGATTGAAGCGCCTAGGACCACTCGGCTACCGCGGCCGGCAGGTGCGGTTATACACATACATTCACGTCCAGTCGTACGCACCACGCCGGGCCACTGTTATTTACTCCACCCTGTACCTCTCTGGGCCATGTGACATGGCGTAAGAACAGTTGTCATAAAGTACCCTAAACGACAGAGATCGGAGAATGGTATCACATCCTGTCAGTGACGATCGGATTCAAACCCAACAGGAATTGCCGCTGTCAGTGAATGGAGGCCCACCTGAACCAGTTTTATAGCGAACATTCGCGAAGGGAACTGTATGAACTCGACATCTGGATCGGGTGCCTAGCAAAAGGCCATTTCTCAAAGCGGCACATAAAACTGCACTTCTTCAGTGGGCCAAAGTACACAGGAACTGGCAGTAGCTTACTGGAGGTGTTTAGTGTGGTCCGACGAGTCACGATTCTGCTCCTTTTCAAATGATGCAAGACGTCGACTGCAACGATGACCCAACGAACCGTTTAACCCGCTGTGTGCGAAGGTGTAGTTCATATCAGAAGTATTTCTGTGATTACGTGCGCTGTGGCGCGCCCACCGCGGAGCGCCGGAGGCCGAATGTCTGCCTTTCGCACAATTCAAACGCTCGCTGCTCCATTCCAGCTGCGACGGCTCCAAGAAGTTAGCAAGCAGACCATTAGAAGGCAAACCGAGCGAGGTGGCGCAGTGGTTAGCACACTGGACTCGCATTCGGGAGGACGACGGTTCAATCCCGTCTCCGGCCATCCTGATTTAGGTTTTCCGTGATTTCCCTAAATCGTTTCAGGCAAATGCCGGGATGGTTCCTTTGAAAGGGCACGGCCGATTTCCTTCCCAATCCTTCCCTCACCCGAGCTTGCGCTCCGTCTCTAATGACCTCGTTGTCGACGGGACGTTAAACACTAACCACCACCACCATTAGAAGGCGACCCCGGCGGTCGCTCCAAAATTTCGATCGTCGCACGCAGCTAGCATCGGCGTGCGCCAATCAAACTAAGAAGCCAATCAAAAAAGTGTAGTACTCCACACATCGAGGATTTAAGTTCGCGCTGGGCCAGCAGAAGGCCACAAGTCAGTCAGGTTGGAGCCCTGACAAGTGTTTACTTGCGAGTATGTGCGCGCCTTTCGTTACGGTCACGAGTTCTGCTCAGCGGTGTTTAGTAATAGTGTCTGAGTCGACGGTGATTTGTCATTCGCTTTCTAAGGCACCGTTGTGTTTCGTACGTGTCCTGTTCTACAGGGGGTTTATAGGCGACAGGATTAAGTGTATTTGGTCTGCAAGGGCCCTGACTACGTCAGCTGGGGCGAGGCAAACCATGAATAGGGCCAAAGACAGGAATCCGCGGCTAGGCCACTCTTCTGCCGCCACTTTGGGCAGCAATGTGACAGCGGCCGATCGACGTCCATCCTGCCAAGCTGTCGGATGCGCCGATACTGACACCACCCGACAGGCTAAGGACTGGGCACACTGTGTCTCCCGCCACAAGTCACCTGTGACCACTGACCGATCTTCCTCTTCGTCATCCGACGATACTCGTGGCCGCCTGGTGATAGACCACTCGCCCAGTGACAGTCACGCCATGTCGGCCCCCAATATTGATACAACCGACCACCATGTAGACGCTAGGTCGGGTGCTGTTTCGTCTACACCATCTCTTCGGCCTATGGGCCTTCTGGAGACTCCGATGCTGTCGCTCCCCCTCCCCCCGTGGTCGAAAATCTAAACTGCCATCCGCTCGCACCCATCGCAGCCGTCGTGATTCAGATTCAGATGCCTCCACACCTGGAGCAGCTGCACTTGTTGGTGCCATGGACCAGGAAATGGGCCCCCCTCTCAACCCCACTCCTCAGAATGCGGCGCCACCACCACCACCAAAGAAGAAAAAGATCCCTCCTATCGTGGTTTAAAACCCACGAAGTACATAAAACTGAACACCGAACTTCAATGACTTATTGCAGACAAACTGCAGGCAGTTTAGCCGGCCGCGGTGGCCGAGCGGTGCCAGGCGCTTCAGTCCGGAACCGCACGACTGCTACAGTCGCAAAGTTCGAATCCTGCCTCGGGCATGGATGTGTGTGATGTCCTTAGGTTAGTTAAGTTTAAGTAGTTCTAAGTTCTAGGGGACTGATGACCTCAGACGTTAAGTCCCATAGTGCTCAGAGCAATTTTGCAGGCAGTTTACCACAAAGACCATGCCAAGTACCTGCTTGACACAAAGGACGATTATCTCAAAGTCCTCAACTTTGTGAGATCAACAAGGGCTATGGACTACTACACTCATCATGCTTCTGGTGACAGACAAACTAAAATCGTCATCAAACATTTTCCTTGCGAATTTACAGAAACAGACGTCAGGGATGAATTACTCCGTCTCAAGTTTCTGAACCCTTTGGTCTACCAATACAACAAGAGGGGCCCTGAGATCCGGTAGTTAATCCCTACAACCATCCATGTTGTCTCCCTTACTAGGAGAGAGGACATCGAAAGAATTTACCAAATCAGGTATCTCCTGTGCACCAAGGTGCGTATTCAATTGTATGAAGGCTGCAACGGCCCCTCCATCTGCTGCAGGTGTCAATGATTGCGACATACCAGCAATTACTGCTCACTGCCTTTCCGATGCGTCAAGTGTGCTGGCTCGCATGTGTCGGAGAAATACAAACTCCTGGCTTCACAAAAACCCACTTTGGCCCGCTGTTTGGACACCATTCATGACCCCCACCATCCGGATTCCTCGAAGGGCTGTCCTGTACACCAGAAAGCGATGAAGTCTTCCAGTCCTCCATGAAGGAAACCAAGGGCTAATCGGCCACCCCCGCCATCGGGGGACTGCACCCCATAAACCTGACAACCATCATACCACAGATGCTCAGGCATCTGACGCATCTGATCCAGGAACCCCCTCCAGCTCCATCCCCTGCAACCCTCTTTGCTGCTGCAGCTCAGTCTACTTCTGCTCATCTGCCCCCTGTGATGAATACCAGCACCCACCAAACAGAAAGACTGTCTGCAGCCTCCTCACGATGACCTGTAGAAGTGCCCTAGACCTCCATTGCAGCACCTTCTCCACCAGTCACCACACCCACCCCTTCCCACCGAAGGGTCAAGCAGCCCATCCAGAATATTCACCCAGTGATGGAGACAGATGCTTCTTTTCGGGATGACATGAGAGAGATCCCCCAGGTCATCTCTCTGTTCATGCAGCCCCGCATCAGGGTTGTCATTCGTGAAACAGCTCAAAAGATCAGTCAATTGGAGGACAGAGTCAAAAAGGTCGTCACCCTTGTTGACGGGTCAGCCAGATATTATTATAATGGCGAATCACCCACTGCACAACCATCAGCCCTCTCAGGATCTAGTTGTCTGTATTTTTAATGCTAATGGCATTAAGCATATGAAGACTGAACTGAACTTCTTCCTTTAGAGCCACAATGTGGACATTTTATTTGTCTCTGAAACCCACCTCAGACCTGCAGACGATTTTCGTCTCTGCAACATGATTTGCTATATCACTGACCAACTCCATTGCTGAGGTGGTGGCGTGGCAATATTCGTACATAAGACACTAATCTACAATCATGAGGCTCTCTAATCACTAGAACATATAGAGGCCACGACGGTCACTGTTGCTACCTGCCTTGGTGCTGTTACTTTTGCTGTGACGTATTTGAGCCCTAACCTACCACTTCTTGAAGCAGACCACCATATATTGACGTCATTGACAAACTCATTGTTGAGGCAGATCTCTGCACCAAGAATCTGGCTTAGCATTCTCGCATTGCTAATTCCAAGGAGAACTCCTCCTTGAACTGGAAGGTCCTCTGGTCTATGGCCCTCACACTCCCACCCATATAGCAGTTCACTCTGATTGCCATCTGGACGTTCTGGATGTGGCCATTTTGGAGAACACTGCAATGCAGTTTCCGTTGGAAACACTCCACGAATTGGCCTCTGGCCACAACCTAGTGCTCCTGCACCTTGCTGATGTCATTATGCCTTTAGACATCCGTTCTACCTTGACCATCATGGATTGAGGCATTTTTTACAGGATTGTCAACACCACCGGGTAAAACCTAGACCTGACGACATCTGCCAATCTGGTTAGCGCAGTTGATTACCTAACCACGAAAATCCAGAAGGCAATGATGCTTCTACTTCCATTGTTCCAAGGGCTTTAACCCCTGTCTCTCCAACTGCATGAACTGAAAATCCAGAAGAAGAGCTACTGCTTATCCCTCAGGATAAGCATCACATGAGGCACCTCCAATGCGAATTCTGCCACCACCTTGCCGATTGGACAATGGAACAATGGGAGGACAAGATGTCTGCCTTTCTCCTCCAACATAAATGAGAATGCGCTGTCATCCGACCCCTACGGTGCTCCACAGTGAGGACCAACCATCCCATCTGCACAGCGAATGACTTAGCTTATGACGGCCTCCATGTGGTAGAAGCTCTGGCTGATGCATGTGAGGCCCAAAACCAATTCCTCGTCCAGGACATTATGGCTGATGAAATCCAGGATGAATGAGATATTATGGTGGCCATCACTGCTTTCAGACAAAGACTCACTTTATGTCCCTGGCAGAAGTCCATCGGATTATACGGCAAAAGCATGGGCAGTCGGCACCAGGTTTGGATGTCATTTTACATGAACACCTGCATTGGATCCCACACAAGTCACTGGTCTTATTTACCGACATCCTGAACTGCTGTCTCACACCCAGCCTTTTCCCCCACAGTAGAAACAGGCCAAACTGTTTACAATCCCCAAGACCTTGAAGGATCCTACGGATCCATTAGCCTTCTGAATACCATGGCACCGGTCCTAGAATCTTCGATCTTCCACTGCATTTCCTTACTTCTGGCAGTGGCTGGGACAGTCTGCCCAGAACAGTTCAGATTCTCTTCCAACTTGTCATCCAAACTCAAAGTTCTTAGGATCAAAGAACATATCAGCAAGGGCTTTAGCTCCACCATGTTGATGCCAGCAGTTTTCCTGTACCTGCAAAACGCATACAACAAGATTTGACAGGACAATCTCGTGTACAAAATGCCCACACAAACGACCATCCCAGACATCTGTATCAAGGTCGTGGATGATTTCCTCCATGATAGTACCTTTTTGGTAACTCGGCAAGGAAAATGCTCAAGCTTGCATCAAATGTCAATGGGTAACTCTCAAGTCTCTGTGTTGTCTCTCATCCTATTTAACATTTATGTTAATGATATGCCAGTCATCCTGCACTGCCACCTGGGGCAGTACCCCAATGACACACAGCGCTCTATATGACCAGCCACAACATGGACCAGCTCACTGCTCGTCTCCAGAGGCAGGTGGACGCAACAGCCACCTGGTGTCATTCAAACAAGATTGCCCTCAATGCCACCAAAACTACGGCAGTCTGTTTCACCAAACAGCACCCAATCCTCCATCACAACATCACTATTGCAGGTGTCCACGTCCCATCGTCCCCGATACCAAACATCGAGGTGCCCAGATGGATAAAAAACTGCTTTTCCATCGACAATCAGAAATGTCACCCAAAGAGGACAGACGCTGATAAAAGAACTGTACCTGCTCCTTAACAGCAGGGAACTGACCTCAGACACCAAGCTCCGACTGTGCCGGTTGGTTATCCAACCTTCCCTCACTTATGGCTCCTCCGCGTGGGCTACGATTAGTGTCTCTTAGAGCAGACCCCTCCAGCACCTGCAGAATAAGGTGCTTTGGTTGAGTCAGTGTGCCTCTCCACTCATGAGGGTTGTTACTCTATTTGAGAAGACAAGCATAGTAACTCTAAGGACGTCCATTCAAGAGAAGGCAAGGTGTTTCTGTGAGAAAGTGGATGCCCTGTGTGACACAGTCACTGGCTTACACCACATTCGCACCACTACTCCCTGGCACTGGCATCACCACTCTGTTCCTCTCACCATCCTCAAGGAATCAGGTTCAGATCGTGGCTAACGATAGCCCTGTTTTGGCCACTAATAATCTGTCAGTCTTGATATAACCAATCAATATGTGACATAAATGATATGACCATTAGTATCACTACCTATGTAGTTGTGTTCCCTCTTGCCCGCTACCTTGACTTCCATCATCAGAAGGCAGTAGAGGATTCAAGTCCCACCATCACAACTTAAATGTGCACTCCAATTAGGTCATTGCACTGTAGAAAGATTTACCCTTACATCCAGACAGTAAGACTGCCATCTACCAGTGATGCAGTGATAGTGTACCCCCTCCATAAAAAAGGAAAAAAAGAAGAAAATTAAAAACAGAAGGCAGTGACATTGAAAGCCCAGAGCCAATGAATTTTAACAGAGCTGCCACAGCTCACCCAAGACATCATGTGCCCATGGACTGGCTTCTACTAGTTTAGTGCATCTGGACCTTATTATTGTTTTGGTGATTGTAGGTAGTAACGATAAATTTTCACTACTTGTGCTCAGCATGGACTTAGCATCCACAATGAGTAGGCTCCATAGTGGCTTGTCAAATCTTTAACTTTTATTGTACCAGTTATATCCTACAGTAAGGGGCTTGATTATTTGTTTCCCAGTTATAGACATTTTGCAAGACTGTGTTGTTTACTACAGTTTTCATGAATAGCTCTTCTTGCCACTGTAAATTTTCTAAAGTATTTAATTTCTATGGCATTAAATGATTAGTTTTGGAAGCCAGATCAAGAAACATTTTTTAGTGTTGTTAGTATTCAACTAAAGGCTCAGAACTGTGTACATTCAACATAATTGTGTCCATAAATATTTTACAGTTTAGGTTCTGCATATCAGTTGTGTCAGACATAATATTTTGGGTATGGTTTTGTACAATGAATTAGATGCACTCATTGACATTTAGTAGAACATGAAACAAGATGTTTATTTCAGTATTCTCAGCAACAAAGTGTTGTCTTTTCTTCTACATCTTCATGATCAGAGTGCTGTGGACACAACAGAGTTCACAGGGCTGCATATATACATTTCTGGTTCAATGAGGTTTCAGATATAACCTATCGCAACTTGAATTGCCTACCAATTACCAAATCTTAATACCATAGAAACTGTGTGCAGCTGTTTGGAGCAGTGGCTGAACATCATTGCGATTTAGTTGCTCTTCAGGATCTAATTGTCAACAAGTGGCTTCAGCTGGATATGACACCTAACAAACTTATAGACTCACTTCCTCATCAAATTGAGATCATAATGTAGGTTAACAGCAGTTCTATATGGTATAAGTGTGATGTCTTCAGCGAGTGACTCATTTTTTATCCTGTGTTATAACAACAATGAGTTTCATTAGCGAAGTATCGTGCCTGGAAGACAGGGTCGCACTATGTATTTGTAGAAATGGGATATAGTGAAAGAGGAGACTGGTAGAACTAGAAAGGAACAGGAGCAAATAGCATTAAGGGTAGATGACACATTAGTAACCGATGGGCACAGTGTGGCAAATCTATTTAACAAGTACTTTATACCTGTTACTGATAGAATGGGATTGTCAGGATCAGTAAATAATGCCCTTGAATATCTGAAATTAGCCTTTACAAATAGCTTCAGGTACATGAATATGTCACTCACTTCACCAAAAGAAATAACTTCCATAATAAAATCTTTAAAAACAAAGCATTTTAGTGGTTACAATGAAATATCAACAAAGTTAATTAAGGCATGTTCTTGTGAGTTTAGTACGATTCTAAGTTAATTGTGTAACCAGTCAATTATAACTGGGACATTTCCTGATTGGCTAAAATATGCAGATGTTAAGCCTCTATTCAAGAAAGGGGATAAAGGGATACCATCAAACTACAGACCGATTTCACTTTGCCAGAATTCTCAAAAATTTTAGAAAAAGTAATGTACAGGCAGCTTCTCAACCATCTGACCACAAATAACATATTATCAAGAACACAGTTTGCATTTCTGAAGGGTTCTGATATCGAGAAGGCTGTTTACACCTGCAGTGAAAATGTACTTAATTCATTAAATAACAGATTACAAGCAGCAGGTCTTTTCTGTGATTTGTCAAAGACATTTGATTGTGTGAACCACAACATCCTCTTAAATAAATTAGAATTCTATGGTGTCACGGGTAGTGGTGCAAAATGGTTCAAGCCATACCTCGCTAACAGGAAACAAAGGGTGTCAGTGCAAGAGACTAGTGAATTAAGTCATCAGTCATCATCAGACAGGGAAGAAATTACATGTGGTGTCCCACAAGGATCCATCTTAGGGCCATTGCTTTTTCTTGTGTACATTAATGATCTCTCATCAGTTACACTGCCAGAAGCAGATTTCATTTTGCTTGCAGATGACACAAGTATTACAATAAATAGTATGTCGAGTGTAGTTCTAGATAGATCTGCTAATGATATTTTCATGGATATTAATAAATGGTTTAAATCCAACTCACTGATATTAAACTTCAAAAAGACTCACTATATGCAATTCAGAACCTGTAAGAGGTTTCCACCCAGCATATGCATAAAGTATGAAGAAGAGCAGATTGAAGAGGTTGACAGGCTTACATTCCTGGGATTACAACTTAATAACAAATTCAGTTGAGAGGAGCACACCACACAACTGCAGAAACGCCTTAACAAATCTGTATTTGCAATTCGAGTGTTGGCTGACATAGGTGACATAAAAATGAAAAAGCTTGCATACTTTGCCAACTTTCATTCCATAATGTCATATGGTATAATATTTTGGAGTAACTCTTCAAGTCAAACAAAAGTTTTCAGGGTCCAAAAGCGTGTAATACATATTATTTGTGGAGTAAATTCACAGACGTCCTGTAGAAACCTTTTCGAAGAACTGGGTATACTAACTACTGCCTCTCAGTATATTTACTCTGTAATGAAATTTGTCCTAAATAATATATCTCTTTTTTCTGACAAACAGCTCAGTTCATACATACAATACCAGGAACAAAAATGATCTGCACACGGACTTAAAAACACTTACTTCAGTTCAAAAAGGGGTCCACTACTCAGGAACACTCATCTTCAATAATTTGCCAGAAAACATAAAAAATTAGATACAAATAAAGATCAGTTTAAAAGGAGCCTGAAAGACTTACTAGTGGCCAACTCCTACTCCATTGACGAATTTTTTAATGGAAACAAATGACATATTGTTCCATTAAGTTTCGGGTGTGCAGCCGCTCCAGTGCTCACTTTGTCCCTTTATACTTGTGCACTGGAGCGGCAGTCTTGCGGCTCACTCTGAAGATGGCTGAACAGTATACAGCCGAAATATTAGAAGAAGAAGAAGAAGAAGAAGAAGAAGAAGAAGATTTCTTGCAGCTTCACACCCGAAACTTAATGGAACAGTCTTTGTGCCGCCAAAACCTGAAGATTCAAATGATGTATTGTATATATTCATACTATTAGTATTGTTATTTCAGCCTAAAAAAAAAAAAAAAAAAATTGACATGTTCTACGCCCATGAGGACCTCCTCAGCACGGATCTATGGAACAAAAAACTAATCTAATCTAATCTAGAGTCATTTTTGGAAATTACAAGTCTCAGACCAGCCACCAAAGCAGAATGACTTGAAGCGGCTCTTGATGATTACAACAGAAGAGAATAAAAATAAAACATGCGATATCTTTAATGCGAATTAATACAATCGGGGATGTATTTGCTAATAAGGAGTGTGGAGAAACACTATAGATTCCTCTCAGAAAAATTTGTCTCTTGACAAAAGATTTTTCACCCTCCCCATAATAGTAACACTTCTATGAGCCTCGATGACATTAAAGATTCACTGTTCAAGCCAACTGTTAGGGAGCTAGCAATATTGAGGGAAGATGATTGATTCAAAATATAAAGTTTCTCTCTGATGATGATGTGACTGATAATTCGACAAAGCAGTGAAAGCTTAACTTACAACTAAAGGAGAAAAGTAGTGGTAGTAGGTGTGGTTTTTTGTATTTTGGTTGTTGCTAGTACTGACTCTACTTGACGTCAACTAATAGGAATGCTACATAACAGGGATATTGGTAGCACAATGTTAGTGATCATGGTCCTGATTAAAATAGATAGGGCCTATTGGAAAGGCCTTGCCGCCTTGGTTTTGAGTGGTAACAGCATCTTCCAGTGTACTATACATATGCTCTAGACTCCACATAAAAATTATACAGCCAACATTATACACAGGTCAACATAGGCTAATTATCCATTAATGGTTTTTATGACTTTTTGTGGGACTACATGTTTCCAACAGGACAGCCATACCTATAAGTGCAAGTTATGTTCATATTTTGTAACTGTGAGCATAAGTGTTCTTTGTAGCACATGTGCATGTGTGCCCTTCCTGGCTACAATGGTAGTCGGTGCGAGGACCTTAGAAGCTGACCTAGGTAGAGCATATCATCATCAACTTCCAAAAATTATGTAATACACCTTAACTGTCTTTTTGCCTGCCCTAGCTGCTGCTGGGTGCAGTAGCTGCAACTGTTGGTGTTGTTCGTTGCCCACATCTGGCTGCTGGCAGCACCATTAGCTCTGGTCAGTGTTGCTTCCTGACATCGGAATGTCCTTATTAGGCGTCCTACATCTCTTCTGATTGCAGTTTCATGAGTTTTGATGTTATTGCTAATACTGGCCTTAGACTCACTATTGTCTCGGTTAATGTTCACAACGCTGCTTCCCTGATAATCAGTGGTGAAGGCATGTTGTATCCGTATTCTGCCTGCCACAATTTTCAGTGCCCATGAGTCTCACTAATACTCGATTTTGGTGCTCTCCTCATGTGGCCTTCTTACGGAATGCCCTAGACTGAGTGGAGTCTGTGAATAATTCCTTTTATCTTCTGGAGGTCATTGCCTCCATGCATAATGGTTATTACCCAAGATCAGAAAATGCGACTCGGACAGTTTGAGTCCATAAGACTCCTAGCTGTGAGCAAGCCTGGATTTAGTTCTGGAGGGAGACACCATTTGCTAATGTCTAATGTCTCCTGTCCCTGCACTCATCCCCCCCCCCCTTTCTACACATAAACCTAAATATAACTTGCTGTCATACTCAATTTTTGCGTACAACAGTTGCCTATGAGTTTAGTAATAATAATAACAATAAAATATATTAAATGTTTTAGTACAGTAGTAATAATTTATAGTAAGATTGTTTAGATCACTGCTTAGTACATTGCAATGGAGGGACACTGTGGGAATGAGTTCAGATAATGAAATTATCTCAGGGTAACTGATAAGATTAAGGGGTATCATATTACATTTCCAGTGTCAGGTTACGCTTGAGTTAATTTGATGAATTATATTCAGACTCTCCCCTCTCCCACCCCCTTCCCCTGGATCCGACACCCAGTGCCCCACCACATTCCCCCCACTCCCTTTAATGTCACATTTTTATTACTGGAACAAATTTGTGGCAAACACAATCTTTTTCTGTGCACAGCAGTGAAAGAATTAGGTTTGTATATAAACAATAATAAAAAATTAAGTTCTGGATTATTAACAATAGTTTTCTCTCTTTATAGTCAAACACAAGAGCCCCATCATTGTGTATCCTGTAGTGAAAGGATCAGGTTCTTTTGTAAATAACAATGATATAAAAAATTAATTTATGGCTTCTTATAAACAATAATTTCCTTCTATTCAATGCATTTTATTAACACTATTTTTGTTTATTCATTAAAAATACTTTTAATCCTTTTTAAAATTTCCTTTTGTCATGAATCTGGATGAGGAATCACATGCTGACCTCCAAGTGTGGCATTTTTTCTTCGCTCTGTGTATTATATTTACAGCAGTCTATGTAATTAAAAAAAAAATTGTACCATCTTTACTTTTGGTATAAGAGATTAACATGTCTTCTACACAGTCAGTTTATTGGTATCAACCATCCACATTAACAAAGTTATGATGCTTGATGCTAAACCCAACAAATGCAGAGTGACGGTATTTGTTGTTAACTTCTATGAGCGCAGTCAGCATATATTGCAATCTATTACCACTGATTCATCTGTCTGTACTTTGAATACAGCCATTACTTTGCTCTCAAAGGAGAATAGTGACAACTTTAAAGTGTTCAAGAAATTTGCTTGACCCAGACATCTTAGATATAATGGAACTAATTATCTCTGAAAATGTTACAGTGCTTCAGCTGAAGGGCTATGGCTTCAACAAGAAGGATCTTGTTGCTGCCTGCTTATTACATGTTAAAATGGCTGAAATCTAGAAATATGTGTAAAGTGCTTTTATAGATTTATAGGAAACTTACAGAAAGATATCATAGTTTAAATACTATAAACTGTTATTTGTTCCCTAAACAACTTATAATATTGTAGTGTAAAATTTCACAAAGATTTAACTATGCTGCCTCAAGTACTTAAGAGCCTAAGTATGAGCTCTATTACAAACATTATGATGTAAATGCATAGTGTCAGATTGATGGCCTTCCTTCTATTAAACTGCACTTCACAGGTTGTAAAAAGGAAGAAGAAATAAATAAATGATTTTTCTTTCTAAAAATAATAAACATGTGTAGACTTCATAGTTTTGAAAGTTGGTTAGATTATTGTAATGGGAACCTAGTTCTGTTTAGGAATAGAGTAGATGTGGCTGTATCTCATTCATTCTATGGTCATCAGACACTATTCTACATACACTACAGATATCACTGGCAGTGGCAGTGGGTGGCAGTGGCACTGGAGCCTCGTGTGCATGAGCACCAACTCTTGGTAAGTAGCAAAAGTTTGTGTGCAGGCTTATTCTTTGAAGAATAAGGATAGCATTTGCATAGTGGTCAGGGGATGGGGTGGAAAATAAGAACAAGCTTGTAAGACATATTATTCTTTATTTACGTATATACATGGTCATAATATTTTTCTACAGTAATTGTGTTGTGCAATATTTTGTGAACAATTACATTCTATTTGCTGAGAATTTGGCCTGTATAGCATTCAAACCTGTGGGCTACAGTGGTCTCTTAAATATGGCCTGTTCAATTATACATCTTCAAACAAGATGCTGACCATTATTGAGTAGTTAGTTTGCAATAAGTCAACATCACATCTATAGTTCTAAACTAGTGCTTACCTTATTTGGTCATTGTTGGTCTCACTGTCCTCCATAAATTATGATGCAGGTCCCAAATCATTGTCCTTGCACCAAGGAATTTTAAATGGTCAGAGAATTGTTATTCAGGTAACTTCTGATAATTATTCCAATAAATGCAGTTTCTAAACTTTGAAATATATATATTCTTCAGTATTTCCACATGCAGCACTAATAACATATAATACTTTTGCCTTCAGCAGTACTACAAAACAATAAATCATTGTTTGCAACAACTCTTCTGCCAAGTGTGTACATTCCACAACACATTTCCACCAACTATCTGCACCTCCCTCTATACCAACAGGAACAGTGATCTCATGTAGGGGTCAAAGAGTTTATAACACTATTGGTAATAATTGCTGATACAACACAGAAACCATAAAATGGATTTACATGAATCTAAGTGAAATGCTTCAACATTAAGTTAAATATACAGGATAAAAAAATTAAGTATGGTAACTCATTTTTATGCATGTCTATATATCAAAATTATGCTCATCAAACTGAAAAAAATTGATACCCACAGATATTATACAGGGTGTGACAAATAAGTAGCCTGTATGAGTGGATACAATTTGTGGCAGCATTAATGGAGGAGGAAAAGACCAGTTACTTCCAACAGGATGGAACAACTGCCCATACACCTTGGAGCACACTTATGCTATCTTCATGCCTGACAGAGTTGTTAGCAGAGCTCAGTCTGGTCACAGTCCTAGCTGTCTGTCCACCCATCTCATCTGATCTGCCAGTGTACAACTACTTTGCATGGGCATTCCTCAAGTCTAAGATGTATCACAACAACCCTCCAAGTACTCAGGAACTGCAGCACAACATTTTGGATGAGATTGCAGGAATTCTAGCATACAGCTTTGATTTGTCTTAAGTAATTTGCTGACCAGAGCTCAAAAGTGCCAAGAGTAGAATGGTGGCCACTTTAAACATCTGCTACAGTCTGTTTAGTACTGTATTTCCTTTCCTCTTCTGTGTTTCTTTGTACCTTGGAACTCTGTTCTCTGGGCCACTCTTTTTTGTCCCACCCTGTATGTTTCTCATTATATTATTGGCTTGATTGCATTACACAACTCGCAAAACTCGACACGTAAGCATTTATGGGTCGGAATCTACTACTTCCATGATGCAAAAAGTAAAATAAAAGAAATATATAAATTTTTCATGAAAACCATGTTATAAAATTATCAAAATTAAATTTTACAAAAGTTTTGCAATAAATTGTGTTTTATCCCATGGATATTGTTCCACTGTACATCCTTCACTCCCTTCTGCTGAAATGCAATATCAGTAGTCTCTTATATCACTGAGTTGTCATCTATTTGCCTCACACCATGTTTTTTGGCATCAATACACAGAACCAAGTTTCCTAACACAAATAACAACAGTTTGCATTCAGTAACTTAATTGGAGATCTTGAATTAATATACAAATATATCAGAAAATTATTTGAGGTGAAATTTCTCAACAGCATCATAAGCTTCCAACAAAACAGGCATGGTAATTTAACAATTTTAGGAAATGCTTCAAATGTATGCAGTTCAGTGGTTTCAGTATGTTCAGTTGATACACAAATAACTGCAAATAAACATAAACTGAGGTGACAAGTCATGGGATAGTGAACACACAATACAGACGGTGGTAGCATCATGTACACAAAGTAAAAAAGGGCAGTGCATTGGTAGAGCTGTCATTTATGCTCAGGCGATTCATGTGAAAAGGTTTCAGACATGGTTATTGCTGCATAATGGTCATTAACAGACTTTGAACTCAAAATGGTAGCTGGACCTAGATGCATGCGACAGTCTGTTTTGGAAATTGTTAGAAAATTAAGTATACTGATTCTGAGATCCAGTGTCAAGAGTGTGCTGAGAATACCAAATTTCATGCATTACCTCTCACTATGGACAATGCAGTGGTCAATGGCCATCACTTAATGACCAAAAGTGGCAGTGTTTGCTTAGATTTTTCAGAACTAACAGATAAGCAACACTCCATGAAGCAGCTATAGACATGGTTGTGGGACATACAATGAATGTCTCTGTTAAGATAGTGCAGCAAACTTTGAGATTAATGTGCTATGGTAGCAGATGACCAACGCAAGTGCCTTTGCTAAAAGCACAACATGGCCTGTAGTGCCTCTGCAGGGCTCATGATCATATTGGTTGGATCCTAAAGGACTGGAAAATTGTGACTTGATCAGACGAGTCCTGATTTCAGTTGGTAAGAACTGATGGAAGGTTTAGCATGGTGCAGACCCCACAAAGCCATGGACTCAAGTTATCAACAAGGCACTGTGCAAACTGGTGGTGGCTTCATTAAGGTGTGGGCTATGTTTATATGGAATGCACTGGGTCCTCTGGTCCAGCTAAACCTATCACTAATTGGAAATAGCTACTTCAGCTACTTGGAGGCAATTTCCAACCATTCTTGGACTTCAAGTTCCCAAACAACAATGGAATTTTTATGGATGACAGTGCACCATGTCAGTGGGCCACAATTGTTCACAATTGGTTTGAAGAACATTCTGGACAATTCAACATAATGACTTGGCGACCTAGATTTCCCAACAGGAATCCCATTGAACTTTTATGGGAGACAATTGAGAGATTAGTCCATGCACAAAATCCTGCACAGGCAACATTTCCACAGTCATGAGTGGGTATAGAGGCAGTATGACCCAATATCTATGTAGGGGGCTTCCATGACTTTTTGAGCCCATGGTACATTGAGTTACTGAATTATGCCAGGGCTCTAAAACACTTGAAGAGCTGTGAGCACTTGGTCATCTTTGCTAGTGTGAAACACATCTCTTCTGCTGAACAAGTGCTCATAGATCTTAAGGTATGCATTTTAGGGCCCTTATTTACTAGACCTTTTTTTCTTGTTTTGGTGTAAGGAACCTGTGCCTAAAGTTTGTAGGAGGTTTTTGGGACACCATATATATATGCATTCATGAATACCAAACACCTTTGTATGTTTTTTCATGGTATTTTAATGCTTATGTAATTCATTAGACTAACCAAATTTCAAATATGTGTCTGTATGAATTGTCATGGCTGAAATAACATAAATGTAACAGCAAAAATCGTGCATCCTAAAAGCTGGTAGTATTTATGATGATACACAAAACAACTTAGAAAACTTTTTACAAGCTTGTAAAGTATAATGAGTATAAATCATGTAACTAACTACAATTGTAGATTGTATAAAACATATTACATACTGGTACTTTAAGTAAATATTGAGTTACAAAAAATGTAAGTCTTCTTAACTCTCTACTTAAGTGGGAAATTTTCAGTCACTGTTTGTTCATGAATATTTATTCCCTGAACCATCTTCAAAATTTACATTTGTGTGTGTTTGTGTTCTTACACAACAAACTCAAATCAGTACAATTATGTGGCACTATCACTCCATTATATAGCTTTTTCTATCCAATTGTCTCATTTTTCACGTAGTATACACAAATATTTCAGTGTTCAATATTTTGATTGTCTTCAAATATGGTTAACGGTCAATCTTCATCACAATGTTAATGACCTAAAACACTGAATGTCCACTCGGAATAAGTGTTTCTCAATAACTACATGTAACTATTACTTCAGCATTAAATCATTGTACTTTTTGATGGGTTCGCATAATTGAGTAATCTTAAGTAGGTAAGAATAAAAGTACTGATATGAGGAGATATTTCCAAAAGTTTGACAGAACAGGACAAGATGGGTGTAGCATACAAACTAAAGTGAATAAATGCTACTACAGTTGTAGTTTTGTGCTTGGCATGGCACATCATATACCAAGAATATATGGTCTCCTGAAGGTTTACAGAATTTATTAGTATAAAAAACTTAAAATTTTATGTCAACATTTAAATGTTTTCCTTAAATAGACCAACTATAACTAGTATATGAAAAAATCTTCAGCAAAAAGTTTTCATGTTGATCAACAACTAAATATGGAGCCTCAGTATACATAATTAGCCATTCTTTAAGCCCTCGAAATATAGGGTTTCAGTTTAGTAATGTTCCTTAGTCAAAACAATTTCCTAGATTTCAGACATATCAGTCTGTAGGCATCATTTGCATATGGTTTTTCCAGTACCTCAAATGGGTTTATATAAGCACTCCATCTTCAGGCCACATGTGGCCATTGGGACCATCCGGCCACTGTGTCATCCTCAGCTGAGGGTGTGTATAGGAGGGGTGTGTGGTCAGCACATCGCTCTCCCGGTCGTTATAATGGTTTTCTTTAACCGGAGCCGCTACTATTTGCTCAAGTAGCTCCTCAATTGGCATCATCAGGCTGAGTGCACCAAATGGGTCTATATAGATGTCAAAGAATTTTTTTTAACTGAGCAGTTAACAATTTGGGTCACCCAAGGGTCTTAACTAACTCTCCTGTCTTCAACTGTGTTTTTTTTATCTCTAACATCATGTCTCTTCTTTCGTGCTTTGCCTTGTTTCTTCAGTGCTTCTTTTGCAAGTTTCTCATTCTTGCAACATGCAGTGCCACTATACAGTCTTTGAACAGAAAATTGTGAGACTTAAGCAAAATTTAGGAGAAGTAGCATGGAGGCAACCATAGAGCATTGTGTTAACAGCCATGAGTCAGTAGCCCCAGTGTGACAATACGTGATGTGGGTCACAATAAGAGACACGCCATTGGAATGTGAAGCAAAGATAACTGAGGACAACACTGAATGGCACCACACAGCAGTAATCATGCAGCAAGTGGGATGATGTCACCACACCAGGGCAAGTCTCTTCTTATGGTGATGTGACTAGGCGTTGGAGTTTAATAAAACAAATGGACATCAGAGGCATATAAATAAGTCTGGATTTTAAAGCCATGGGTCACTTCTTACTGCTGGAAACCAGCAGCACAACTAGGACACCAGAACTATGCAAGACAGCAAAATGACTGGGAACCACCAGCAGTAGCCACGAGTTAAGGACTCCGCTGCACCTGACACTGACATTAGATTCTTCACAGAACTTGGTGTCACAGCCCCATTGACCTGCCATCTGTGCCTGCCACCACAAACACTGAGTTCCTAATTGGACTCTGTGCCACAGTGCCAGCCACCATCTGACTCTTGTCCAAGGGCAGCAGGTTGAACCCTGTGGACAGCACACTCCACACAGAGCCACCGTGGCTATGTGCAGAGCCAAGGCACCAATCCCCGAGTGGAACTTTATTGCACTGTGACATGTAGAACTGCTGATATCAATGGCCATAGCCTCCAAAGGCTGCTGGCCTCAGCTATGCAAGGCACACACTCAGCAGTTATCGGTCCTAGCTGCTGTCCATTCATGAGCACCAGCCCAGTGCAATGAGGAGAGGTGTGCCTGCCTCAGTACATCATATACAAATGTCAATAGAAGTCATCTGTTACTGTCTACAGCATTTCACTTGAGCCCACTGGCCTGTCACCACCACTCACTCAGCCTCCAGTGTGCACAGTGTGCCATATAGTCGTGACAGGACCGCTGTAGCAATCAGCAGTGGAGGGTATGCCACCCCTGTAGCATGATGTGAGCCACAGCTTGCAATATCTTCATTTAGGGTGAGTGAGACCATTTTGTCTTTGTGTTGTGACTCTCATGTAGTTGAAGTTTAGAGGGCATGATTGTATGAAGGCTACTGTTATAACTTCAAGCTGAACAAATATATTTCAAGGACGACGCAATACATGAAAGTCACAGATCAAGTAAACAGAGTAAGACGTGTGTCCCTTTAACAGTCAATTCATAAACTGAGCCCAAGTCTAGCAGCCGCTGGCTGGCTGGCCGCTTAGGTGGTGCTGCTGGCGAGATGACAGGAGACATGGGGGTCGAATCTGCTGGGGCCCCATGCACCAATCTGCCTTTTGCGGCAAGTCCGGTTGTTATAACAGGAGACATGGGCGATGTGTCCGCACCCGTAGGAGAAGGAGGCAAGTAAAGTTGCTTCGACAGATGATGGTCACCTGGTTCCTGCATGGGCAAGTCTCCTGTTGGCATCAGTTTTTGTGCTGGCACCGATATGATGGTGAGAGGACTGCGTTGTGAGTAATGAGAGATTCCAGGATCCCGAGCATCAGGTAGAGCCGAAGGTGGTGCAGTGGCAACTGGAACAGGCGTTGCCAGCACACAAGGCCGAAGCTGGTCCAAATGACGCACTGCAACACCCATGTCCATCTGGATTTCATACAGGCATAGGCCACAGTGTCATAAGATGCGGCCAGGACTCCATTTTGGCTGCCTGCCATATCCCCGTACACATACAAGGTCGCCGGCGGTGAACCGACCAAGCAAAGGCACCCGTGGCCATGAGGTGGAAGGCCGCAGAAGATGAAGTAACGTGCGGGGCTGTCGGCCATGTAAGAGCTCAGCCGGGCTTTGGTCGCCCGTGGGGGTGAAACTGTAAGAAGCCAGAAATTGGAGAACCGCATCATCTACAGCAGAAGACAGGAGTTTCCTCATCTAAGCCTTAAATATGCAGACCAGTCGTTCAGCCTCACCATTTGACTGTGGATGGAACGGAGAGGCCATGACATGCATGATGCCGTGACGGGCACAAAAATCCGCAAAATTGGAAGAGGCAAATTGCGGACCATTATCAGTAACAAGAGCAGAGGGAAGGCCTTCCAAAGAGAAAATGCGAGCTAGAGCATTGGTGGTTGCCGCACTGGTAGGCGACATGCAATGGACAATGAAAGGAAAGTTAGAGTAGGCATCAATAATGAGAAGCCAATAAGTACCTAAAAAAGGTCCCACGAAATCACCACGAATACGCTCCCAGGGCTTCTCAGGCAAAGGTTACAGTGCGGCCTGTGACGCACAAGGGTCGCAGGCAGCGACCATGTGTGTGATTTCAGAGTCGGTGCCAGGCCAGTACACATGACGGCGCGCCAGAGAATTTGTGCGAGAGACACCCTAGTGCCCTTGGTAAAGGAGGCGCAAGACTGAAGCACGCAAAGACGCATGTACCACAACACGCGGCGATGCATTGTCAGTTGAAAGGAGGATAACACCATCCCTAGCCGTGAGGCGGTAACACAAAGCATAGTAGTTCCGCAATGGATCAGAAGTCTTAGTGGATGAACGATCTGGCCAACCCTTTTGAATACAGTGTAAAACCCGGGAGAGGGTAAGGTCAGAACCCGTAGCAACCGCCAGCCGGTCCAAGGTGATGGGGAACCCATCCACAACCCGCTGCTCGGCAACATCCAGGTGGGAACACAAAAGTTCGTCCCGATCAAATGCCAGATCAGGACCCATGGGAAGGCGAGACAGTGCAACAGCATTCACATGTTGAGCTGTCAGCTGGAAATGAATCTCATAATTGAAACGAGACAAGTAAAGAGCCCAACACTGGAGGTGGTGTGCAGCATTGTCGGGAAGTGACGTTGATGGATGAAACAAGGAAACAAGTGGTTTGTGATCCGTAACAAGATGAAATTTGGATCCATAGAGAAAAAACACCAAACTTACGAAGAGCATAAATAATGGCCAAATCTTCTTTTTCAATTTGAGAATACTTTTGTTGGGCATCCGTGAGCATTTGGGAGGCATAAGCAATGGGTTGTTCAGAAGCGTCAGAAAAACGGTGCACAAGGACTGCACCAATCCCATATTGAGAGGTGTCTGTGGCAAGAACAAGATGTTGGCCAGGTCGATAAGTAGCCAGGCATGGGGCCTGTTTCAGCGCAGTCTTCAATTTCTGGGAAGCCGCATTGCATGACACGGACCAGTGAAAAGGCACTTTTTATGCAACAGGCGATGCAACGGCTGAGCCACCGAAGCAGCAGACGGTAAAAACCTGTGATAGTATGCTATTTTCCCCAAGAAGGCCTGCAGTTCCTTAACAGATGTAGGGCGAGGAAGGGCGTCAATTGCAGTGACAGTTTGCTGAAGCAGGCGAATACCATCCCAAGCGATTTGAAACCCCAAGTACGTGATAGATGCCTGAAAAAATTTTGATTTCTGAAGATTACACTTAAGACCAGCAGTCTGTAAGACATGAAAAAGTGTGCAGAGATTCTGAAGATGTTCATCAGTGGTGGAGTTAGTGACAACAATGTCATCCTGGTAATTTATACACCCAGAGACAGTGAGCAATAATTGTTCCAAGAATCACTGAAAGAGAACAGGGGCGTTGGCAACCCCGAAAGGCAGTCATTGGTATTGATTGAGGCTGAAAGGCGTGTTAAGGACCAGAAACTGCCGGGAAGCAGCGTTGAGAGGAAGTTGATGATAAGCTTCTGACAGGTCAAGTTTAGAAAAATACTGGCCGCCCGCAAGTGTAGTGAACAATAATTCTTCAGGTCGGGGCATAGGGTAAGTGTCGATAAGGCATTGATCATTTACAGTGGCTTTGAAATCGCCACAGACACGAATATCACCATTTGGCTTAGCAACGACAATGACAGGAGAGGACCACTCACTGGAAGTGACAGGAAGCAAGACCCCTGAAGCAGTGAGACAATCCAGCTCCCATTTGACCTGATCACGAAGGGCCACAGGAATGGGCCGAGCCCGAAAAAACTTAGGCCGAGCAGTGGGTTTGAGAGTGATATGAGCTTCAAAGTTGTTTGCACGGCCTAACCCAGGAGAAAAAAGGGACGAAAATGTCGTTGACAAGGAATCCAATTGAGCATAAGAAATAGCATCAGAGATGATATTGACTGAGTCATCTATGAAGAACCCAAAAACTCAAAACGCATCGGAACCAAAAAGATTCTCCGTGCTACTGTGGTCGACCACAAATATGGGAACAGTGCGAACGACAGATTTGTAAGATACCTCAGCATCAAATTGCCCCAAGAGAGAAATCTTCTGTTTATCGTAAGTCCGTAATTGCCTAGTGACAGGTGACAGGATTGGAGAACCCAAGTGAAGATACGTCTGAGAATTGATGATAGTGGCAGCAGAACCAGTATCCACCTGCATGTGAACATCTCAACCAAGTATTTGGACAGTGAGGAAAAACTTCTCTGAAAGGGAAGAAGTACAATTGACAGACAACACAGAATCAGAATCAACTCCATGTTCATGAACATCATGTATGCGGTCGGATTTGCAAATGGATGACACATGAACCTTTTTGTTGCATTTGTGACACACGGCCCAACGTTGTGGACAATCCTCTTGTGAATGTTTCGTAAAACACCGCGGGCATGAAGGAAGTTGCCATGGGTTTTGCTGCAGTTGCTTAGAGGTTTCTTTACGCTTAGGCCGAGGCTGCAATTGGAAGTGTACTCCGGCCACAACAGCCAGTGGGGACACACCACACGCATTGTCAACACGGCAGAGAGGTTGTATTTCACTGACGTTGCCCCATGCCTCTCTTTGCGCTCCAGTGATGCGAGAAATTTCAAAAGACTGAGCGATGGATAGGACTTCATCTAGAGTCGGATTTACCAAATGAAGGGCACGTTGCCTAACTTCTTTGTTGGGCGCCAACGGGATAATAGCATCCCGTATGATGGAATCGGCATAGGATTCTTTGTGAACTTCAGTAACAAATTGACTCTTTCTACTGAGTCCATGAAGTTGAGCAGCCCAAGCATGATAGGATTGATTTGGTTGTTATTGGCGACGATAAAAGGCAACACGAGAGGCTACCACATGCGTTTGCTTTTGAAAATAGACAGACAGAAGTGAGCACATTTCAGGAAAGGACAAAGATGCAGGATCTTTCAAAGGAGCCAATTGCGACAACATGAAAGGAACAGAGACTTACATGTTTGGTCGTCTGTGACATGAAATGCCCATAAGTGCTGTCGAAGACATTTTTTATAGTCAGACCAGTCTTCTGCCGTCTCGTCGTAAGGAGGAAAAGGAGGTAGAGACAATGACGAGAGACGCCCCACATTTGATGCCACGACGTAATGACGAATCACATTTGTGAGAAGCATTTGCTGTTCTATGAGACGTTGCAGTAGTTGCTCTAAAGTAGCCATGGAAATACGTGGGTCAACGATGAAAAAGAAAAATTCACTACCTCATCGCCAATTGTTATAACTCCAAGTTGAACAAATATATTTCAAGGACGATGCAATACATGAAAGTCACAGATCAAGTAAGCAGAGTAAGACGTGTGTCCCTTTAAGTCAAGTCATAAACTGAGCCCGTGTCTCACGGCCACTGGCTGGCTGGCCACTTAGGTGGCGCTGCTGCTGCAAGGCTGGCAGACAGCGCCGCATGTAGAGGACGCTCGTTACTGTGTGGCGGCACTTTGAAAGATCGGCGTGTCACAACAGCTCCCTTTGTGAAACCAGAGGAACCAGTAGATTTTTTTTGCAGTTTGGGGGTAATGCTAGGAATGAATGGTTGGTGACTGTGCATTGTACCCAGTGTGATTTACTTAGCCATTCTCCCCTTTGTGCAGAATCAGTAGTAGTGAACTGTTTTACGGTACTTGTAATCATTTGGGCACACAACTAGGCATTTTGTGGGCCCAGGTGGCTCATGAGCAGGCAGACCAGGTAGGATAGTAAAACAAGTGGCTGCAGAGTGTACTACCTGTACTAATTTTTGTTATTTCCCCTGGTTTTTATGAGTTATAAAAATGAGTAATGGCAAGGTAATGGCAAAATCTGAGGCACACAGGGATGAGACTATGGAATTATTAGTGAAGCCAATACCACAGCTGACAGCAGATTAGGTAACTTTACACAATATTTTGGTAGAGAAATGTAATGAACTGGAGATGCTGAAATCACAAAATTTAGGAGTGGACCCAGCTGTTGCTAACCTTGTTTCTCCTTTCTCTTGAAGGGCAACTGTGAATGTTAGTGCTTGTAGAGGATCTTCAGTCATCGGCTGACATAGGTGATTGGTCAGACAAATAGTTATTTCAGATTGTAAAGTTGCATTTGATAGGAGAGGTGAAGTGTAATGTGGAAACTTCTGATCAACTGAGGCAGGGTACAGGAGACAAAACAGTTCAGTTTTTTGTGAGAAGTTAACTCAATAAAGAATATTGAGACAGTGGAAGACTTCTTTTGGATATGAACAGACACCACATACATATAATTAAGGCAAAGATGGCCAGTGATCTCTCATGGAAATCAATGAAATGCCATAAGTAATGAGGATAATGGGCAAGGGATGCTACAATAATAATGTGTGGATAAGTTGAGGATTTGGGTCTGATGGGAGGTGTACTAGTGGCAATCTGTGCAGTTGTGATGACCACTGTGTCTGGAGAGCTTAATGGTCAGAGCATCTGTCTAGTAAGTAGGAGACCTCAGTTTGAATCCCAGACCAGCACAAATTTTCAACTTTTCCTATCAATTTAAATCAATGCACACTTGCAGCCACCATCTGTGATTACTTTGTCTCTTAATTCATACTGTCTGCTGGATTGAAATGATGTCTGTCCTTTCAGACTTGCCTGAAAGAAGGGACACCATATAAATGAAATTGAGAAATTTATTGTGCTTGGTCAAAGATGACCTCGGCCTTAAGAAACATGGCTTATACAAGACCCCATGCCAGTGTGGGAAATCGTATATTGGGCAGACATGTTGAACCATGCAAGAATGTTATGTTGAACACATACAAGCCTGGCTCAACCTGAGAAATCAGCAGTAGCAGAACAGTGGCTGGACATGGGGCATTTTATGTTTTTTGAGAAGACTGAAGTTTTATCCTCATTATCATATTTATGGGACTGTGTTTTTAAGGAGGCCATACATATCCATACAGTAGACAATCTTAGCAACAGGGAGGCAAGTTTCTAATTAAGTGCCATCTGGAATCCAGCACTGGCTGCCATTAAATCAAAACAGAAGAAACAAGAACTATTGATTCATGATTCAATGCAGTGTACTGCTGAGATTTAATTCTGCTTTTAAACACAGAAGCATCTCACAGCATAATCATTGCCCACAGCAAATGCATGAAAGGCCTTTCTATGATTCCCAACAGGGGGCACTTTCCTCCAACTGCAAGCAACTTACACACACACACACACACACACACACACACACACACACAGAATTTCAATGTCGCTGCATGCCTATTATCAGTCATGCCTTTTAGCAGTGACAGCAACAGCTACCACCACCGGAAGATGTTCAATAGCTGTACTGATAAAAATTGTGTGATTGGGACAATATGATCCAATGGGAAACCCGAGAATAATATTTGTTTCATCACTTGTCTTTGTTTCAGTGTCTTTATCTGGTAAGTCCTTTTCAGTTGATTGGAACATTATATCTCAGCTAACTTCCCACCAGTCAGGATAATTTTTACTGCATTTTCTGCACAACATTGCTAATTTTTTCCAAAGTGTGTTACTAAATATCTCTTCCACAACATTTACCCAAAATGTTTGCAGAAAATTTTTATCACTAACTTCAGGTTTTAGAAGTAGACTGATTAGGCATCTCACATACAGATTTATTCTGGATGCTTTCAGTGACTAAGTCATAAGCATAATTGATAATGACACATATAACAGATTCAGACTCTTTATTTGCAATTTGTCATTCCTCAGTCAACTTAATAAATAACATAGACTCTTATTCCTTCTCATCTAAGAAATAATCCTTAAATCCAACAAAATAAGCAATATTTTAATTGTCATTGCCCTTAATTCCTCCCTCATCAACATCACAAACATCAATTGCATTTCAATTTACCATATGTTTCTACTCCACTCATGGTCTACTACTTTCTACTACTTTTTATCATTCAGAAAAGGTCTCACAAATATTTAAACTATCACAAGCAGTCTCATTCAGATTTTCTCGTGTGCCAACATCATAAAAGTTTTCTAAATCACCTTCCTCTAACCCATAGTTAAAGTTTTTAGTGTAGCTTACTGTAAGACACAAACAACACCATAGCAACAATTAACCAAGTTTATTCTTCTTCCACATAAAAGTTAACAACAGTTGAGAACATAGACACAAACATAAAAACAATCCAGATACTGATACAAGCAGTTGCTGACAATAAGTATGAACACAATATGAGAGTGAGTGGCTGCTGCACCACACCTATAAAGAGGAGTGCCCTGGTGAGAAATCAGAAAGATTCAAACTACTATCTCCAAGAAAACTTTTTACTGGCATAGTACAAAAATCTATTACAATTTGTATTAAAAATGTTTTTGTACATGCATATTCCTGTAAACTTCATGACTGGCTTTGAACATCAAGCAAATTATTCTTGAAACACTGCACATGTCTCTTATATTTGTTATATTTTTCTGAAATGATCTTTCCAACACTACAGAATTTTGTTTCACAGTTATTGTTAACAGATAAAATGTCATTATTAAAATAACATTCTACTTCTGAAATTTCAACTCACAAATTTAGTTTCAGATCAGTTACTTTATGATTAACAAACTGAACACTGGATTCTGCATTTGTGACTCTGACATTTAATTCTATGATTTTTTAATTTTTAATTTCTATCTGTCTACTTATTTTGTCTCTGAATGTCAGAATCTAATTTCCTACCTCCATTACAGAACTGCAACTTTCAGCAATCTTGAAACTCCCTGGCAGATTAAAACGGTGTGCTGGGGTGAGACTTGAGCTCAGGAGCTTTGCCATTCACAGGCAAGTGCTCTACTGACTGAGCTACATGAGCGTGACTCTCAACCCAGCTCACAGATTTACTTCCACCCATTTCTCATCTCATACGTTACAAACATCACAGAAGCTCTCCTGAAAACTTGCAAGAATATCAAATGCAAAAAAACTAATGCCAGAAGTAATAATTTTCTGTTATTGTTTGGGAGGTGTGAGATGAGGAAGTGGTGGATGTAAATCTGTGAGGATGGGTCACGATTCATGCTTACGTAGCCCAATAAGTAAAGCACATGCCTGCAAAAGGCAAAGGTCCTGAGTTAGAGTCTTAGCCCGGCATGCAGTTTTAATCTGCCACAAAGTTTCACACCACTGCACACTCCACTGCAGAGTGTAAACTTCCTTTTTTTCATCAGTGTTATTTCTTAACTTGATTTTCATAGCTTCACTGTTGTCAATAATTTATTTGCTTCAAAAATTAAATTGTTCAATGTCTCACAGATATCAGAATTTTGTTTGCTGTGAGTGGTACTGTTTTGTGCTAAATCCTTTATAGCTGTGGTCATTATCTCACGAATTGTTCTAATGATGATGTGTTTCTTGAATCTATCAAATCTTTCAAACTTGGATCCTGAATTCCTAACGCTAAATCATCTTTCTCTGAACTGAGCCACTTTTCTCTTTCTTTAGTGCCATTTTGAAAATTTGTCTAAGAAAGTATGTTAGCAAATTACTTCACATGCAAAGAAACTAATGTCACAAACAATAACTTACCTGTCACCATCTTTTCTCTACCAGGATGATTAAAGGAAAAGCTAGAATCGTGTACTTAACTTCTGGTGCTGTATGACCATTATGTTCTTCATTCTCCAGTCCTATTGTCCACAGGTCTTGACTGTTCCTCCATTTCTTTTCTATTTCTTTGGCTTTTGCATTCATGGTAAATTTTAGTTTCCCTCCACATTTAACTTTTCTCAAAAATAAGTCCGGGTAATATTTATGTTGTGACTCGCCGATCTTTCAAAAAGCCGCCGTGCAGTTACGCGTGTCCTCTACATGCGGCACAGTCTGCCAGCCATGCAGCAGCAGCGCCACCTAAGCGGCCAGCCAGCCAGTGGCCGCTAGACTTGGACTCAGTTATGATTTGACTGTTAAAGTGTACACACGTCTTACTCTGTTTACTTGATCTGTGACTTTCATGTATTGCGTCATCCTTAAAATATATTTGTTGAACTTGACGTTATCACAAGTGGCGATGAGGATGGGATTTATCTTTTCCATCGTTGACCCACATGTTTCCATGGCTACTTTAGACCAACTATTGCAAGGTCTCATAGAACAGCAAACACTTCTCACAAATGCGATTCGTGATTTCGTCGCGGCATCATATGTGGGGCGTCTCTCGTCATTGTCTCTACCTCCTTATCCTCCTTACGAAGAGATGGCGGAAGACTGGTCTGATTATAAAAAACGTCCTTGACAGCACTTCTTGGCATTTCATGTCGCGGACAACCAAACATGTAAGTCTCTGTTCCTTTCATGGATAGCACCTCAAATGTATTTGTTGTTGTCGCAATTGGGTCCTTTGAAAGATCCTGCGTCTTTGTGCTTTGCTGAAATGTGCCCATTTCTGTCTGTCTATTTTCAAAAGCAAATGCATGCGGTAGCCTCTTGTGTTGCCTTTTATCATTGTCAAAAACAACCAAATCAATCCTATTGCGCTTGGGCTGCTCAACTTCACGGACTCAGTAGAAAGTGTCAATTAGTTACTGAAGTTCACCAAGAATCCTATGCCGATTCCATGGTACGGGATGCTATTATCTGATCGGCACCTGACAAAGACGTTAGGCAACGTGCCCTTCAGTTGGTAAATCCGACTCTAGATGAAGTCCTATCCATCGCTCAGTCTTTTGAAATTTCTAGTGCCGCTGGAGTGCAAATAGAGGCATGGGGTAACGTCAGCAAAATATAACCTCTGTGCGCTGTTGACGAAGCGTGTGGCGTGTCCCCGCCAGCCAACGTGGCCAGAGTACACTTCCAAGCGCAGCCTCAGCCTAATCATAAAGAAACCTCTAAGAAACTGCAGCAAAACCCATGGCAACTTCCTTCATGTCCATGGTGTTTTACGAAACATTCACAAGAGGATCGTCCACAACATTGGCCTGTGTGTCACAAATGCAACAAAAAAGGTCATGTGTCATCCGTTTGCAAATCCGACCGCATACAAGATGTTCATGAACATTGAGTTGATACTGATTCTGTGTTGTCTGTCAATTGTACTTCTTCCCTTTCAGAGAAGTTTTTCCTCACTGTCCAAATACTTGGTTGAGATGTTCACATGCAGGTGGATACTGGTTCTGCTGCCACTATCATCAATTCTCAGACGTATCTTCACTTGGGTTCTCCAATCCTGTCACCTGTCACTAGGCAATTACGGACTTACGATAAACAGAAGATTTCTCTCTTGGGGCAATTTGATGCTGAGGTATCTTACAAATCTGTCGTTCACACTGTTCCCATATTTGTGGTCGACCACAGTAGCACGGAGAATCTTTTTGGTTCCGATGCGTTTTGAGTTTTTGGGTTCTCCATAGATGACTCAGTCAATATCATCTCTGATGCTATTTCTTATGCTCAATTGGATTCCTTGTCAACGACATTTTTGTCCCTTTTTTCTCCTGGGTTAGGCCGTGCAAACAACTTTGAAGCTCATATCACTCTCAAACCCACTGCTCGGCCTAAGTTTTTTCAGGCTCGGCCCATTCCTGTGGCCCTTCGTGATCAGGTCAAATGGGAGCTGGATTGTCTCACTGCTTCAGGGGTCTTGCTTCCTGTCACTTCCAGTGAGTGGTCCTCTCCTGTCATTGTCGTTGCTAAGCCAAATAGTGATATTCGTCTCTGTGGCGATTTCAAAGCCACTGTAAATGCTCAATGCCTTATTGACACTTACCCTGTGCCCCGACCTGAAGAATTATTGTTCACTAAACTTGCGGGAGGCCAGTATTTTTCTAAACTTGACCTGTCAGAAGCTTATCATCAACTTCCTCTCAACGCTGCTTCCCGGCAGTTTCTGGTCTTTAAAATGCCTTTCGGCCTCAATCACTACCAACGATTGCCATTTGGGGTTGCCAGCGCCCCTGCTCTCTTTCAGCAATTCTTGGAACAATTATTGCTCACTATCCCTGGGTGTATAAATTACCAGGACAACATTGTTGTCACTGGCTCCACCACTGATGAACATCTTTAGAATCTCCGCCCACTTTTTCATGTCTTACAGACTGCCGGTCTTAAGTGTAATCTTCAGAAATCAAAATTTTTTCAGGCATCTATCACGTACTTGGGGTTTCAAATCTCTTGGGATGGTATTCGCCTGCTTCAGCAAACTGTCACTGCAATTGACGCCCTTCCTCGCCCTACATCTGTTAAGGAACTGCAGGCCTTCTTGGGGAAAATAGCATACTATCACAGGTTTTTACCGTCTGCTGCTTCGGTGGCTCAGCCGTTGCATCGCCTGTTGCATAAAAAGTGCCTTTTCACTGGTCCGTGTCATGCAATGCGGCTTCCCAGAAATTGAAGACTGCGCTGAAACAGGCCCCATGCCTGGCTACTTATCGACCTGGCCAACATCTTGTTCTTGCCACAGACACCTCTCAATATGGGATTGGTGCAGTCCTTGTGCACCGTTTTTCTGACGCTTCTGAACAACCCATTGCTTATGCCTCCAAAATGCTCACGGATGCCCAACAAAAGTATTCTCAAATTGAAAAAGAAGCTTTGGCCATTATTTATGCTCTTCGTAAGTTTGGTGTTTTTTCTCTATGGATCCAAATTTCATCTTGTTACGGATCACAAACCACTTGTTTCCTTGTTTCATCCATCAACGTCACTTCCCGACAATGCTGCACACCACCTCCAGTGTTGGGCTCTTTACTTGTCTCGTTTCAATTATGAGATTCATTTCCAGCCGACAGCTCAACATGTGAATGCTGTTGCACTGTCTCGCCTTCCCATGGGTCCTGATCTGGCATTTGATAGGGACGAACTTCTGCCGAGCAGCGGGTTGTGGATGGGTTCCCCATCACCTTGGACTGGCTGGCGGTTGCTACGGGTTCTGACCTTACCCTCTCCCGGGTTTTATTCTGTATTCAACAGGGTTGGCCAGATCATCCATCTGCTAAGACTTCTGATCCGTTGCAGAACTACTATGCTTTGTGTTACCGCCTCACGGCTAGGGATGGTGTTATCCTCCTTTCCACCGACAATGCTTCACTGCGTGTTGTGGTACCTGCGTCTTTGCGTGCTTCAGTCTTGCACCTCCTTTACCAAGGGCACTGGGATGTGTCTCACACAAAATCTCTGGCGTGCCGTCATGTGTACTGGCCCAGCACCAACTCTGAAATCGCTCTTACGTGGCCGACAGCCCCGAACGCTACTTCATCTACTGCGGGCTTCCACCTCATGGCTGCGGGTGCCTTTGCTTGCTCGGTTCACCACCGGTTACCTTGTATGGGTATGGGGATATGGCAGGCAGCCAAAACAGAGTCCTGGCCGCATCTTATGACACCGTGGCCGATGCCTGTATGAAATCCAGATGGACACGGGTGTTGCAGTGCATCATTCGGACCAGCTTCGTCCTCGTGTGCCAGCAATGACTGTTCCGGATGCTGCTACACCATCTTCGGCTCTACTTGATGCTCGGGATACTGGAATCTCTCATTACTCACAACGCAGTCCTCTCACCATCATATCGGTGCCAGCACAAGAACTGACGCCACCAGGAGACGTGCCCATGCAGGAACCAGATGACTATCATCTGTTGGAGCAACTCTACTCGCATCCTTCTCCTACGGATGCGGACACATCACCTATGTCTCCTGTTATAACAACCGGACTTGCCGCAATGGGCGGATTGGTGCACGAGGCCCCAGCAGATTCGACCCCCACGTATCCTGTCATCTCGACCCATTATCATCGGGGACACTTCCGTCTGTACGGGAAGCCTCCTCCTTGAGACTTTACAGCCAGTCAAACAACACCTATGGATGTTAACAATCTACAGGCCTCCTCCATCATGACCTGTGCAAAAAAATTCAAAGGGGGGAAAAGTGTTGTGACTCGCTGATCTTTCAAAGTGCTGCCGCACTGTTACGCGCATCCTCTACATGCGGTGCTGTCTGCCAGCCATGCAGTAGCAACGCCACCTAAGCGGCCAGCCTGCCAGTGGCTGCTAGACTTGGGCTCACTTATGATTTGACTATTAAAGTGTACATACGTCTTACTCTGTTTACTTAATCAGTGACTTTCATGTATTGCATCTTCCTTGAAATATTTTTGTACAACTTGAAGTTATCGCAATTTCTTCATACAATCTAATTCAGACATTTCCCAAAAGGAGGGTACATAGATCTGTGTGCCCTTTTTTGGGAAATTATTTAAAATTAATCAGCGGATTATGGAGAATATTCTACCTAGGTTTTGTTCCATTATGTCAATGGTAGAAGTCAGGGCAGCATTTTCTTGATGTGTGTGCATGCAGTACATCTCATTCAGTTTAATGTAGTGAGTGCTTATGTGGAGGTTAACATCAAAAACATGTTGCCAAGGGAACTACATTTAAATTTCAGAAGTATTTTGTTCTGAAATACAAAGCATATTGTTCAGTACTAGGCTATGACATGTAAAGATCCGTATACATCATTCTGGATTTGGAAACAGAAATACACTAATGACGTACTGAAAAACCTGAGATTATCAACAGTGGTATTTAACACATAGACTTACTAATATTTTTCCTCATAATTGACTCTATATTTACTATTTTAATTTCGGAAAATAAGCATATTTTGCATTAACACACTTTTCTCAAAATTATGTACTTTTTTGATATGAATTCTTCATAAATCTATCCTTACTATTTATTGAAGTGATGAGGAATGAAGATAATACTGTTTTAAAACCTTTTGTCAGTGTGGTATACCTGAGAAATACAGGCACATACAACAGCACTAGACATTTCGCGCAGTCATACCATGTAATATTTTTTTCTTCTTCCTTGCTTTGCACACTACACAGTTTCTGGATGGTGTTTTCTTGATGGGATTGAGGGGAGATAAACCTCACAAAACCCGCAAACAATTACTTATAACTTACAAAATATCAAAAGAAACAGAGTGTATTATACACCACTGAACAAATCAATTTCTCAGCTTTCCAGTGGTATATAATGTCATGCCATCTATTAACAGAGAAGAACATTAAGAAGTAGCTATAGCTGCTTGGTCTGTCTCACAGTGGGAAAGGTAATAACAGACTTAAAACCTGCAGCTGGCTGTGAGCCGGCTATACAAGACAATGAGTTAATCCAGTGAAACCAGAAAAAGAAAAAGATGTTACGGATTTATTTAAGTACATGGGTGATGAAAGTGGTTTGTGGTTAAGCAATATGCTTGAATATAGTCACGAGCAACCACATGTTATTTACAAAATAGACATCAATGCAGGACAAGAAGAAGAAGAAGAAGAAGAAGAAGAGAAACAAAAGGTCCTTCAGTAACTGGAAACTATACCAGACCAACTGTCCATGATAATGTATGGACCACAAGATAAAACAGTGGTATTTTATTTGTATAGTTGTCTTTTATTATCAATTTTCTTTTGCAACAACTCTTCTGCCAAGAGGATCCATTGGACAAAACATTCCTACCAAGTTTCTGCACCTCACTTTGCAAATGCCCCAAGTTCAAGTCTTAATCTGGCACACAGTTTTAATCTGCCAAGAAGTTTGTTTATAACATTATCAATAATAATCACTGGTACAACTTTGAAACAATTAATAATGCAGATTTACATCAGTTCAGATCAGATGCTTGAACATTAATTTAAATGTGCAGGATATAAATATTTAAGTGCAGAATAACTTGTTTTTATGAATGTGTACATATCAAAATTATTCTTGTCAAACTGAAAATATTGATACACATTGGTTTCCTACATTTCTTATTATATTATTGTCTCTACTGCATTACAGAGTGCAGCACCATATATTGGTATACTTTCCATGAATTCAGCTTCTAAAGTCATGTTACCTTCATGACCTACAGTTTTACACTTTGGCATGGAGAGAAAACAAGCATTTATACAAAGTTCTAATTGCTTCATATTTACACTATATTAATGCAAATAGCTCACAATGTCATAGGATGCACCTCTGACATACAATCAGTATTTCTGTACCAGCTACCAATGCACAGTATAGATCACACTACTTCACAACACTGCAGTGTTTTATGCAGGTGCATACATCTGCTGGGGTTAATTCTAACACAGTATTCCCATGCATATTGTCTGTTTAAACTTTCCATCGAACTACATGGATGTCAGTTGCTATGTGGGATGGGTAGTTATCTTCTCTGTGTATGTTATAATGATGCACAAATAGTCCCATTTGTACCACAAATACTGCCCCAAAGTGTTGAACATTTTCTGTTTACGTTACTAGATCAGAGACATTGCAGGGTGCTAGGTTTAAATTCACACATTTAGATACACCATCAGTCAAATTGTACGTGTTTGTGGGCAGTAGTATTCTGCTGGCACTTAACTGAGGCTCAATGAGATGAAGTATTTCTGGCAGCTGTTGCAGTTGTCATTACAATCCAGAGTAGAGTGGCAGCTCCGATAAATCAGGAACACCACCCGTGATGTGCTGCTGCTGCTGCTGGTTGTGGCACAGACAATAGTATGTCCAACACACGACTGTCCTGGTACAGCAGTTCCGCTAGTGCCAGATCAGGTGAGCATTGTACTTACTCCTTGTCACTACAGCTCGTGTAGGGCCTTCACCTCCTGGACGATCTCCACCCACTCTTCTCTGCTGTCTGCCTTAGCTCTCAATCTTCTAATTCTCATTCTTCTCAAGTCATCCTCCATGTTGTCTAGCCATCTGGTCCTTGGTCTGCCCCCTTATATGGTTTCCACCTGGTTTTCCTTTGGAAACTTTCTTGACTGTGCTGGTCTCCACCATTCTTTCTACATACTGCAACCAATGTAGTCTGTTACTCTCTATTTCTGTCATGATAGCTGGTTTGTTGTACAACTCTCTGATCTCCTTATTATTTCTGATTTGCCCAAATCCCCTATCATTCACTAGCCCAAAGATTTTTTTAAGTATCTCCCTTTCCATCTCTGCAACAACTCCTCATCATTTTGCGTCATTGTCCAAGTCTCTGAACCATACATCACCACAGGTCTCACTATTGTACAATACACTGTCTGCTTGAGAGTCCTACTTAGGCTTCTTGCTTTAAATACTTTAATCAGTGTCAATTAGCTCCTGTTACCAGCTGTAATTGTTGTGACAGTGCCACGACATTTAACAGTACCGCCACGACAGTACGTGCAAACGGTGATAGAGGCGCTCCGCAACTCGGCTGAGCGCGGGAGTGCCACCTAGCTACGAATGGCGCCGGCCGCAAGTCACGGCACGACAGTCGAATGAGAGGTACTGAGTTGTTATCATGTAACCAGCTATTGTTTTTAAGTGAGTGTGTTTGAATATCCACGCAATTATTGGTGATTAAAGGGTATAACACTTTTTGGCGACGAGGTCGGATATTTTCACTGCGTTGTGGATTTGTGTGTTCGTGACGGGGCAGACATGGAACAGCTTATGCAAGCGCTCATTGAACAACAAACACAGCTGACGGCTGCTATTCAGGCACAACAAACACAGCTGACGGCTGCTATTCAGGCGTTGTCGACGTCGCTTACTCATCGTCTGTCTTCCTCTTCTCCGCCTCCATTCCCTCCTTACGACAAGGCCGCTGAAGACTGGGAGGATTATGAGAAGCGTTTGCGGCAACATTTCTTGGCTTTCGGCGTTGTCGACGCTCCTATGTGTAAGTCGTTATTTCTATCTTGGATTTCCCCACGGGTCTATCAGCTGCTATCTCAGTTAGCCCCTCTGCGGGAACCTGCCTTCCTGTCCTTCCAAGAAATGTGTGACTTATTGTCTAACTATTACCGCAAAAACACCCGCGTGGCGTTCTACCAGTGTCATAAACAGCCCCATCAATCTTACCGGGCTTGGGCGGCGGAACTACACGGTCTGAGTGGGAAATGTCAGTTTGTCACGGACACTCATCATGAGTCTTATGCTGATTCAATGGTTAGGGATGCTATTCTACGGCTTGCTCCTGATAAAGAAGTTCGGCAACGTGCCCTACAATTGCCAAACCCGTCGTTGTCGGAAGTTCTAAGCATCGCTCAATCCTTTGAAGTGTCTCACGCTGCTGGCGCGCAAATAGACGCGTGGTGTGATGTAGGCGCTGTACAGTCAACTTTCGACACGGACAATTTGCTTGTTTCACAGGAGAACGAAGATGTGGTGGCGGTTCACTCGCGTAAACAACGTCGCGTTGGGCCGCAACGCTCGCAGCGAAAACAGCAACCACAGAAGCAGGTTCGTTCCGCACTTCCTTCTTGTCCACGTTGTTTCGTACAGCATGACAGGACCGCGTGTCCAAAACGTTGGGCCACGTGTAATTCATGTAGGAAAAAAGGCCACATTGCTTCTGTGTGTCAGTCCCATAACGTTCCTGTCGACGAGGACGAGGCATCGGACATGGATGTTAACTGTGTGCTTTCTCAAACAAATAAGTTGTTTGTTACTGTTCGTGTTCTGGATAAAGACATTCGCATGCAAGTGGACACTGGCTCTGCAGTAACTCTCATTAATTCTCGCACGTATTTGGAGTTGGGCTCCCCTCCCTTGTCTCCAGTTACGCGAAATCTTAGAACTTATAATAAACAGAAAATTCCTATCATTGGCCAGTTTGATGCTTCCACTGCCTACAAGTCTGTAGTTAGGCCCCTCACGTTTTATGTGGTGGATCATGCGGGCACTGAAAACCTGTTCGGTTATGATGCTTTCCAGTTGTTTGGGTTCTCCATTGATGATGATGTGCACCTCATATCTGAGGATATTCCGTATCAACAGCTGGATGGATTGTGTTCTGAATTTTCGTCCGTGTTCTCTGCTGGTCTGGGTCGTGCTAAGGATTTTGAAGCCCACATTACTCTTATACCTACAGCTCGCCCTAAGTTTTTCCGGGCACGCCCTATTCCGGTGGCGTTGCGTGCACCTGTCAAGGCTGAGATAGACAGGTTAACAGCTTCAGGGATTCTCCTTCCTGTTACCTCCAGCGAATGGGCATCGCCAATCGTGGTGGTTTCTAAACCAAACGGGAGTCTGCGATTGTGTGGTGATTTTAAAGCCACCGTCAACGCTCAGAGCCTCATTGACACTTATTCTCTTCTCCGTCCTGAGGAGTTATTTACCAAGCTCGCTGGGGGCCAGTTCTTTTCCAAACTTGACTTATCGGAGGCGTACCATCAGTTGCCGTTGGATGCTTCTTCCAAGGAATTTCTCGTCATCAACACTCCTTGTGGGTTGTATCAGTACCAGCGGTTACCATTTGGCGTCGCTAGAGCGCCGGCCATTTTTCAGCAGTTTTTGGAACAGCTCACGGCTTCCATTCCCGGCTGCATAAACTATCTGGATGACATTGTTGTCACGGGGGCCTCCACTGAGGAGCGCCTTTGCAATTTGCGTTCACTGTTTCGGGTTTTGCATTTGGCTGGGTTGAAGTGCAATCTGGACAAGTCACAGTTCTTCCAACCCTCCATTGTGTATCTTGGTTTCCACTTGTCCCGTGAGGGTATACGTCCTCTACGTCAGCACGTTGCGGCCATTAACGCTCTACCTCAGCCGTCTACGGTCAAAGAACTTCAGGCATTTCTAGGCAAGATTGCTTATTATCACAAATTCATTCCATCCGCGGTGGCAGTAGCTCATCCTCTGCATCAGCTGTTACGCAAAAACTCCCCTTTCTGTTGGTCCGATGAGTGTGAGCAGGCTTTTGTCCACCTGAAGGCTCATTTGCAGTCGGCGCCTTGTCTTGCCACATTCCGTCTGGGTCAGCACTTGGTTCTGGCGACTGACGCGTCACAGTATGGCCTAGGGGCTGTTCTTGCCCATCGGTATGAGGATGGGTCGGAACGACCCATCGCCTATGCTTCCAAGACCCTCAACGATGCGCAACGGCGTTATTCTCAAATCGAAAAGGAGGCGCTTGCTATCATTTATGCTCTTAAAAAGGTCAGCGTTTTTTTGTATGGTTCTAAGTTTCACTTCATCACCGACCACAAGCCGCTGGTCTCTCTGTTCAGCCCATTGGCGTTGCTTCCAGATAAGGCAGTTCACCGCCTGCAACGTTGGGCCTTATACTTGTCTCGTTTTCACTATGAGATTCACTATCGCCCCACGGCCCAGCACGCCAACGCTGATGCATTGTCGCGATTGCCGATGGGCCCCAACCCAGTTTACGATCGTGATGAACTACTCTGTTTCCACATTGATGAGGAAGAACATCGTGCGGTCGAGGGTTTTCCACTTACAGGTTCGCAGGTTGCATCGGCTACTGCACGGGACCTGGTCCTGCGTCAGGTGATCGGTCTTGTTCAATGGGGTTGGCCGGACAGGACCAAGGGCCGGGCATCGGATCCCATCCCCTTCGCAACTACCATGCCTTGCGCCTTCGTCTGTCTGTTCATGATAGTGTTGTTCTTCTGGCCATGGATGGCGCATCTCCACAGGTCGTGGTGCCAGCCTCTCTTCGCAAAGATGTTCTCAAACTGTTGCATGAAGGCCATTGGGGGATTTCTCAGACTAAGTCCCTGGCCTGCAGGCACGTTTATTGGCCCGGTATTGATTCGGACATTGCCCACGTGGTTGCTGCGTGTGGTCAGTGTGCTCAACAAATGGCTGCACCTCGTACAATGCCCTCTCCATTGCCTGATCCGGTGCAGCCATGGGAACGGGTGCACGCTGACTTTGCCGGCCCCTTCCTCGGTACTTATTGGCTACTGTTGATTGACACCTTCTTGAAGTTTCCATTTGTTGTTCGATGTCCATCGCCCACCACTGCGGCGACGACGCTGGCTTTGTCCAAAATCTTTGCGCTAGACGGTCTTCCATCCACGATCGTCATGGGCAATGGCCCTCAGTTCTCTTCGCAGGCCTTCCGTGATTTTTGTACTGGACAAGGGATTCATCATGTTACAGCACCGCCCTTCCATCTGCAATCGAATGGGGAGGTCGAGCACCTTGTCCGCACTTTCAAAAGCCAGATGAAAAAATTCCTTAGTGATTTTTCCATAGATGTCGCTCTGCTGCAATTTCTGAGTTCTTATCGCTTCATGCCTCTGGGTGATCGCAGCCCTGCTGAACTCTTGCATGGCCGCCAACTGCGCACTCTACTGCACCTGCTTCACCCTGTCAGGCCTTGTGCTGTGTCCCCTAGTGCGGGAAAATACTCGGTGGGCGCCGACGTGTGGGCACGAGGGTATGGATCTCGCCCTAAATGGATTCCAGGGGTGGTCAAGGCTCTTGGCGGCCGCCGGCTTTGTGAAATACATACGGACGATGGCATGGTTGTTCACCATTATGACCAGATGCGCCCATGAGTGGTGGCCACGCCGGTGCCACCGCCCCTTCCTTCGCTTCCACCAGCCCGAGAAGCCAGTCCTGTCGCTGCTGCCGATCTACCATACGTGTTGATGCAGCCGATGTCGCTACTGCTTCTGAGTATGCCGGAACCGGCGCCAGTCGCGACGCCGCCTTCTACGGGACCCATCTCGCTGGAGCACACCCCCAGGTCCACAACACCTATGGATGCTGCTCCGGAGTTTTCACCCATCATCTCGTCCAGGAGGCACGTTCCACGCACTAGCTTCCATCCTGGACATTTTCGACCATACTCTCGTGTCTCTCCGCGGGATCTTCTCGGCGCCTTACAAGAGGCCATGGATGTCTCCGCACTGTCCATGTCTCCAAGGAAGTGAGTGTTTTTTTTTTCAAGGGGGGAAAAGTGTTGTGACAGTGCCACGACATTTAACAGTGTCGCCACGACAGTACGCACAAACGGCGATAGAGGCACTCCGCAACTCGGCTGAGCACGGGAGTGCCACCTAGCTACGAACAGCGCCGGCCACATGTCACGGCACGGCAGTTGAATGAGAGATACTGAGTTGTTATCATGTAACCAGCTATTGTTTCTGAGTGAGTGTGTTTGAATATCCACGCAATTATTGGTGATTAAAGGTTATAACAGTAATCTTCTCTGATATCATTATTTGCAGTTACCAGTGAACCAAGACATTTGTAGCTCTCACAGCATTCAAATTCTTTCCTGTCCAAAGTCATGCTTCTTTCTCTTTTATTATACCTTTTCCTAGATGTTAACATATACTTCATCTTTGACTGATTAATTTTCAGCTCCACCTCCATTCCATATCTTTCTAATTTTTCAAGCTTTTCTTCCAGGTCCTGCTTCCTCCTGGATAACAAATCAATATCATCTGCATATGGAAGAACCTGCAGCACTTCATGGACCAGTGTTCCCCCAGGGTTGCCACTTTGTGTCTTTTGCATTACCCTCTCCAAGGTGACGTTAAGCACAATAGTGGAGAGCACTTCACCCTGTCATAATCCTCTCTTAACTAGGTGTGCATTGTGCTGCTGGTAAAAAAGGAAATAACAAAAAGTGAGTAAATATGACTATATCAATAAATGAATAATAACAATTATTTTAATAATAATTGATGGACAAATACTTACTTTTCAATCTGGTTGTCTGCGTCTTCTTATTCTGGCTAGAGGCAGTAGCTGATCTCTGCGAGCACTTCATGATGAGCCTTTAATTACTGTGTCAGACCTGAAATGATGCCACTCATACAGTTGGATTTTTTTATAACAAAAAAGGGAAGGGGAGAGGGAACTTGACTCCTATTTGTTTACGGGTTTTCCACTGTTTTTGAATATTCTCATTTATCCAGAGAGAAAAGTGGGGAGTGGAGGGGGAGGGGACAGGGGGGAAACGTATGAGATGAGGAGGTGACCTGGAATTTTACTCACCAAATTGCCTTAGTTGTAACCCAACACTGGATATGTAATATGATACACCTTTACCTTATCTATGACCTTGTAATAAAATCATTATCTGAGTTCATACAAACAGTTCCCCTCCATTTATTTCTTTTATTTATTAATTAATTTATTTGTTTGGATCCTTTGAGTCATACATTGTACAGAAATGCACATTATGATATAGGACAGGTCATTTGATACATATTAGGCATTTATAAGAAGAGATACATGTCTATGAATCTATAAAATGGGTACATATTTATATCACATGTGTAATGTACTTAGGTCTTATATTTGTTCTGTACCAGAATTTAGCACTTATACCAATAAAACTTACATTCAGTTATGTTACATAAGGTCAATAGCTTGGGATCCATTATCTTGTTATAACGTCAAGTTAAACACATATATTTCAAAACGACACAGAGCAAGTTGACCAAGCAAATCATGTGAACACAGTAACATTCAAATTAGCACTGAGTCCAAGTCTAGCTGGCCGCTTAGGTGGCACGGCTGCTGCATGGCTGGCAGACAGCGCCGCATGTAGAGGACGCGCGTAATTGCACGGCGGCACTTTGAATGATCGACGAGTCACAACACTTTTCCCCCTTTGAAATTTTTGCACTGGTCTTGATGGAGGTGGCCTGTAGATTGCTAACGTCCATAGGCATTGTTTGACTGGCCATAAAGTCTCGAGGAGGAGGCTTCCCATACGGACGGAAGTGTCCCCGATGATAACGGGTTGAGATGACAGGAGACATAGGGGTCGAGTCTGCTGGGGCCCCGTGCACCAATCTGCCCATTGCAGCAAGTCCGGTTGTTATAATGGGAGACATGGGCAATGTGTTGGCGTCCGTAGGAGAAGGAGGCGAGTAGAGTTGCTCCGACAGATGATGGTCATCTGGTTCCTGCATGGGCGTGTCTCCTGGTGGCATCTGTTCTTGTACTGGCACCAAGATGATGGTGAGAGGGCTGCTTTGTGAGTAATGAGAGATGCCAAGATCCCAAGCGTCAGGTCGAGTTGAAGGTGGTGCAGCGGCATTCGGAACAGGCGATGCCGGCACACAAGGCCGAAGCTGGTCTGAATGACGCACTGCAACACCCACGTCAATCTGGATTTCATACAGGCATCGGCCACGGTGTCGTAAGATGCGGCCAGGACTCCATTTTGGCTGCCTGCCATATCCCCATACCAATACAAGGTCGCCGGCAGTGAAGCAGCCAAGTGAAGGCACCTGCGGCCCTGAGGTGGAAGGCCCCAGAAGATGAAGTAGCGTGCGGGGCTGTCGGCCATGTAAGAGCTCAGCCAGGCTGTGGTTGCCCATGGGGGTGAAATGGTACAAAGCCAGAAATTGGAGAAGCACATCATCATCAGCAGCAGAAGAAGTCAGGAGTTTCCTCATCTGAGCCTTAAATGTGCGGACCAGTCGTTCAGCCTCATCATTGGACTGTGGATGGAACAGAGGGGCCGTTTCAAGCATGACGCCATGACGGGCACAAAAATCTGCAAATTCACAAGAGGCAAATTGCTGACCATTATCAGTGACAAGAATAGAGGGAAGGCCTTCCAAAGAGAAAATGCGAGCTAGAGCATTTGTGGTTGCTGCGGTGGTAGGTGACGTGCAATGGACAATGAAAGGAAAATTAGAGTAGGCGTCAATTACGAGTAGCCAATAAGTACCTAAAAAAGGTCCCACAAAGTCAGCATGAATACACTCCCAGGGCTTCTCAGGTGAAGGCCACGGTGACAAAGATGACTTCGGGGCGGAGGACTGTGACGCACAAGGGCCGCAGACAGCGACCATGTGTGCGATTTCAGAGACGATGCCAGGCCAGTACACATGACGGCACGCCAGAGATTTTGTGTGAGAGACACCCCAGTGCCCTTGGTGAAGGAGGCGCAATACTGACCCACACAAAGATGCAGGTACCGCAACACGCGTTGAAGCATTGTCGATGGAAAGGAGGATAACACCATCCCTAGCCGTAGCGCAAAGCGTAGTAGTTCCGCAACGGATCAGAAGTCTTAGCAGACGGATGATCTGGCCAACCCCTCTGAATACAGCGTAAAACCCGGGAGAGGGTAGGGTCAGAACCCATAGCAGCCGCCAGCCGGTCCATGGTGATGGGGAACCCGTCCACAACCCGCTGCTTGGCAACATCCAGGTGGAATCACAAAAGTTTGTCCCTGTCAAATGCCAGATCAGGACCCATGGGAAGGCGAGACAGTGCATCAGCATTCGCATGTTGAGCTGTCGGCTGGAAATGAATCTCATAATTGAAACGAGACAAGTAAAGAGCCCAACGGTGGAGGCGGTGTGCAGCAGTGTCGGGAAGTGACGTTGATGGAGGAAACAAGGAAACAAGTGGTTTGTGATCCATAACAAGATGAAATTTGGGTCCATAGAGAAAAACACCAAACTTATGAAGAGCATAAATAATGGCCAAAGCTTCTTTTTCAATTTGAGAATACTTTTGTCGGGCATCCGTGAGCATTTTGGAGGCATAAGCAATGGGTTTGAGTGTGATATGAGCTTCAAAGTCATTTGCATGGCCTAACCGAGGAGAAAAAAGGAACAAAAATGTCATCGGCAAGGAATCCAATTGATCATACGGAATAGTATCAGTGATGATATTGACAGAGTCATCTATGGAGAACCCAAAAATGCGAAAGGCATCAAAACCAAAAAGATTTTCTGCATTATTCTGCTCGACCACAAATATGGGAACAGTGCGAACGACAGATTTGTAAGATACCTCATTATTCATTATCAGTGAACTGATCCCAGATGATGCCACCACTTGTAATCTACCCCTCCCTCACATCATTTGTTGATTGTCACTCACTCCATAAACAAGAATGGCAAGCACCAACCAGGAGTAAGTGAAATTAAAGTAGTAAGTTACTAAAAGAGGAGAAAATCAGCAACTTCCAGTCAATGGTAAATGAACTAAAGGAGTAAGTTACTCTAAAAGTAAATTTTTCATTTACTTCTGAAGTAAACTGATCTAATCCATTACTGGTGGAGAGCACCATTGAAGAGTACACTACTATGTTAGTAACTTAAGGAGGAAATAAAGCTGCAATTTACTCCTAGGCAGTAGTAGGAGTAAAGAAAGAGAGTAAGTTACTATCTTCGAGTTCAACTGCTCTACCATATGGTAGAGCAACTGCTCTACCATATCAGCGCACACTCAGCTGCAGAGTGAATATCCCATCTGGAAACATCCTCTAGGCTGTGGCTAAGCCATGTGCCCACAATATCCTTTCTTTCAGGAGTGCTATTTCTGCAAGGTTCGCAGGAGAGCTTCTGTAAAGTTTAGAAGATAGGAGGCGAGGTACTGGCAGAAGTAAAGCTGTGGGGACGGACCGTGAGTCGTGCTTGGGTAGCTCAATTGGTAGAGCACTTGCCCGCGAAAGGCAAAGGTCCCGAGTTTGAGTCTTCGTCCAGCACACAGTTTAATCTGCCAGGAAGTTTTAAATAAGAGTATCATAGCTGTGTAATCATAATATACTTTTTTCAGGTGAAATTTATATACACCATATACATAAGGTGAAACTGGAAGAACATGTTTGTACTTCTGTAATTAATATGCAATAATATGTAATGGAACAGATGATGTATTTATTTATGTATGATTGTGTAGATATGTAATGTGATATACTAGAATGCAAATTCTACAATGAGAATCATAAATTTGTAAGTGTGTTAAAAACTGTATGTATTTAACTAAAAAGTGCAGGTTGTAAAGGGACACCCTCCCCTAGCATTACTTTTCCTCAACAGAAGTACGCAATACAAAAAATAAGTACAATTTTTTAAACAGGTTAATATTGTCTCAATTATTTTCTAAAAGAATTCCTTGTGATTTTGTATACGGTGTGGTATATTTCAAGCAAAAATGTATAAAAAGAAATTACTTCATTTTCATTGTTACAACTGATATGTATTAGCTCTGTATGTACAGTTAAAACTACTTTTCTTTTAGAAACATTTGAAATTACAAAATATCTGGCAAACTAAAACTTCCTATTTTTAATTATGCAGTTGGGTAATGTTTATTATGTTTACTTGTCGATTCATTTATAAAGAAATGATATAAATTGGCAGAGATTCGTTTGTCAAGAAACATTGTAAACTCTGGAATATTGTTAGTACTACAGAATGGAATAGTAGTGGTCATGGAGAATGTGAGAGTAGTGAGAATTTTGGTGTAGTATGCACTAACGATTTCTTCTCATGGTCAGAAAACAGTATTATTGATGTATGTAAATCAGATGATGGTCGTATTGGATCTGAACAAGGCGGTATTTTTTTATGTAGATGTGAACGAGAGCTGTGAAGTAGGCTAACTGAGGTTGATAAGTCTGAGACTGGTAGCTTTTTGCAAATGAATGTAGGTGAGATGAGCAACTTTGATGGAGATGAAACTTGTCTTGTTAATGATGTTGATGAAGTAATTTTGGAAGAATACTGTATTATGATGATGATGAGTACCAGGTATTTGTGGAATTTAAGAACAATGAAGTTTCAGAGTTGTTGCAGTCCACAAAGAAGTTGCAGCCTAGGAGACAAAGCGTGGTTCCTGTCAGAATTATGCTGCAGTAACGACTCCAGCATACCAAGCAGAAACTCAAAAGATTCCTTACGAAACCCAAAATCTTCGAAGTCACTGTCACTACACATCCCCATTACAACCCTCACTCTTGGGATGTTCACCTCTTCCTCCATCTCCATATATTCTTGGTAGTCCAGGTAATCCATAGAATTCAACACAGTAGTGTACTCTTCAATGGTGCTCTCCACCAGTAATGGATTAGATCAGTTTACTTCAGAAGTAAATGAAAAATTTACTTTTGGAGTAACTTACTCCTTTAGTTCATTTACCATTGACTGGAAGTTGCTGATTTTCTCCTATTTAGTAACTTACTACTTTAATTTCACTTACTCCTGGTTGGTGCTCGCCATACTTAATTATGAAGTGAGTGACAATCAACAACTGATGTGAGGGAGGGGTAGATTACAAGTGGTGGCATCATCTGGGATCAGTTCACTGATAATGAAGATTTTTCTGTCGCATAAGAAGGGAGAGTGATTTGTGTCATTCGCAGTTTATGTATGAACGGATTTCCAATCCCTCAAAGAAAGAAGACGGTGAGCTGCCCAACAAAGTTGTATCAACAGTGAAGATGTACTACCAACAATGATGGATTGGATCAAATGAAAGAGGACTTTACAACTATGATGGGGAACATCAAAAAGGAAAAATAAGTACAAACTATTTCCAAAACTAATTTGTTTGTGGTCTTATGTGCTTGTTAAAAAAATGAATAGAGACAAGGGTGGTAGTGATGTAGAAGTGAAAGCTGTAGGACCTAGCAAGGACATGTTTGAACTGGGTGAAATCATAGTCAGAAAAGAAAAACCAATATTTTGAAGTTAATTTTGGCAAAACTAGAGGAAATGAAGACAGATAAAATAGCAAATTTAGTGCAGTTAATGACCATTTAACCAAAAAATTTGCTTCACTACAAGGACAATTAAATGACCTGAAAACTGAAAACAATAGTAAAATGGATAAGGTACTATACCAAATAGACCAACTTAGTAATCAGATTTCAGAGCTAAAAAGTGGGTTGTCAGAGGGTTTAAAGAGTGTGAATGAAAAAGTTGATGTCTTAGAAAAAAATTTATTTTTCTTGGAAAGAGAGTTAATCGTCAAATTGACAAGACATTCGAAGATTGTTAATGATGTCAGAGTTGAACAGAAAGCTGTGGCGGAAAAATGGAACAAGACATCGCTAGTTCAGAGCAAAAAATTTTAAATGTTGAAAACAATAAGCAAACTAATGTAAATGTTTTTGATCAAAAAATTTGAGCAGTTCAGGAAAATTGAATTCACAAAAATCTGTATTTTAACAATGGTAGTGTGTGGTCCAACATTCCAATCAAAAGATTTCCATGAGACAATTTACATCCATTGGATTTTCTGCACTACTTTAGAACTTTAGAGATAGTTTTTGTGTCAGGCATGAGTGACAATCAAAAACTTAAATTTGTCAAAAGACATCTTGAAGGTGAGACTCTGTCTTGGGTATATTTAAATTTAAGTCAGTGGGAAACATATAAAAGTTTTGAAAAAGAGTTTTTAAAATAAATTTTGGCCAAAAGCTGAACAGGAGGGCATTAAAAGTGAATTTTTGAATGGTTCTAATTATAGGAATAGGGACAATACTCTGAAAAAGTTTTGTAAGAGTCAACTTAAGAAATTAACACACCTTGACAAACCATTTGACGAAATGACATTGACTGATGCAGTTAAAAGGAGATTACCAGAAAGGATGTAGTGGGATTTAATACACAGACCTGACAATTGTCTTGAACAATTTTTACAATATGTTGACAGGCTGGATAGGGCAGTAGAAAGAAGTATGTACCATAACAGTCAGAATGATAGAGATCACATTGGGAATAACTACAGAAACAGAGATAATGGTAACTTATATCAAGATCAATATATTAATAGAGAGAGAACTTTTGAACATCAGCAGAACAGGAATAATGGGGGTAACCATGGGCACTCTAATAGCAGAAACAATCATAGAGGTAACTACTCAAGAAATGGCAGTCCACCTCAATGAAGGTCCTCAGTTTTGGGGCAAGGAAACACAAGCAGCACAGGAGCCCCAATTTACACTTGCAATTAAGACAATAACAACAGTGTTAATGATATGGCACAGGTATCTGAAGTTGACAGAAGAAATATCAGATTTCTCAGTTATGTTTTGATAAAAAGTTTTGGGATACTATGTTTAATTATAGTGAGGTACTAATTGGAAACCAGAATGTGGGAGTAGTGAGAATTTTGATGTAGTATGTACTAATGATTTCTTCTGTTGGTCAGAAAACGGTGTTATTGATGTATGTAAATCAGGTGATGACCGAATTGGATCTGAACTAGGTGGTATTTTTTATGTAGATGTCAATGAGAGCTGTGAAGTAACTGAGGTTGGTATGTCTGAGACTGGTAGTTTATTGGAAATGAATGTAGGTGAGGTAAGTGACTTTGATGGAGATGAGACTTGTCTTGTTAATGATGTTTATGAAATAATTTTGTAAGAATATGATGATGATGATGATGATGATGATGACGATGATGAGTATCAGGTATTTGTGGAATTTAATCTTCCATGAAAATATTAGCTACTATGGAAGATTACGAGGACAAAGCACTTCAGACTGCGGTATTGAAACCTAAATGTTTTTGGAGATATTTAGATGATACATTTGTGGTATGGCCACATGGGACAGCAATGCTTCCTTCTTTTCTGGAACATCTGTACTCCCTCCATCCAAGCATCTGTTTCACCACGGAGGTAGAGAAAGATGGTGAGCTCCCGTTTCTGGATGTTTTGGTTCGTAGAAAAGGAGATGGCTCCTTGGGTCACAATGTGTTCCAGAAGCCTACGCACTCGGACTTTTATTTACAAGCTATGAGCTGTCATCATCCTTCACAGTGCAGTGGTATATTACAGACGCTAGTGCATAGGGCTAGAGCCATCTCAGACCAGGACAGCTTATCAGCAGATCTTAGCCATGTCTACGGTGTGTTTGCCCAGTACGGGTACTCCGAGAAGCAGATCCAGAATGCATTTCAACCAGCACACTACAAACCTCAAGAACAGCCTGAAGAAGCAGAGAACACCACAGGGATGGTTTTTCTACCATATGTCGGTGGCATGTCTTTTAAGATTGACAGAATTTTCAAGAAATACCAGATTAAACGTGTTTTCCGGCCTCCAGAATGAGTACAATCAATGCTGGGCTCTGTTAAAAACAACCTTGGCCTGAGGAGATCAGGAATATATAAAATCCTGTGCCACTGTGGGAAGTCTTATATTGGCCAGATGTGTCATATGGTTAAAGACAGATGCGATGAACATAAACGTCACACGAGGTTGGGTCAGCCAGAGAAATCTGCGGTTGCTGAACACTGTCTTGACATGGGACACGGCATGAACTGGGAAGAAACCAAGATCCCCTCGTATGCTTCCACATACTGCAACTTCATCACCAAAGATGTGGTCAAAATATGTATAAACAGTGACCTAATAAACAGAAACACGGGGCTTCACCTGAGCAAAGCCTGGGAGCCAGCCTTGGCGGCACTAAGGAATCGTCAGCCGCAGGTTAGCAACTGCACTGAGTCAATGCAGATGGGAAACCTTAGCGCAGATGATTAAACCATGCGCCAACAGCTCGCGCACCTGAACGGGCTCCGTCATTCCTGGCTGCATTTTCCCACGCCGCGGTGCGCTTTCACAGACCACGACCCATTTCTCCAGCAGAGGACTCTATTATTCAACACTGTCTACAATTGATCTTCGATGATGTTATGCCCCCACTCGCACCTGCACTATCCTAGAAAGCCAACATATTAATTGGCGAGCTTCTCAGCGACACGACAGTAGCACCTGAAGATGGCGGGCAGTTGTCTCGGTGAAATATTGTGCAGTTTCTACAATATTATCTGGCGTAATTCCCATGAACCTATCAAGCAGATGCATCACCGGATAAGTCTCAAACTGCATATCTGGTACCTCTACGGGGAAGAGATGGTTAACACTGTATGTGAGTTCGATAAACTTCGCAACAAAAGGGAGAGACTGTTGTGCTCTCTCGCGTTCTTACTGAGATGTCAGGACCAGCAAACTACACTGATTTTCACAAAGTGGACTCTAGAGCGGCCAGGAGAAAAACAATGAGCAAGCAGGACACTGGTGAGAGAAAGAATCTGTTATACTAGATGAGTATTAGACCAAGTCTCCAGAAGCCTGCTCTCACTTCATCTGAAGATCTCGTCATGTCTGTCAGCGGATTCCTGGTAGTGGGTGTACAGCTCTACTTGGGCGCTTTCAGCCTTAGCTTGGCAGCAAATCACAGAGAGTCAAACCTCTAAGTTCCAATGCCTTACATACTGGTCATTGCAAGAGGAGAAATTTAGCAGACGGACTATGTTTAATCTAACAGATAAACCACTGAGTGACGCTGCAATGTCAGTGTTAAAAAAGGGACTTAATTTTGCACCTACTCCCAAGACCTTGCCCATCAAGGAGTTCATCGGTGCCATTGAACAAGGTGTTTTAAAACTTCTGAATGATGCTGCTGAAGAAATAAGGTGAGAGGCTTGCAGATCAATAACCAGGATGCCTGCACCCAAGCAGAACGTCACCACTGAAGAAAGAAGGGTGCTCCATTCATTAAAAGAAGATAATGATATAGTAATTTTACCGGCTGACAATGGTAACGCCACTGTTCTTCTGCCTGCTACATCTTATTTTGGCAAGATGATGGACTTACTACAGGATACAGCATATCATTGCCTCCAGAAAGATCCAACAGATGCAGTACAATGGAAGACATCGCTCTCCTCAAATCCAGCCAACTTCCTGACCATCTGAAGAAGAGTTTAAGAGAATGAGCACCAGTACCGCCACGACTTTATGGCCTGCCAAAGATACATAAGGAGAATGTTCCACTTTGCCGTATCGTCAGTAATATAGGTGCCCCAACATACCACCTAGCTAAATACCTGGCTTCTCTTCTAAGTCCCATGGTGGGGAAATGTGAACACCATATTCAAAACTCAGAAGATTTTATACAACGAATGAAGAATCTGCGCCTTGAATCTGCTGATTTACTAGTGAGTTTCAATGGGGTTTCTTTGTTCACACAAGTGCCTCTGATGGACTCATTACAACTCATAGGAGTTAAGCAGGAAGAGGATATCTTACACCTTTTTAAACACGTGCTTACCTCCACTTACTTTTTATTCAATGACCAGTATTTTGAGCAGACTGATGGTGTTGCTCTGGGTAGCCCTCTCTCCCCCATCGTAGCTAATCTTTTTATGGAAGATTACGAGGACAAAGCACTTCAGACGGCAGTTTTGAAACCCAAATGTTTTTGGAGATATGTAGATGATACGTTTGAGTATGGCTGCATGGGACAGCAACGCTTCCTTCTTTTCTGGAACATCTGAACTCCCTCCATCCAAGCATCTGTTTCACCATGGAGGTAGAGAAAGATGGTGAGCTCCCATTTCTGGATGTTTTGGTTCGTAGGAAAGGAGACAGCTCCTTGGGTCACAGTGTGTTCCGGAAGCCTATGCACTCAGACTTTTATTTACAAGCTATGAGCTGTCATCATCCCTCACATTGCAGCAGTGTATTACGGACACTGGTGCATAGGGTTAGAGCCATCTCAGATCAGGACAGCTTATCGGCAGAGCTTAGCCATCTCCACTCTGTTTTCCCAGAACGGGTACTTCGAGAAGCAGATCCAGAATGCATTTCAACCAGCACACCCCAAACCTCAAGAACAGCCTGAAGAAGCAGAGAACACCACAGGGATGGTTTTTCTACCATATGTTGGTGGCATGTCTTTTAAGATGGACAGAATTTTCAAGAAATATCAGACTAAATGTGTTTTCCGGCCTCCAGCATGAGTGCAAATAATGCTGGGCTCTGTTAAAAACAACCTTGGCCTGAGGAGACCAGGAATATGTAAAATCCTGTGCCACTGTGGGAAGTCTTATATTGGCCAGATGTGTCATACGGTTAAAGACAGATGCGGCGAACATAAACGTCACACTAGGTTGGGTCAGCCAGAGAAATCTGCAGTTGCTGAACACTGCCTTGACATGGGACATGGCATGAACTATGAAGATACCAAGATCCTCTGGTATACTTTCACGTACTGGGACTCCATCATCAAAGTTGCTGTCAAAATTCGTATAAGCAGTGACCTAATAAACAAAGACACGGGGTTTTACCTGAGCAAAGCCTGGGAGCCAGCCTTGGTGGCACTAAGGAATTGTCAGCAGCAGATTAGCAACTGCACTGAGTCAATTAAGATGGGAAACCTTAGTGCAGATGCTTAAATCGCATGCCAACGCCTCACGTGTGCAAACGGGGTCCGTCGTTCCCGGCCGCACTTTCCCGCACCATGGCGTGTTTCCACAGGCCACGACCCGTTTCTCCAGCAGAGGACTCTGGTATTCAATGCCATCTACAATTGGTCTTCGATGACGTTATGCCCCAGCTGGCGCCTGCACTGTTCTAGATAGCCAACATATAAATTGGCGAGCTTTTCAGCGACGCGAGAGTAGCACCTGAAGATGGCGGGCATTTGTCTCACTGAAATATTGTGTGGTTTCTACAATATTATCCAGCGTAATTCCCATGAACCTATCAAGCAATGTTGTTTTTATTTTTGGCAATAGCAATGTAATTTTCAGTTTTGAAGTGGAAATTTTAAAGACAGTGTGATGTAGAAAAATGTGAGAGAATAAAATTAACTATTCAAGCAATTCTTCAGAATTTCAGCTTCAAGAATCAACCTCCTAGACAAGAAGAACTGGAGCCAACTATGAGGAAAGAAGATAAGTAAAAAAAAAGTTTATTGTAAATCTTACTCCTCTCAAAGCTTATTAAAAGAATGTATTATGAAGTCAGTGACAATCAACAAATGGGGGAGGGATAGATTACAAGGTACATGTATAGCAGGGCCAGTTCATGGATGAAGTAGGTCACCAATTAAATCATCAGTGACATAATACATGAGTGCATGGGATTTTTCCATCCCCACTCCCAACCCCTACACCCATCCCCCTTACCCTCACCTGAGAAAGACCAATTGAACTATGTAAATATTGGTGGGAAATTCAAAATGTCACATTGTCATGCTGGCTGACTTGGAATGTGAGTACCAGCCTAACTATGACATCGGAATACAAGATATCCAGCTTCAAATACAAGAAGGTGACCAAGGCATACTGGCACAGCTCTATAACAACACAATCTAGCCCTGACCTGTTGGAGTATTTATAACAGCGTAGAAATCTGACCCAGAGATGGAATACTGGTGCGCCTCAATGATGTCAGAATCCAAGCAAATGTTTGTTTGGCCATCACATATGTCATACAGCATTGTAAGTCAAAAGCCCAAACTCTATGTTCTGTAGTAGCAACAATTATGTCTTTATTTAAACAAGTACCACTGAGGAAGGGATGAGAGACCTTTGACTCTGTCACCCCTGTGTTGCTACCCCTGCTGTTGCTGCCACTGCTGGTCAGGCCACATTCACCACCAGACAATGGCTCATAGTTCAACAGTGTATCCATACTGTTCCAGCTGGCAACTTACAGCTGAATGACTGGCTCACACTGTCACAGCCTGGAATGTCTGCTACTGATCCAATGTACGACATTACACTAATAGTGTCCTCCCCACTATGATTGCCTGCCACTGGCTGCACATGCTGGTCACCTGGAGCTGCTGCATGAAGCTACTATGCACACTACCTCTAGTGTGACATCACTCCACTTGCATCGACAGCCACCATTATGTTCTTGAGACACCGCTACTGCACTGTGCCAGTCAGGGTGCTTGCATAACCTGACAGATATTTGCATGACTGGAAACTCTGGTGTTTTGTAACCTGTCTGCACCCCACATGCTGCTGGATGTCAAGACAGAAGATGTTCATATAAACCAGCTACCTATAGCCACCTGCAGTCTGATATTTAGCTGGTAACCAGCCTGCTACATATACAGCTGACATGCTTTTGCCCTCCATACTATTCACTCAACAGGAATTTCATTGCTATTTGTGGAAGACCCGCACGAAAATTTCACTTCTCATATTCCATATGATTCCATATGATTGACAAATTGTGGTGACATCACAACAAGACAGCTCTTTCTGAAAATCCAGATATGCTTATCAAAGAATACATTGATACAAAGCTGGTATAACTCAATCAGCAAATAAAGAAGCTTGAAGATGATAATCATACATTAACAGCATTTATATTAGACCATTATCCACCTAAAAAGTGATGTAAGCTGTGTGATTAGTGTAGTGCAATTCAACCAGTTTAGCCGTTGATTCCACACAAATTTATGGTAAAACAAATATGTATACTGTCAATAAGCAATGATTTAACTTTGCAATGTGCAACTGGTGAGGTAACTTCACCTTCATGAAGTGTCAGGATCTACCTAAAGAGTCAACATCTTATAAGTATTATCAATGTTTTTGTGTATATGTGTAGGTGTAGTGTACTGTGGTTCTGTGGTTGAACACGTTTTATTCTCCCATTTGCAGATGATGTTGTGGCGTACCCTCTAATGAACACATCTCAGCAGGAGTACATATCAATTTTCAACATGCCTTTCAGCCTAAATTCAAGTGGATGTAAGTGTGTTAGCATGAGAATGCTCTCTGATCTTAATTCAACCCAGCAATGATTTTTGGAAATCCATGTTATTATTGTACAAAAGTAATATTAAACCTCACAGAGTGGTTCGGGCTGTGTGACAACTCAATAGCCATTGCAGGCATGCTTACTCAAAATACTGGAACAACACCTACATTGATACTATGTGATCAGAAGATCAGTGCTGGTGACTTCCCATAAATGATAAAAAATTTTACGAAATGGAATCAACTCACATGCAGGAACAGACCTTCAAGAATTTAATGTGCAGTAGTTTTGCCATACTGCATGCACTCGGACAAAGACTGAGCTGGCAGCTTTACATTTACAGCTTCTATGAAACATTGTGGACCAATTTACAGGAACTTCCATGGCAATCTCTGAATGTCATAGAAGAAAACATAGCTCAGTATTTTGATGCATGTTGCACATCAGTACACAGAAATATGTATGAGTTTAAAACACATGTAGGCACAGAACTGCAATCCTATTTGGGTATGTATACATACCCAGCTATCCTCAGAAATAAATGAAGCATGTGTGTGATATCTGTGTTCTTCTTTTACCCTGTAAAACCCCTTGTATGTTAATATAGTTATATAGTATTCAGCATGATTGGCTGGACAAAGCATCCTCTCCATAATGACTTCTGAGAATTCTTCAGAAAAACAGAATAAGAAGAATGGAACACTTTTGACTGGTTATTTCTCACCACTCATCACGTGGGAAAACAAATGTTTTAATGTCCATGCTAATGGATCCAGATGGTGTCACTTCAAGAATGTATATAGGTTTTCAAAAACAAATGGTTCAAATGGCTCTGAGCACTATGGGACTTAACATCTGTGGTCATCAGTCTCCTAGAACTTAGAACTACTTAAACCTAACTAACCTAAGGACATCACACACATTGATGCCCATGGCAGGATTTGAACCTGCGACCGTAGCGATCGTGCGATTCCAGATTGAAGCGCTTAGAACCACACGGCCACACTGGCCGGCTTTCAAAAACAACTTCCGCCAAAGTACCAGCTACTTGAGGAAATAGTTTCAGGTATTGATTATGTTACATATAAGACTTTCACCCAAAGTGATGAATTCCCACCACCTGAACAAGTAAAACCTAATACTGTATTCATATTTGATGTCATAGTCGTAAATCAGGGTCAAATATGCAAATACTTGTGTTTTGCTTGCCATAGAGGTCTTGATATATTTTGCCTATGTCAGACTTTTTCAAGGGTCCCAAAGCAACTGATAAACCACAATGCAAACTTTGTTATTGCCTTCAAATAGGATAACATGAATTTTAAACACATTTACCAGGCACATGCCGGAACTGACATGACATTCAAAGAATTTACAAATTTAATGCATAGTTTTGTAGTAACTGGTAAAATGAAGCAGTTGAATGAAGGACGATACTGCATGACCTTTCAGGAAGCATATATGTGTGTGTGTGTGTGTGTGTGTGTGTGTGTGTGTGTGTGTGTGTGTGTGTGTGTGATAGTGAAACGATATGGCAATTGAGACATTATACTTTAAAGCATGGATACGTTCATGAGGTCATCTGCCCATAATCAGTCTGAGATGGGTAGGCAGGACATTCATCTGAACCTTGAAGTGAAAATTCAGATGCTCAACAACAGTATTAAGTGTCACACTACTAGACTTGATGTACTCAACGAATGTAACAAGGAGTTAAATACTGATTCTCAAATCATCATGCAGCTAAACACATCAGTTAACTGCAAGGGTTGATGTAACTGAAAACAAGACAGAACTGCACAGCTCAGTGTAATTGAAAAGAATGCAAAGAGGAGTTATGTAAATTATATACTGTTCCAGAGTCTACTCAGTATATAACAACATGTTAACAATACATAAAAGTCATTGATGCATGTAAGATTATTCAAGAGAAACTTTGACTGCTGAAGGAGCCTATCACAGAATCTCTCAAATGGCTCTCAAACATTAACGAAGAGGGAGAATGGTAAAATGCTATTTCATTAAACATTATGAGGCAGAACTTACAGTGTAAGGAAGGAAAAACCATAGATGCTGGATACCCAACCTATAAGTTTTACCAGGAATGCGGTACGGCACAGAGACAGAGAATTTGAACGAACACTAGGTTTACTGAATCTAATATTCTTTAGAACTACAAAATTCATCAGTTATTTACCAAAAGACATCAAAAATTATGATCAGATGTTACATATGGTGGGGGTGTATAGGAAAGCCAATGGAGTAGGAGCAAAATGTACCAACAGTTCAAAATACAAAAATATTATGAAATGTGTTAGCAGACATACTTGCAGAGCCACTATTAATATTCAGAATAAGAAAAGTAACAGTACATCATCCCAGTACATGTATTACAATGACCCCAGTGAAATAGTTGAATCATTATGCTTGTTCACAACATCATCTACAACTGGGAATACACCACATTCAAATGAAATCATTTCTATAATTTCTGAGCTTGGAGAAAGATGGTGATGATGCTGTTTGGTTTGTGGGGTGCTCAACTGCGCGGTTATCAGTGCCTGTACAAATTCCCAACCTTTGCTCAGTCCAAACTCACCACATTCAGGAATGATGATGAAATGATGAGGACAACACAAACACCCAGTCATCTTGAGGCTGGTGAAAATACCTGACACCATGCTCAGGAAGCGAGAATGCCACCGCGAGACCACGAGCTGCCGGCTAGAGAAAGATCTATCATTGAACAATAATCATGGAGACAGTTGCTCAGGAACTCCATAAACCAGTCCACAGGGCTTCCCCATGTAGACAGGTTATAATTCACAGATTGGATGACTCATGGCAGGCAAATATCATAGGTATGACATGAAATTCGTGAGAAAATAATGGTTTCAAATACATTTTAATGCTCATTCAGACGTACTCAAAATTTGCATGGGCATTACCTGTGAAGACAAAGATGGGGAAGACTGTTGTAAAAGTGTTTGAACAACTATTACAGACAGAAAAGAACAGCAACCCACACAATCTACAAATAGATCATGGTGATGAGTTCTATGATAGGTATTTCAGAATGGTAATGGAACAATATGGAATATATCACTACTTGATGTTCTCTCAGATGAAAGCATGTATTGTGAAGCATTTGAACCAAACAATAAGCAGGTAAATATGGCTGCATTTTAATCTTTGTGATTCTTTCAAATAGATGGATACCCTCCTCCAAATCGTCAGCCTTTACAGTCAATCTGTCCACAAGACAATAGAAACTGAGCTGATTCATGTACATGATATGAGCTTTTAAATATTGTTTATAATCATATTAAAATGGTAGATCCATGCAAACATAAATTTAATGTAGGTGATTTTGTACATATTTCAAAATACAAGACAGCATTTGAGAAATATTTCCTTACAAGCTGGTAAGTGGAGATGTTTACAGTTTCCAAGGTGCAAAAAACAAATCCTTTAACTTGCGTCTCAAAAGAGAGCAGCAGTGGTGAAATTGCTGCTAACTTTTACACAGAAGGAGCAGTAAATGAAACTTCTTCCTCACAGAATGTGTCATATGGTGGAAGGGAAAGGAAGCCTTGCTCAGTGGTTAGGATTCACTTCATCACATAACAGTTAGATAGGTGACACTGATTTTCTGTATAACAAGGTGTGCAAACCTCAGACAGCACAGTAGCATAATATGCAATATGAGAACCACATCAGCAGAAGTAGTGGTACCTTCGATGTTCTGTGAATTGCTCTTAATAGATGATGATGATTGGTTTGTGGAGCACTCAACTGTGCAGTCCTCAGCACCCTGCTTTTAATGCCCTACATACAACTTTTGTCAGCCTGGAACTAAGCATGATAAACAACTCACATATCATGCAGGGTGATTAATCTTTTAGCAGAGGAATGCAGACTTCATGACATAGTGTACATGATGAATAAGGATCTCCCAGGATGTCACACTGCACATAGAATATTAATTGATTGAGCCAAGGAAATATTTTCAAAAAGGGATATTGATATTGGTCAGCATATCACTGCACTTCTGATAGACAAAGCACTGTGCATGAAATTTAAACTGGGTATGGAGTTAAATTTCTGTTGGGTCATGAACACCACTTATTGCCTGCTGAAGAATAAGAAGATGGGTAAGTCAGAGTGTTTTAAAAAATATAGTCAGTTATCCTTGGCTGCAGCTAAAAGAGCCTCAAAAATAAAGGTGATTAAAACATCCAGAGTCCTATTCCTGCCAAGCACATCAGGTGGATTCCTTTCATTCTTAATTGCACTCTTGGCAAGGCTATCAGTGGTTATTTCCATGGCTGGCAGTGAGGCAGTTATCAGCAGAACAGTGAAGAATGCAGAAAATGTATAACAGCAACTCAACAAAGCCAAAAGATTTGTGGAATATACAGGTTGGACATATGGGTAGGCAGTGGGCGTTATGGAATAATAGGATAATTTTTAGAGAAAGGCCATATATTAGTGAAAGCATGTTGAAATGGGCTACATAGGCCCAGGGAGGTGAGGATGAGCCCGAGCTTAGAATTTGGCGAACATTGTTCGTGAAGCTACCGAAAGTTGTTGTCTGCCAGAACTAAGTCCACAGTGCCGCAGCACTGGGAGTAGCGGGAGATGTTCAATGCTACGGGGCATGCATCCGACTCGCAGGTGAGCAAGAATACAAGAGAGTAAGCCCGGCGACGGGCGGCCAGGTATATTCGACATACCACGCGGCTTCCTCCGCCCTGATTGGTCAGAACCGAGCAAACCGTGCGGGCGGCATGGAACTTTCCAGAGTGTTGCCTGCTAAGCGATGCCTCATAAGCACATGAGAGAGGCAAAACCGTGGGACAAAAGAATTTACAGGCAGCCAACACCGCCGGCTGTGGTTTGGCTGCAATAGAAAAATGAAGTTAATGCTTGAAAGCTCATATAATGAAATAAAGTCTCCTACTGTCTGGCTCATCCTTTACAGGAATCTGTAAATACTGGAAAAGGACTATATTTAATAACACAGAGGAAAGGCTTAAGATTCTTTATTAAAAAAAAAAAAAAACTATTAGCTGTACTGCCTGACAGACCATTTACAAATATCTATCTGCTTAAATTCATCAAAACGTTCTCTATCCCAAGATTTGATGGAGTATTTATGTGGAATACACTACCCAAGAATATGTGGAAATCTAATGAACATGGAATTCTAAATTTACTTGTTGTGGGAGGACCTGGAACTCATTAGGTTGCATAGATTAGAAGAAGAGCCCAACATAGCTCATTTAGTGTTTTGCAGGTACCAGAAGAATTACGCCCTTACTTTGCCAGTAACCATATATTTTGCAATTTTCAATGCTGCAAAAAGTTCAGTACATACCTGCTGGGAGGCCTATGTCTCAAGTTAATAATGACAGCCATGGGGAAGGTATAAAAATGGTAATCACACACCAGTTCGTCAGTTGAGCTTAACAAGTAATGTCATACACTTTGACTTTAAATGGTTGATCATGAGTGTTAAGTGTAAATTACTCCCCCCAACCCAACTGAACTAGCCAAATGGGGTTGGAGTATCATGCTGATAGGTTTACAAACTTACAAAACAGTTCCAAACATCACTGCATCAAACTCTGATCTACATCTGGAAGGTGATGAAGTTGTACAAGTAGCTCATAATGCATATGATACTGACAACTTAAATGAATATTTAAAACTAGCACTAGAAGGTTTCAAGTTAGATATGATCATCAGCACATGTAAAATTGAAATAAGGATGAACTATCACAAAGCATCTTTTACAAAGGGAAATTCAATCAGATCATTACTAGGTCTCCTGTAGTATCAAATTCTGCAAAAAGGTCTGAAAATTTTTACGAGTCAGCTCACTCAATAGATATACTACCAACCGGTACAATTCAGGTTGAGTACAATATTGTATTGAATTCCTTTCTCAATGACAAACTGATTTATAATATCTATGGGTTCTTCCCTACAGATCATGTGGGATATAAAATTGTGGAGATACCAAGTAATGCAATTTACCTCGTAGTGACTCTTCAGATGTTGGACTACCTTGACGTGAGAATTATGGGCCAGAAGGACTGTCTCATCGATTTTCATGGTGAGGAGATCGTGATATGCCTTCATTTGGAGAATGATGTGTATGCATTATGAAACAGACATTAATAGCCAGCAGTACTTCACTTTACAACTGAAACACGAGGTGTTAACACCAAAGAACCATAAGTTCCTTAAAATGTTAGGCCTGAAACCATGTAAGAATAATGTTGTAGCTCAACATAACCATTCCAGCCAAGTACGATGAACAGGTCATTCATCAAGAATACTTCCTGCATGAATATTTTGCACTAGCAACATTCAAGACCAATGGTGAGGTCTGCATTGTAATCCAACAGTAGGATGATCTGACTATTCTGAGCAGGACTTTCTTGCACTTGGAAGGTGAATTCACAAGAAAAGATGGGACTTCCATGGCAGCATCTCATCTTACATGTAAAGCATTCACATTCCTGTTTCAGGAGATAAGATGTGAGCTGACGGTATAAAAATTGACCACAGTAGGAACGTAGGTATCACATCAACCATAAAAACACACAATTCAGCATCAAAACTGAGCTTGAACAGTTTAGAAAATGCAAGGTGGTTTATGGATAAACCACCATAAGCAGATTGGTACAAGCAATTTGGTGCTTATATAACTCTCAAAATGCTTGTGAGGTACCTTGAGGATATGAAGAGGATTGTTGTTAATGTGAACCAGGCACTTATATTAGCAGGAAGTGGAACAGATGGTAATGCACATATCCAGGGGACCAATGGAAAGAAAAAAAAGACTTTGCTTGATAAATTAATTTAGAAAGTGCCTCATTTCTCTGTAAACAATGAAGAATGCTTGAAACTTTTAAAAATACCTTTTAAATATCCTCTACTTCCAAGCTTATCTCTTCAATTATGGACTCTTAATATATTGACTCAGTTAGAAACATCTCGATTGATCATCCTTGCATTTCAGGCTGACAGGAAAGTGAATCTCAAATATGAATCAAGTGAATTCAGCAACTATAGTTTAACAAACACTGAGTATAATGAAATGCTATATTTTACATGTATGAAAACTTGTAGCATGATTGGACTTAATAATGTATACAGCCTGCTCTTTGATATGTACACTAGGTTTCATTCTACATACCATGAGAGTGAAGAGAATGAGAGTTACTCGCACAGTCTATAGGGGTTTAAAGAGTTGGTATTATAGTGTGCTTCAAACAGATTGAATCAGTGGAGGGTTGTCCTATTGACATTTGTATTAACTTTGAAGCCTCTGAAAACTTTTCAGAAAGAAACATCAGTGTTCACATTAATGCTACACAACTGGATCATCAAATGTAGCTCACTTAAGGAAATTGTGGGGAAGCTGAAGAACCAAAGAATCTGGTACACTTGCCTAATATCATGTATGAGCCCCTGCGAGCACAGAGAAGTGGCAGAGACTCGAGTAATGTCTGAAATAGTGCTGGAGGGAATTGTTACCATGAATCCTTCAAGGCTCTCCATAAATCCATAAGAGTACATGGGGGTGGGGATCTCTTCTCAACAGCACATTGCAAGGCATCCCAGATATGCTCAATAATGTCCATGTCTGGGGAGTTTGGTGGCCATCAGAAGCATTTAAAATCAGAAGAGTGTTCTTGGAGCCACTTTGTAGCAATTCTGGGCATGTGGGGTGAAGCATTGTCTTGCTGAAATTACCTAAGTCCATCAGAATGCACACTGGACATGTATGGGTGCAGGTGATCAGACAGAATGTATATGTACATATCACCTGTCAGAATCATATCTAAACATATCAGTTACAGAGTAACTACATTTCATTTTATTTTTTACCCCTTGTACCAGCATTGCACTGAAAATATCTGCATAACAGTGACAGTGTCAACAGTCTGCACTGTGTGTCTTATTTGGAAACAAACTTCTTCCATTCACTCATGGTACTTTCTGTTGATAACATTAAGGCCTAAATTACTCTTGGCCCTCATGCTAGCATTCAGTACTGCTTGGTCCAGTCTTGGGTTGGTTTTCCTGGCAGTGTTAGTATGTTAACAGCAATATACAATAGTACGGGTAGGTTTACTCATGAGAGTCAGCCAAGATGCATCTCATCTAAAGGATCAGTGAATGCAATGGAAAAATGCCATGCTGGCAATATGTTCCACTGTTTTCACAGAGATGGCAGCCCCATAACACCACTTTTGCATCTGTTCATAGGTGCCCACAAATAACCTCATACTTTCACGTTATTACATTTTGTTGATTGCATATTACAGCATTTTTCACTGTTGTGAAATTATTTCTGTAGAAACTAAGGTAATTCTCGTAATAAAGTCTATTAATTCATAATTATATTTTCACCTTGTAATGAGCCATTGGAAACCACATGTCCTTTATTAAAAAATACTCAAAAACACCTCTGGACAACCTCCAAAATTTTGGCAGTTAAGGTCTCATTCACCCTGTATATGTGTGTATATATGTATTTATTTATTTATTTCATGTTCCGTAGATCTTGTATTGTGAGCACGTCACCTGAGATGTGGAACGAGTCAAACATACAAAACAATCTTCATTAAATATATAAAAAATGTTCTACTAAACTGCATATAGTTAATACAAAGTTTAGAGGAAAAACAGATATTGTACATATAACAGCAGATTTGTATATATGCATATACATATAGGGTGATTACATCATAATGTTTCAAGATTTTAGAGATGATTGAGAAGCGTAAATGTATCACTTTGAGGTAAGGGACTCTGGAGTAAAAAGTTATAAGAGCAAATATTGTTGTTGCTAACATTGTAAAATAGGAAACTTTCAGAAGTGCTAGTATGGGCCAAAACAAGAAAAAAATGAGCATTTATTCATCTTTGCTACTGTGAAACATCTCTCTTCTATTGGACAAGTGTCCATAGCTATTATGTTATGCAATTTAGAACTTATATTTGCAAAATATTTTTTCTTGTTTTGAACCAAACTCCAAAAATTTGGAAACCAAAGCGCATTCAGTGGAAGAGATGTGTTTCATAGTATGCTTATAAAGAGTGTAATAGGTCCACAAATATAGTCAAAATTCACGTCTATAAACTACTATGGATCCTGAAAGAACAGCAGTACAGAACGCATTTGTTCTCATTTTGTGCATAAATATTTTCACTCAGGAACAGTGCGTTGCAAATTTCATTTCAAACCAACAAAGTATTATCCAAATAGATTCAAAATTCCTACTAAAATGGGACTACTTTCCCATTCCTAGCTGAAATTCCTCTCTCATGTCAACATTCTCTGTAGACATCAATTTAGCTCAAATTTTTAACTTTCTGGGCTTTATACTGTTATGTCCTTACCCAGTTCCAGCAGTAAACAGTCCTTTAAAAAATTAGTGTAAATGAGTTTACTATCTCAGATTGAGTTTCACATTGTTATGTTACCTGAATTATATTAGTAACTAAGGGGAGTAGGCCATTAATTAATATTCCAAATTTGAAGTTTTGTGATATGAACTATGCAGTAATCTAGCACCACATATTCTCGAAAATTTACTTCTCCTCTATTTCTGAAAAGCTACAATGTTTATTCATTATGATTATTTAAAATGATAGCTCTACTTGAGAGCTATCCAAAACACCAATAACAATATTGTATTCAAAGCAATTTGTTTATAATTAACTAAAATGTAATTTAAGTTGCTGTATTGCAAAACTCATTGAAATCGTATATCACTTTAAGTAAACTCTTCCAAATTGCGTATCAGAACATGTAGGGCAATATGTGTCCCATTTTTTAATGTATGTAACAAAAATCATCTAATGACTTTTAATTGTTATTTTGTGAATTTTACAATTAACAATATATTCAATTGTTTAGTTTTATATAAAAAGAAGTGGCACATGAGTCACATGGGTGGTAGTCAGACAGTCAGTGAGAGAGTCAGTCAGTCTGCATTACTGCATTTTGGAAGCTGTATGTGTGAGACTGTTTTGGAGGCTGTCAGATGATAAAATGTATGTACCATCAATGAATGTACTGATCAGTCATAATACAAAACAAGAAAAGTGATATACTCTGTGTTTTATTTAAAAATTAGTACATCAGCAATGTCAAACTCTGGGACTTTCTGAGGCAGCAACCCCTGGGGATATCAAATTTGAGTATCTCATCATATGGAGCAGCTAAGTTATTATGTGAACTTTTATTAACAGTTACTGAAATTTTCTAGGTTTCACTCACCTTTCTACTTGTGAATGGTGGAGGCCCAAATTATTAAGTTGCTCTGATGGTATGATTAAGAATTCACTATTACTACTGTCCAATTATAGATAGAACTATAAAAAACAACAGTGCATTTTATTCTCAGTTAGCGTCAGTGGTGATTATAATGCTTCCCTCCTCTTGCACATTTAAGAGTGGCATTTTACTACTCACAACTTTCCATGGATTCAGACCACATAATAACATAGAGCACCTCTAATGCCATTTATTTGATAAATCACAAGTCAGATATAGTATGTTGCAAATCTCGTTCGATAACAATATAATATTTAAAAAAAAGATCAAATATCATAAACATACATTTTTATGAAGCCAGAGAAAACCGTAATACAATGTGTTATCAAATACATTTTATGCACATTTGCCACCATAATCAGTAAAACACACTCTCCTTCCAAAAAACATTCCACAAATATGAATCAGTTTTCCATTACAATTACAAAAAAAACCACAAAATGCTACTACTTTTAGAAAAATGTTCAAATCAGAGACAAAAAAAAAACAACAAATTTTCACTTTAAAAAACATAGAACAATCTTTTCACTTTTGAGACGTAAATGTAAACAAATTTTCCTTGACGCTGTGAGATTACGCTTAATGAATTGCCGTTATCTGCACTTACTACCTAATGAAACATGTCCAACCTGATGAGGAGAGAATAGATTGACAGAAAGACAGAACTTGAAAATATTAACAGAAAAGTTGAAGAAATAATGCACCACTCTGCATGAAAAGTCAGAAATAGTGGTGCATGGCTGAAGGCCTGTGATCATGTCACAAAATCATGAAATGAACTCATGATCCTGTGAGGATAAAAATGTTAATGCTCTCTTCAAACATCATTGGCGTTTGAATCTATTTCTACTATTGACATTATCTGTTTGCATATGACAATTTTGTCACATACGTGTACAAAAGTTTTTTGATATGGCACTGACAAAAAAATCCATTTCCTTTTCACACAGTGCTTTGAAATTTTACATGTAAACACACCACCTATAACTTTGACATCACAAACACATTCCTGTAATGAAACTTTCAACATTTTTGAACATTTATTAAAGCAATAATATCCAGTGTCAGTCACAGTGGGCAAAAGTTTATCATAAGCAGACTGAGGAAGTGTCATGAACTTTCCATCACTTTCATCACAAGCATTGTGAATATAAACTAAATGTTTATTTGAAACTGCAATTGTGAAGCCATAGTCGCAGTACATAAAATTTTTCTTTAAAAAAAAGGGGTTGTTACCAGTTTTGATTGACTATGCCATCATTTTTAAATGTAAAACATCAGTTAGAGAATATATAATGGGAATTGTAACCATACATCTGACAACAGTTACACAAAATAATGAGACCAGGCAACTGAGGCAATGGTGGCACAACCAAGTCACTACAAGTTATACCCATGTATGCCCAACTGTTCATCCTTGGCAAGCATGTGCATAACTTGTAGTGACTTTGTTGTGCCACTATTGCCTTAGTTGCCTGGTCTCATTATTTTTTTTTAATTGTTGTCCAATGTATGGTTACAATTCCCATTAATATTCTCTAACTGATGTCTTACATTTGAAAATGATTACGTAGTTCATTGAAACTGGTAACGTAACCCCCTTTCTTTTACAGAAAAATTTTATGTACAGCTAATATGATTCCATTATTTCAGTGTCAAATAAACATTTAACTTATGTTATAGTCACACACCTTTATGACCATTATGTCAGGATACAGAATCATTCTGAATATATAAATTTGCAAACCCAGCAGACTTGTGTAGGTATATATTCATTATGTTTATTTTTTGAAATTTTCCAAACATCTTGCCATTTTAAACTACAAATAAGCCTAAATTTGTTACAATATTGTGAAGACTTTTTTGTTTATAGCTTAGCACCATTCACAATTGTTCAAAACATTGTCTTTTACATCAAGAAAATCACTCCTCTGTTCACTGGAATCTTTATACTGTACAACAGCACCTACAATTTAAGTATTGTTATACTTTTTCATGAAAGTATTCCTACAAATTTCAAACATACCAATTAGTCCACCCAGAGTAGTTTCTGACTCACTGAACCCAGTCTCAGCACAAGCTTCCAAACTCTCTAACTGTTCATTACTAATCTGCAGTTTAGCATCATTGTTTCCATCAAGTTTTGATTGTAATTGTTCACTGTTTTCATCAAGTTTTGGTTGCAATTGTTCACAGTTTTCCTCACGTCTGTTTGTTTATTGAAGTTTTGATTGTAATTTACTTACTTGACACAAAATTATACTTACCACTTCAACCAAACTGAAAGCCTCATTTTCTTTTACAACCTTGTTCAAAATCTGACGACCCACTGCTCCACTCCCTTTTTACTGATTATTTTTATTTCATTACAGCCATGTTGTTCAGTTTAACCTCAGAAATACCAATGCTATTACTAACCTGTAGGTAGGGTCCAGAGGCTGAACATATAGTACTGTCTAGAAACAACAACAAAATTTCAATAACATATACAACTAAACGTGGTTTGGGAGGGGAGAGAGAAGGAGGGGAGGTTACTTTGTGAGCACCACTAAAAAATAAAAAAATGCAAATTTCATTAACTTTTATTGATTTTTATTAACAACATAATTTTTCAAGAGATTCTGATGTATAAGTTGGGTCCATAATCTCAAAATACTGAATATGACATTTTTCCTGGAAAGTCACATCTACCACTAAACATCAATTGCACTTTGATTTTTAGGTTCAGTTTAGCTGCAAAAATTGAAAAATTAAGGAATCTGGTAGAAGATTTCAATGAAAACAATAAATATTTTCTTCAAAATTTTAAAATGTGAAGCACATGAGTGCATTAAAAAAAAAAAGTTACACAGAATACACCACCATTGGTATTACTAGGGTTAAATGTCACTGATAATGTTAGCCAAAATATTAAGGTAAGAAGATATAGATTTTACTGATCTTTCTCTTTTGTTTTGAGTCCAGTTCATCACCAGTCCACAATCACAATTATCTTCATGTGCTACCTCTATTAACATATGTTTTTGTTTGGATTCCAGTTCATCACCAGTCTGCAGTCACAACTATCTTCATGGGAAACTTAAATTTACATCTCCAACATCAAATCCAAGTGTAAAGTTATTTTATTCTCTTTTTCAGAATTATTTGGAAATTCTAGCCAAACTTTACTCCCATAAATTATAAAGTTCATTCCACAAATTTTACAAATCTCAGTCAGCGAAAATGCAGTTCTAATAAGCACATTACAACTGTGGCACTTGTTAGTTTCCTGAGGGAATAAAAGTTTACAAAATAATTAAGTTTTTATACTCATATTTTTTAAAGTCTTCAGTAGAATATTGACATCATTGTCCAGGAGGCCCCAGGTTCTCTGTCTACTTGAATGGAACATGTATTTGTTCATTACTCATTCTTTATTCTCTTCCATATTTATGCTTGATATTTTCAAAAAATTATATAAACTCATTTCCATCAGATCATAGCAAAAAGCAAAGAACAGCTGACTGATGATACCTAACATGACATCCAAATGCATGATTAAATAAATATTTCCTAGTTTTTCTTTTGATAATTTTCTCTTTTAGCAAAAGAAATGATAGGATGACAGATTTTACTTAAAAATATTATGCTTACATGTTATACTAAATAATAACTGAAAAGATAGTCACATTTATTGTTGGCAATTTCAAATAAAGTTTTGATTTTATCTGCCCAAATGAATTGCATAATTGCCATGTAAACACATACAAAAAGGTGCACATGAAACCCAGTATCAACCTCTACTCATATGGAGTAGCCTATTCCCTGATGCTTTACAAAGTGAATCATGGACTGTGGGAAAACCAGAAAAAAGAAATGCAAAGCATTTGAGATTTTATGCTATGTAAGGATGTTCAAAATTATGTTGACTGGCAAGTTAAGAAATGAGGAGATTCTCAGCAGAATCATTGAGGAACAAAATAACAAAATAAATGGAGAGCACTAAAAAAAATAAAAAAATAAAAAGTGCAAGGACTGCTCTAGTTGTAGGTCACATCAAACCAGTCAGAAGACTGATAACCCAATGTCTTAATCACCTTCATTCTAGTTGCTTTCCGTTTTACAACCACCCCCCCCCCCCCCCCCCCCCCCTGTCCAATATCTCTAATATTTCATGTGATTATTTACCTCCTTTTCCTGTGAATCTCTACTTGGGTGGAGTTTCATTGAGATAATATGTGGAAGTAATGGAACCTAGTTATTTTAAACCTAAAGTTCAGTACTGTCAATGAATTGTGTCATAATGTGTGCTCTGAGGTAGTTAATATGAGCTTACATTATATCATTGAGATATTTCATTATCTTAATTTCTTTTTCACTTTACGAGATATACCAACATGAAATCCACCAGACCACTCTCTGATTAACTTCATATGAAACTTTGTAATTGGCAGTCATATTCATTTGACTTTATGTAATACATGAGTGAATGCAAGATGATCATATCCATATAACACAAATAAAAAGCCTTAGTGTAACAGCTGACACTTTTGTTGTGCTTTTAAAATTGAATTCAGAAGCTTATTGACTCCATAAACAGAAATCGGTATACTGCAATATGGCATTCTTTCAGGTTTCCATCATCAGTCCATTGCATAACCATACAGAGTAAGAGAGAAACAGAGATTCATAGACTAGTAGCTCAAAAGCTTCTAGATACCAGGTATGGATCCATGCTGAAACACCAATATTAGTATACAGTGCAGCCTCCACAAATTGAAATGGAGGCATTGACTCTGGCATACATTTAGTCATAAAGGTGACAAATACTGTCATCTTTCAAGGTGTCTAATTTTTTCTTCTGTAATTGTATTTCAAAGGAACTTGGTTCTATGTATGCTACAATGGCTGAGATAAAGAGAGTATTACAGCCACACAAGGATGCCACATAACCAGAAAGGTTCTTCCATGAAGAACATGGCTAATTTTCTCCCTCATTCTTGTATAATCTGAGCAGTTTTCACCTCTAATGACATCACCCTCACTGGGACATTCAAGTATATTGTTCTATTCTTTTCAGTTATTGCTGCAGGACCTGACAACATAAGTAATATTTCCTCTTTTGCTTCACACATATTCTGTACATATTTTACAGGTATAAAAAAGGGACAAAAAGCAATCCACAATTACTTTGTCTCTTATCAAGTAAATTCCTTCTTCACTGTCAGGAAGTCCAAGTTCCTTTCAAATAAAGTTTTGATAAGAACTTTTAAATATTATTTTTTGTTAAAAGTGCTGTTTCTCTATCTTTTTCATCATCAGTTGAATGAAAAACATGGCAATGCAATAGGATTCTTGAAATATAACCTCTGCTTCCAACCCAATAAGATAATGAAAAATAGATTTTCATCAATTTGTGATTCAGAAAGAAACAGTGAAATCATAAGCACATGGTGTACCTAATTCATATATACAGATTTATAGAGTAAAAATTTGCTTCACTTGTGAGTAATTTTCTTAATTTCTTCCATGACTGGTTGACTGACTGCCCCAACAGCTACTCATTTTTATACCCATAATTATGTGAGTGCACCACTTTCCACAAATGTAGCTTTCATTTTAGTATGTCAGCCCCATAGTAAGAGGAGGGGCTACTAACATACAAGTATTATGGGGTTACGAGTACATAAATGAGTAGCAATTGGGCCAGTCAATCATGGGGTATCACACCTAACCCAAACAAATGCAGCTGGAACAAAAACATTAACTCTGGGGATGGTAATGAAATTATCCAGATGGGAAACATCACATGGAATGTTGTTCATGAATGGCAGCATGACAGGTTGAATCATCAGACTGACATAAGAATTTGCAGTCAGGGTGCATAGGATAAGCATGACAGTGCTCCTGCTGCCATAGGAAATCACACCCCAGTCCAGAACTCCAGGTGCTTTTTGAATATCTTAGCCAGGTGCAGAATGAATGGCACTATAGGACACAGTGTGTACAGGAAAGCCACCCATGCTGATCTGTAACTCCATGCTGCCAGTTGCCCTCATCCTTCACAGTGTGATGGTGGGATAGAACATTGGCGCACAGGGCTTACGCAGTATCAGTTGGAGAAAGCCTACCAAGGGAACTTAACAACTTGAAGCACATTTTTCAAAAAGAACAGATATGACAAGAGACAAATTCAACGTGCTTTAGCGAAGTATGAACCCAGCAAACAGAAAATAACAAGGAGGAAAAGACAATAGTGTATCTGCCACACACCAGCAAATTATCAAACAAAATCAGCAGAATCCTGGCTCAACATAACATTGAATTCATTTTCTGTCCACCACTGCAAACACTTGCCCTATTAGGAACAGGGAAAGAAGACTTGGGGCTCCATAAACCAGGTGTTTACAGTATTCCATGTATACGCAGTAAGGCATATATCAGGAAGACTGTACAGACAATGAAAAAAAGATGCAATGAACACAGAAGACAGATTGAACTCAAGAAATCAACAAAATCTGCAGTTTCAGAACACTCCATAGCTACAGGAGACCTGTGAAGTGTGAAGAAATGGAAGTGTTAAGACAGATTTCTTCATTTTGGGACTGTGTTCTGAAGGAAGCCAGTGAAATATGAGTGACTGTTGGGCTTATCAACAGAGACACCGGGTTCACTCTCAGCAAAGCTTGGGACCCAACAAAATCACAGTATTGGCCAAGAGTGACTTCTGAGCCTGACACAGGCCACAGGAATACTAAGGGACCAGAGTCAAAATACCACGTCATAAAAGTGACTCCACCCAGCTGGAAACCCGACAGTAGTACAAACAGTTGATTCACTGGGAAAATGTAAGACTGCACATCACTAACAAGCTATTTATAAACCTCACAACTGTGAACAAAGACATCTTTTTCCAGGTGGACCAGGAGCTACAATTTCTTTGGTATCCCTCCAAAAGTACAAGTATCTATGTTCCACAGAATAGTCTCCACCCGCCTGTGTGTTGGTACCATATTGTAGCACATCAATTCACCTCCATGATCAGTCACAATCACAGCCCCCTATAAGAATGTTACAGAGTTGATAACTCTATTTTTTGTTGATAGTCACTCAGCCCTAAATATTTTTGATCTGGATACCTTCTCATTGTTTGGTTTCTCCATCAATGATGACGTTCATGATGTCCCTGCAGTTCCCTTCCAGGAACTTTATGACCTCTGTGATGCAGTCACACCTGTATTGAAGGTTGGCCTACAGTGCACCACAAATTTCAACTCTCCTGTCTCCTTGCGACCACATGTGGTGCCCCATTTCTGCTAAATTTGGCCTGTTCCAGTCTCCTTACAGACTGTTGTTAAGTGGGAACTCAATCAGTCTGACAGTGCTTGGGTGGCTGAACCAGATAAAACAATAATCACATGGGCCACATTTCTGCTAGTAGTCAAGAAACCCAGTGGCTTCCTCTGGCTATGCAGAAAATTTAAATCAACAGACAATGCCCGGAGATAAGTAGAAACCATAGGCTGTGGCCATAGGCTTTACAACTACTTCATTGTAGGCACTGGAGAATTTCACAAATGAAAGTGCTTGTGAGACAACATGCTTAATGGACAGAAATCAACAGGGACATGAAAGCCATGGTGTGCTGCTGTTCAGCTTGTGCCCAGTGTCAGGCAGCACCATCCCAGTCTTTCAATCCCTGGTCCATCTCCTATCAACTTTGTGTGACTAATAGTCATGGATGCCTACTCTTAAATACTGTTATGTGGTAAGTATGGTGTCCACAACAACAGAAGTCACAATGAACATGCTACTTCATATTCTTTCCATTGAAGGGTTTGCCTGATCTACAATATCAGACAATCATGTCAGTGGCTTTCAAACAACTGTGCATATCAAACAGCACAAAACACCAATGTCAAAGTGGAGTTTATGATGAAGACATTTAAGCAGCAAATGTTGCAAGCAATGGGAATCACCATCATAACAGCAGCACTTGCACTTTTTCTCAGCATGTGCTGGACCACTCCCATCAAAGAACGTAGTGTGTCAGAGCTCCTTTGCAGCAGACAACCACTAGCACTCCTCCATCCCCTAGTCCAACAGCCCCAGGAACCCCAGACCTGACACTTACAGTGGTACCCACTGGGAACAGCAGTATGGGCATGCTCATACAGAGCAAGAACCACAGGGACACCAGCAACAGCAGTGAACACCCATTGGCAGTCACCACATCAGTCAACACACCAAAGGTGCTGTCATACAAACCACATCCACCCACATCTACCAACTGCACCGACACCTGTGGTACAACCTGAACTAGAAAGACCAGCATTACCAGTCCTACGACCTCGCAGATATAACTTGTGCCCACAAAAACCAGTGCCAATTTCATGGGTCACAAACGTGAAGATGGAGATCTCCCTGCAGCCTCTACAGCCACAGCCAACAATACTCAAGCCAACAACAGCCACACCACCACATCCCCGTATAATGCCAGACATTCTCATTTCCTCATGCCAGCTAGTGGGCTTAAGTGTTGGGACACCAATCATGCCACCAGTTCGCCTTTCAAAAAATTGTTGAGGACATTTCCAGCCATATATGCTCATTTCCGGTGTGTGTGTGGGGGGGGGGATCTGGTATCTTGACCTGGCAAATTTGGAAGCTCACTGGAGAGCAGGGAACTGGATCTCAGCTGCAAGGTGGAGCTTTTGGAGAGATAAGTGTTAGTATTGTCTGGCCACACCACCACACATCATTCCACTGGGCAACTGGAGCTCATGGCCACCCTGTAAGTTATACCATGAAGCAACAGGGACTCAGTGGTGTATTTGCTTCACTATTGTGTCACTGCTGTAATGCACCATTGGTTCTTGGTCATGGCTTTCATTGCATCTTAGGTTTTGTCTCTCAAGATTACTCACCGGAGTTTGTTTATCTATAGTGTCATCTCCACTTGTCCATTTCCTCACTGTTTGTCTTTCTGTTCACACTCAGCAATCCACTTTTGATGTCCCCAGATTGGTCAGTCCAGCCTCATCAGGTTTCTTCTGAGTCATTCCTGATATTCACTCAAATCTTGGTCATAATACTCAGTTTTCCATAATTATAAATATGTCTTTGATGTTGCATTCCCCACTGAAGAAAATAATACATAGATAGAGGGCATAAAAAAATTATCAGAAACTATTAGAAAACTTAAATGCAGCAGCAAAACAAAACGTACATTTGAAACTATGAGGGCAAATAAAAAATTACTTACACTTTTGCCATAATGTTTGTTACATTGCCGTTATCTTCTGTGCTTGCACATGTCATTGTTATACTGTTGTGGTAATGCTGTGACAGTTTTATCTTATTTCTGCCATTGTTCTTCCTTCTGTTGCAGATATTGCATGGCAGCTCCATTAGAAGTGTGCACCAAAGAGAACAACAGACGGTGATCCGATTTCTCTGGTAGGAGGGTGTCAAAGGGGCAGACATTCATCACAGACCATCATCTCAATATGGGAGAAGTTCACTCTCACATAAAACTGTGTTTTTGTGGATCGAGAAGTTTAAAAGGGGTCAAACAAGTGTAACACATGAAGAAGGAGTGGGACGGCCATCAAACTCCGCTACAGATGACAACATTCAGCAAGCTTGAGAGATGGTTCTGGCAAAGAGGCTAATCACTATCAATAAGGTAGCATCCACTTATAACATCAGCCATGGCTCTGCCCATCACATCATCCACAACAAGCTCAGTTTCTGTAAGGTCTGTGCATGATGGGTACCAAGGAAGCTTACTGACAACCATAAGCTCACTCATTTTAGGGTCTGTCAGTGCTTACTCACTCACTTCAGCAATGAAAGTGATGTGTTTTTGAGCAGAATTGTCACTGGAGATGAAACTGGGTGCATCACTACGAGTCTGAGTCAAAGCGCCGGAGTATCCAGTGGAAACATCCTGGATCACCAACGAGGAAAAAATTCAAGACGGGGCCATCCGCAGGAAAGGTTTATGTTAACCGTGTTTTGGGAATCACAGAGGCCCATACTGGCAAGGTTCATGAAAAAGGGAATGACTATCAACAGTGTGGGGTATAGTGAATTGTTGGAAAATAAGCTGAAGCCAGCAATTCGCACCAAACGCTGATGTTTGCTGTTGAAGAAGGTGTTGTTGTTACATGACAATTCACTGCCACACATGGCCTGTCACACTATTGAAACCATTAACAAGATGAAATTTGATGTATTGGAAACGTTCCCTACAATTCAGACCTTGCTCCAAGTGACTTTCACTTGTTTGGGCCACTCAAGAAGGCTTTGAAAGGTCGCCAATTTGCATCAGATGTTGACGTGTGAAATGTGGTGCAAAAGTGGCTTCATGACCAACCAGAAACCTTTTATTTGGGAGGAATACATAAGCTCATTGACCGTTGGGCCAAGTGCATTGAGAAGGAGGGAGATTATGTATAAAAATGATGTGGATTGTATACCCCTAGCTTCATGTTAATAAACGGTAGCATAAAAAGTGTAGATAATTTTTGACTTGCCCTCGTATAGGTAAGATACTACAGGAATGCATACAGTAAAGTTATCATTTATTACCAAGTCTGTGTCATTCACCAAAAATGGCTGGATGGACTGCATGAAGAATTACAAAACTGATGTACTGCAATACAAATATGTAAAATTTCAAAAAAATTGAACAGCTTAAGCATTTTACTATACACACATTTCATCTCCCACTGACATTTTAATTATGTGGCAGATTTATTAGTTTTGGAGGTAGTTCAGTAATCCATTCACTTTCCGCGCAGTCAATAATTTCTTGGATGGTATATGGCAGACATAGTTTTAAATACTGAATTTTTTTCTTGAACCTCTCCAGTAGCAGAACCTGCACTTCTATGGATAGTAATTGTAACATTTTCAGTGAATGTGTCAAAAAGCTATCACTCGTTTTGGACAATTGACAGGTTGGTACATTTATGTTCTCTTTGTTGTGGGGTATGTGCCTCTTGCTCAAGGAATATAAATTTTCCTTGAGAAGGAAAGAGGCATGTAAGTCCATATTGACTGTAAACAGTCATTATTCAAAAGTTTGTGAATAATGGCCTGCAGTGCTCCTGTTTCCTATTTGATATAATGATTCTTACTACCTTTTTTTGCAATAATAGCACATCCTTGTAGCCTGATAAATAGCCCCAAAGCTGTTGTCAACAGGTAATATGGCTATAGAAGAGGGCATGATCTAAAATTATTAGACATTGTTCTGCAATTATGGGTTTTAAACTCCTCAGGAGGTATACTACTCATGAAAGTTTCTATACATTGCTCAGTGTGTCTATTCCATGTGAGTTTGTGGTTTATTACAAAACCCAGCAGTTTCACAGTTTCTCCATTTTCCAGATATGTATTAATGCTGAGGCTGTGTACCATACACTGACTTTTGTCTGCATTTATTTTCATCTTATTTGAGGTTAACCATTCCGTGGCCTTTCTGAATAGCACATCTGATTCCAGCACTGCTCAAGTTGGACTTTCCCCCTTTTCAATAAGAGAAATGTCATTGCCAAATTCTGGCATGTTACCATCTTGGCTTAGATTATTTAGAAAAATGAGAAAGAGTAGAAGGGCTATGACAGAACATGGTGGTACTCCATGTTCTAACTTTTGTTTCTGTGGTGTTGCTCCTGGGACTGAAACAATCTGCTATCTGTTTTCTAAATAGCACTGAAGGGTAGTTAGAACAGCGCTTCCTACACCATAGCATTTTAATTTTTGGGTAAGGTCTTATGGAGAAAATGCAGTCAAATGCTTTGTTCAAATAACAAAGTATGAGTGTCATTAGCTCTCTCTTTCTTCAGATTCTAGCTGTATTATTATTTTTTAGCAAGTCTATTGCAGCTGTAATTGTGGACTTTCCCTTTCAAGAACCATGTTGTGCATGATGGAAGAGAGTGTTTTCCTCAAAGTAATCCAAAAGCTGATTATTCATAATAGATTCAGTCACTTTCGCTAAGACTGGAATGACTGAAATTGACCTATAGCTTGATACTCGATCTGGGTCTCCCTTTTTGTAAATTGGAACTGTCCATATCAGCTTCAAGAAGTCTGGAAAGGCTCTTGCAGATAAACAATTGTTTATTGCTTTGATTAATGACTGAGCATTTCAGTGCTATTACAGTTGCAGAAAAATATATCAAATGACTTAGTTGTCAAACAAGGATGTAACAAAAGGAAATTAATCTAGAAATTGATTAATATTGATGTGGGAAGAAATAAAGTAAGACCATTAATTTGTCACATGAATTTAGAAAAAATTAATAGAAAATCAAAATCTGCTATAGAGATCCATGTTCAACATTGTGTGCTGCACAGTGTGCTCCAAAACACTTGTGCCTACAGTAGTATTATAATCTGTCATCATCTACACCTACATGTCTGTTATGCAGTTCAAACTTAAGTGCCTGACTGAGTGTTCACTGAATCATTTTCACAATATTTCTCTACAGTTTCACTCTCAAACTGTGTGCAGGAAAAATGAACACTTAATCTTTCTGTGTGAGCTCTAATTTTTCTTATTTCATTATGATGGTCACTTCTCCCAATGTAGAAGGGGGCCAACAAAATATTTTTGCACTAAGAGGAGAAAGCTGGTGACTGAAATTTTGTAAAAAGAACTTGGCACACTGAAAAATGCCTTTGTTTTAAATATTGCCACCCAACTCACGTATAACACCCATGACACACTCTTCCCTTTTCTTCAATAGTACAAAATGAGCTGCTCTTCTCTGGACAATTCTATCTAATAAGGATCTCATACCACACAGAAATACCATGTCAGAGGATGGATAAGCATAGTGTGGGCAGTCTCTATAGTGAATTTGTTGCACATTCTAAGTGTTCTGCCAGTAGAATGCAGTCTTTTGTCTGTATTTCCCGCAACATTACCTATGTATCACTCCAATTCAAGTTGTTCATAATTGTAATCCCTAGGTGAATTTGTAGCCTTTAGATCTGTGTGATTTTTGCGTACCAAAATTTAATTGATTCCCTTTAGTGCTCATGTGAATGACCTCACACTTTTCACTGTTTAGGGTCAATTGCCACTTTGTGTATCATACAGATATCTTGTCCAAATAATTATGCAATTGGTTTTGATTTTGTGATGACTTTACTAGAGGCAAACGACAGCATCACCTACAAACAATCAAAGATTTGTCGCTGAGTGCCACCTGTGCTGCTTCATAAAGTGGGTACGCCTCTTTTCACTGTTGTCCAATCACTTTCCACAGATGTTCATGACAGTAGCATGCAACTGGCTCACTAGTTTCACTGTTTTCAAGACACTTATTCCCAGGTGCTATTTTACTTTATTTATTTATTGCAATACATGTTCTGTAGCTCTAGTTCTGCATGTTAACACATGGATGTGGAACAAGTCAAAAACATTCAGTTCATTATTACATTAGTTTCCATAAGGACAATAAACAAAGATTAATAATACAAGTTGGAAAGACAATTGATAGGATAAAATTACACTCACAAGCCGAGTTCCAGATATAACATTCTGATTTTGTCCAAATAATTTTTTACAGCTCACCAATTAATCTGATTAACACAGAAAGATATATTGAGGCAGGAATATACAACAGTATTTGGGAAATAAAATCAGCTATCTCTGCTATAGAATTCATCTAGAGAATAGAAAATTTTTTCAAGCAAGAACTTTAGCTTACTGGTAAACAGTACTTTTTTTTATCTCTTAGACACTTTTTATTACTTGGAAGTGCATTGAAGATTTTTGTGCTTGTGTATTTCACACCTTTTTGCACCAGGGACAGATTTTTCAGCTTACAGTGTATGTCACATTTCCTCCTTGTGTTATGGTGATAGTACATTTCATTTGTTTCATATTGTGAAGGATTGTGAAGCATGGATGTCATGATTGAAAAGATATATTGTGAAGCAGTGGTTAGGATCCCTATTTATTTAAAAAGCTTGTGACATGAGATTCTTGTAGGCACTCTACGCAAACTTCGGACAACCTTTTTCTGACTTGTAAAAACCTTTTTCAATAGTGGTGAATTTCCCCAGAAGATTATTCCATAACACATAAGTGAATGAAAGTAGCCAAAGTAAGCAGATTTTGAGACAGTGATGACTCCAATTTTGGCAATTATCTGAATGGCAAATGTTACTGAGCTGAGCCTTTTCAGGGTTTGATTGATGTTCTGTTCCCAGGTAAGCATGCTATCTATATATATTCCCAAGAATTTCAAACAATCTGCTCTCTCTATCTGCTGGCTCTCGTATATAATGTTTATTTTCTGTGGACTTTTGTGATCAGAATGGAAATGAATATAATTAGTTTTGCTAAGGTTTATTGATAAAGAATTTACTGTGAACCAGTTGAGAACATCCTCAAGTAAATAGTTGGCATTTAATTCTAGATGAGAGGGTATCTTACTGTCTATCGCAATACTTTTGTCATTAGCAAACATTGTAAAATTGCTTGCTTTGTTTGAGGACAATGGTAGGTCTTTAATATATGTGAGGAATAGCAGGGGACCAAGGATAGAACCTTGTGGAACTCCATATTTTACTGTTCCCCAGTCAGACTCTACCCCTCCTATGTGACTATTGTTACCATCTAGCACTGTTTTCTGTTGTCTGCCCTGTAGGTAGGATTTGAGCCAGTTGCCCATTTGTCCTCGGAGTCCATAGTGGTATGTTTTCTCTATAAGTATTCTATGACTAACACAGTCAAAGGCTTTAGACAGATCACAAAATATGCCCACAGGCAATGTATTTTTGTTGAGGCATTCCAAAATGTTATTCGTAAACGAAAATATTGCTTCAGTTGTGGAGATACCTTCTCTGAATCCAAACTGGTTTTTACTAATTATTGCATGCTTTTCTAGGTGACTGACTATTCTGGCATATATTACTTTTTTGAGAACTTTAGAAAATGTGGTCAAAAGAGAGATAGGCTGATAGTTTGTAACATCTGAGGCATTGCCTCTTTTGTAGAGGGGCTTTAAAGTAGCATATTTCATCCTTTCAGGGAAGATATCTTGTTTGAGAGGGGCACTGAATATACGAGATAGGATTTCACTGAACTCATTGCAGTAGGCTTTTAGCAGTTTGCTAGAGATTCGTCAACACCAGTTGAATTTTTTGCTTTTAAAGAAATAATGGTTTTTCTTACTTCCTGTACTGTTATATGGGCTATACCTATCTGCTCTATGGAGTTTGAGAAATGAATTTTCAGTATTTTTAATGCTTCTTCTAATGAGTCATTGTATCCTGCTTTCCCAGCAACACTTAGAAAGTGCTCATTGAAAATTTTTGCCACAGTATTTTGATTTTGTACCTGTCTATCTTCAGTATTGAGAACAATGTTTTGGGACCTAATGGGGCAATTTGCACCAGTCTCACTCTTTATAACTTCTCATACAGTTTTGATTTTGTTATTAATTTTGGAGCACAGGTACAAACTTTTTGACTTCTGAATAATTTTGCAGTGGTTATCCAGGGCTTTTTGGTATGTTTTGTGGTTTGGATCTTGTATATCCTTTTTGGGACGGTGCTTTCAAATCTCAGTTACTCTTCATTACTGAAAAAATTGTCCTTGGAATGGGTAATTTCTAAATTATACATAGGTGCCCAGTCTGTGGCTTGGATATATGGTTTAAAAATCTGGATAGTTTCTTCATTAACTGTCCTAACTGTTTTCCAACTGAGGCCACTATCATTCAGATAAATATTTGTGCTGTTTATAGTGAGTCTTTGTCCATCGTGGTCAGATAGACCATTCATGACTTTCCCAGTAGTCGTATCACCTATTTTGGTCTGTCTATAAATATATTATTCATCAGTGTGCTTATACATGAAGTTATTCTAGTAGGGAAACTAACCACAGGAACCAGATTATACGTGGACAACAGATTTTCTAGGTCTGACCTGTCTTTAGAATTTGTTAGAAAGTTAACATTGAAGTTCCCAAGCATTATCACATCTGTTTTGTGTTTGGATATGTATATTAGGAGAGCATCTAGCTTGTTCAAAAAGAGACTAAAGTTCCCTCAAGGTGCTCTGTATACTGTGACTAGTGATATAGGGGAATTATTCAAGGACAATTCTGTGGCGCAGACCCATAACAACAGATTTCTCCATTTACAGATTGTATCATCACTAGAAATATTCCCAGTTCATTTCTATTCTTTTATATACTTTCCTTACTGCATCACCTGCAAATAACACTACCAGGGAGCAGTCAATCTCAGGGGGTCAGAGCTCACAATGTTTTGGCTCTTCAGGGTTTTTTACTGTCTGTCTGAAGCTTCTCTTCCTGGGACAATTATGAAGTTCATAAATGGATGTTTAGGCACAATGATTACTACATGTTTTGCTACTTTCTTTTGTGACACTGATTTCAATTTGTTACCTATGTCAGTATTTTGAATGGCCACTGGCGTGGAAATAAAAGTTGCTGCACTGGTGTACGTAGAGGAGCATGTATTTGTTATCACACTGTTGGTCTGTGTCAGAGTTTAATGTATTGACTCTGATCTCTAAACCACTGATGAAAAGGGTGTGGTAAATGGGAATAGGTGTAACAATCTGTGTATCTTCTTTTTTTTCACATGAGCTATTCATCTGGTGAGCTTTATCCCCTGTAACTTCTTTTCCACTTGAAACACTGAGCAGTTTTGGCTCCATGCTGCAAAGTTGCTGGAGTAGCTGATAGAAAATTGTGGGAGTGAGGATTGATATCTAATTTATATGCTGCATTGCCTGTGTTGGCAGCTGGTTACATGCAAGTGTAATTTCATTGTATTGCTATTGGCAGTTAAAACACTTTATGTCTTAAATTAATACATCAGATAACAAAATTAAAAAATGGCTCTGAGCACTATGGGACTTAACATCTATGGTCATCAGTCCCCTAGAACTTAGAACTACTTAAACATAACTAACCTAAGGACAGCACACAACACCCAGTCATCACGAGGCAGAGAAAATCCCTGACCCTGCCGGGAATCGAACCCGGGAACCCGGACGTGGGAAGCGAGAACACTACCACACGACCACGAGATGCGGACTAACAAAATTAAATCTACATGGGCAACAGTTAAAAAAAGAAACTGAGGAAGCAGTTAAAGAATGAGACGACTTGGTCATTACGAGAAACAACAAAATAATTAGTGATAGCTCTCCGGTACCCAGTATATTTAATAATCACTTTCTTGAAGTGGCTCAGAAGATTGGCACTGACAGCCATAAAGCAATGGAAGACTTGCAACAAGTATTACCACATACATATTGGCAAGAAATTAAGAATGTAATTATCTGCCATAAACACTCACAGAGTTGATACTATCTCAAGTAAAGTACTTAAGTCCTGTTCTTCAGATATATGCAATGACTGTCTGGCCTCACTGCCTACCATATCTTTAGAGGTGCTGGAAAGGACTATGTGTGCAAGAATAATAACAAACAACTTTCAGAATAGGATACTTAGTCTCAATTTGGATTTCAAACAGACTCTCTCTTAGACGAGCTCATATATTATGGTATCAGAGATCTTGGTGGTTATTGATTTTCTAACTAAAAGGATGCAGACAATGGAAAGTCCAGGATGGAGTAACAACAATATGAGAATGATATGTTGCTACTCACTACATAGAGGAGCTATTGCGTTGCAGACAGACACAATAGAAAGACTACATATATATGCACATCTCACACACACATAGCTACTGTCTACAGCCGAGATAGTAGCTCTGTGTGTGTGTGTGTGTGTGTGTGTGTGTGTGTGTGTGTGTGTGTGTGTGTCTTTTTTTCTGCTTCTGAAGGAGGACTTTTTTTTTTGTCTGAAAGCTTAAAGTATAGCAGTCTCTTCATTGTGTATGTCTCAATTCCCTACCTCCTCTATGAGGTGAGCAGCACTTTATTTTTTTCATATTGTTGTTAAAAGCATACAAAGTGTCACATTAAGTAATTCAGGGAGTGTATACAACGAAACTTCTTCAGAATGGGGAATAATCACTACAGGTATTCGAGAGGACTCAAATTTGGTCCAGCCTTGTTCATTTTATGTACAAATAATCTATCATCTCATATCTGAGAAACAAAAATAATTCTCTTTGCTAGCAGTGCAAGTAATGTCATCAAGTCTAAGCATGCATTTACACTGCCATCTTGCTGCTTGCCTGCATGGCCCAGCAATGATGAAACAAGCCCACTGAGTCTTAACAGCCCATTTAACCTGCACCATTGTTGCTTGCCTTGCTGCTAACAACAATCTTCATCAGGCAATGATGTCAAGCTGGTTTGTGTTTTGTGCCATGACCATCATTATGTACGCTGAAACTTGAGCTGTAATTGGCTGGTTCAAGGTCACCCCAGCAGTGCCTTGTTTGCCTCTACTAGCCACGTGAAGAGCTGCAGGGTAATTACTCCCAGTGAGCAGTGAGCAGCGATGTTGCAACATAAATGTGATAAGGCTCCCAGCAAGTAGTGAGGAATGATACACCAACAGTGAGCAGCAAAGTGATGGTGCAATGTATCAGCAGTGAGAAGTGAGGTGTCAGCAGCAAGGCTGCAGTATAAATATATCCCAATGGAGTAATTTCAACACTTGAAAATGGAAATAACAGTTACTGAAAATTAATAACTGGTTCTCTGCAAATGGACTGTCATACATACAGTTCCACACTGAAAATACCTGACAGCATCATTAGATATAACACATGAGGGAAAAATCCATAAATGAAATAGACTATTCAAAATTCTTAAGTGTTTATATTGATGAGAACATGAACTGAAACTCACATGTTACAGATCTTCCTGAATGCCTGAGCTCTGTAACTTTTGTGTTAGAGATATAAGATTTTGGAGATTAAAATTAACTTACTTTTTTTCTATTCTCATTCACTAATATCTTATGGCATACTTAAATATAAATCACTACATGTGTTAAAAAAACTGATTTGTTCTAAATCCCAGCAAGAGGTGATGACCATAAAACATGCAGATAACTAACCAGCGATCCAGGAGCTTGGTACACATAGTCAAACTTTCAGGTGAAGGAAGTACGGAAAATTTTGTTTCAATTCACACGTTATGCATTTTTACTACATTAACTTCTTTCAGCTATAGTAAATACAAACTTAAACTTCAGGGAACATATTGAGCTTTCAATGGACACAGTGCATGGATGTTTGACTCCTTAGTATCTTCTTAACCTTTGACATTAACGACATCCGTATTCTGTAAAGTATTGAGTCTGTGAAATGATGGATAAATTACTTATTTTCTACAACCTCCTTCCATGGCATAAGAGTGGCATTCCAAAGGTCACCTCAGCTTCTTGTTATGGAGTCAGACCAGTTTTTTCATACTGTGAACTTCCTCTCAAAATGAATGATAACATCATTATCGCCTTAGTACAACTATTAGATAACTTAAAATAAATGTTATTGAAAGGAGCAATCAAACAATGGAAAATCCAGGATGAAATGCAACAAGGAGCATATTCAAGAATTTCTAGGACATGTAAAGTTTGACTGTACACAAGGTGTTACAAATAATTCTGATCTGATAAGCTCTTTTATTGTTTGCAAAGATCAGTAGTTTAAGATTTGTACTTGTACTGACTTTCCTTCCAAAACTGATTTCTTTTTACTAAAAAAAATATATATATATTTGCTGCACTGGTCCATATGGTTACCTACTTGTGATTTCCAAATAAACCAACTGCTATAAACATATTAATTTGTAAAGAAATACATAATAATACTGAGAGACACAGCAAGTATTTTAATCATACACTATAATGTCATATCTTCATTAATATGCTATTTTTCATTCACTTGTTCACCTCCAAAAATACCACAACATTTCAGAAACAATTGTCACTGTCAGAAGTCATTCATTGTATTTTTAGATAGTGATTCACATCCTTCTGAATCTCCTCAATGTGTAGGTTTTTGTAAAATTGCCAATGTTCTGATCTTAGTGGTGGAATTGCACTGACTTGAATAGGACATCAGATCATTGAACTTTCCTTTTGTTATAGACAGGACATATATGTACAAAGGTTCAGTGGCTGATAATGAGATATTGCTGATTTTTCTTTTTATAGTCCAGAGCTCTAAACTCCTCAAAAAGTGTTCTTTACACGGAGGTCATGGGGTACCTCCTAATATTGTGTTGGACCTCCTTATGCCTATTGCACTTCAGTAACTAGACACAGTATGGACTCAACAAGTCTTTGGAAGTTCCCTGCAGAAATACTGAGCCATGTGATCTTTACAGCCATCCACAATTGTGGAAGTGTTGCCACTGCAGGAATTTTGTACACAAACTGAGCTCTCAATTATGTCCCATAAATGTTCAATGGTATTCACGTCAGAGGATCTGGGTGGCCAAATCATTCACTCATACTGCCCAGAATGTTTTTCAAACCAATTGTGAACAGCTGTGGCCTGGTGACATGGCAATTGTCATCCATAAAAATTTCATTATCATTTGGGAACATGAAGTCTATAAATGGCTGAAAATGGTCTCCAAGTAGCTGAACATAACCATTTCCAGTCAATGATTGGTTCAGTTTGACCAGAGGACCCAGTCCATTCCATGCAAACACAGCCCACACCATTATGGAGCCACCACAAGCTCGCAGAGTGCCTTGTTGACAACTTGGGCCCATAGCTCCCTGAGATCTGTGCCACACTCAAACCATACTATTAGCTCTTGCCAAATGAAATCAGGACTCATCTGACCAGGCCATTGTTTCCCAATTGTATAGGGTCCAACCGATATGGTCATGAGCCCAGGACAGGTGCTACAGGCAATGTCATGCTGTTAGCTGTCATCTGCTGCCACACCCCATTAACACCAGATTTCACCACACTATACTAATGGATAAATTCATTGTATTGTCCCACTCTGACTTCTATTGTTATTTCGTGCAGCACTGCTTATCTGTTAGCACTGACAACTCTGGGCAAACACTGCTGATCTTGGCCATTAAGTGAAGGCCGTCAACCCCTAGGTTGTCTGTGGTCAGAGGCAATGCTTGAAATGTGTTGTTATTGGCAAACTTTGACACTGTGAATATTGGATTTCCATATAATCTCCAAAATGGAATGTCTTATGTGTATAGCTCCAATTAGTGCTACACATTCAAAATCTGTTAATTCCTGTCATGCACCCATAATCACATCACATATCATTTCACATGAATCACCAGAGTACAAATGACAGCTCCACCAATCCATTGCCCTTTTAGACCTTGTGGACACAACACTACCACCATCTGTATGTGTGCATATCACTAGCCCATGACTTCTGTCACCACAGTGTAGATCACATAATAAATGGGCACTGTTTTGTGAAGTTTAGCCAGCACATCCTTTGTCATCTGAATGGATTCCCATTCACATCTTCTTTCGTAATAGTCATGTGGGGATTCAGACAATACTTCCAATTGATAATCTTCTCAGGGTTATTTAATGAACAATATAAGGTTTGTAAGCCTTCCGTTTCACACTTCGCGCAAATCCCTTTTAAAATCCCTTGATCAACATAAATTAGCTGCAGGTATTTTTCTAGATCTATCAAAAGCCTTTGCTGTCCCAAAACATAACATTCTGCTCGAAAAATCAGAAAGATGAGGAGTAAGAGGTGTAGTACATAGCTGGTTGTGTTCATACCTAAAAAACTCGCATGCAGAAAGTATCACTTCAGTATGAATTCAACAAAATGAATAAAACAAGAACTAACTCCTTTCTTTCTAGTGATTTACCAATAAAATATGGTATACCACAGGGCCCAATCTTAGGTCCACTTCTCTTCTTGATTTATGTGGGCGACTTAGTTGAATATATGAGTCCCACAAAAACTATCCTGTTTGCTCACTGGATCCAGTCCAGAAACTTTGCAGTCAACAGCAGAAAGTTCTATGAAAAGACTTTCTGAGTGGTTCACAAAAAACAAACTCATTATAAATACTGAAAAAACTGTGTGTGTTGATTTTTATTTAATTCCTCCAACTAATCAAATGTCTATTCAAGCACAATTAAAAAATGATCCCCTAGAAAATGTAAGTATCACAAAATTTTTGGGTCTATGGGTTCAGCAAGACTTAAAGTGGGACACACATATGAATAACTTGTCTAGAAAACTATCATCTGTGTGCTATGGCCTAAGGATTTTAAAGGCTACAACAAACAAAACAACAGTACTGCAGGCATACTATGCACAGTTCCACTCACTATTCCAATATGGGAACATTTTCTGGGGATACTCAACTCACAGTGTAAAGGTTTTTAGAATGCAAAAAAGAGCTCTAGGAATAATTTGTGGCCTTAAAAAGATGGAGTCCTGTAAATCTCATTTTACTGAGCTTGGTGTTCTAAATGCTCCAGGTTTATTCATTTATGAAACTATCTTGTTCACTAGGGACTACCTCCTGAAAACAGACAAACTGCTACAGAACAAAAATGTACACAACTATAGTACCAGAGGGAAATCAAATATACATCAAAAATATCACACAACAACCACCTATCTGAGGAGCATAATTAACATTGGTGTAATACTACACAATAAGATACCAGAGGAAATAACAAAATGCTACTCATCCAATAGTTAAAGCTAATCTAAAGGCATTTCTAATAAAGCACTGTTTCTATTCTGTCAGAGAAATCTGAATACATAACAAAATTAATTGTAATAGGTACCTATTTTTAATTTCCCTACTATTTTGCTAATACTATGTATTATTGTAACTTATCTTTGACCTGTCCAATATCAATTGTACAATTTGTGCTATATAATAAAACTGGACCCATAAAACATCAAATCAAATCAAACAGTCTTCAAATCAGTAGGCCAGTACACTTTTCTGACTATTTTTTTTTTTCTGTAGTGATTGTCTAATGCACCATGTCAATTTCATTGCAGTATGAATGAAAACCAAGCATTTAAATCAATGTTTTTGAGGATATATATTTCCTGAACAGTGGTCAAGGATATTGCAGCAACAAATTAGTTTAGATTCTGTCCTCAACAGTGATTGCAAAAACAGGAAATGTGGTTTATCATTTCAGTGAGGGATTTGAAATATTCGTTCAAACAACTTGCTATCCCAAAGCTTCCTTGTTTTCCCTCTATTTCTGACCACGTGAAACAATCTCCTCGATTTCATCTTATGTCAAACACTGTAAAATTAAACGTTTTCAAGCAATGTTGGAGGGATCAGTTGGTGCCAAAACTTGCTTGAGATTAAAGTTGCACCTTACCAAATTCCCATCTGAGCTTTGTGCTCTCTCATTTTTTTTTTTTTTTTTTTTTTTTGTTTCTTCTCCTCTCAAGCCCCATATTTTGTTTAAGGGTGAGATAATTAGGTGTAAATTCGTCTTTTCTGACACCAGGGTTAACGTAGGCCAGTAAGAGATGACACTGGCCATTTTTGAGATACTGAAAAGCTTGATTATACGTCTGTGAAAATATATTCCTGTAAATACGAGGTTTAGCCATTTCACATTTTCTGTACATAGGGATTTATACAGGGAGTACACAAGTGTTATATTAATTGATGGACTTAGAAATTTTTCTGTTGTCCCAGAGTGACAATTGTGGGATTAAACAACTGCAAAACTTTCAGTGTGATTCACAACATTAGCCCAAAGTTCTGGTGAAATCACTTTCTTTACATAATGGACCCTTTTGTCTTTAAAACTTGTCTATTTGTATGTTCTTTCCTTGATCTCTATAGGCGCAAAACCTTTATAATTTCCAAGTGTATCCAAAAAACATTTCAATTGAGCTGTGGTGGCATGATCTGGTCAATATTCAACCACAAAACTTTATGTGATTCTTGAGTTTCTCCCGGCGTATTTGATAATCAAAATATCCATGGGTGTACTGCCGGTCTACAGTGTCCAACGGGCACAATATTTCGCTGATCATACATGTCGCCATCATCAGGTGAACTGACGGACTGAGCTCCTGTGAACGTGCCGGCACAGAGATCCGTATGCTATGGCTGCTCAGAGGGAGTGGGTTCGGTTGCCGCGGCGGCCGATTTAAATACCCTCCGCCCACGGCGCACTCCCTCCCCTGTCCACGTCCCGAGCCACGGTCACACGGTGGAACAGATTGCGATGGCGTCTGAGATGACGTTGGTGTGAGGCTCTGTCCGCCGTGATCATCACAACTATATGTTTGCTCAAATTACTCTTGATTAACCCAATCGCTGGTTCCCAAGCCTTATTAAGATTATAGCCACAGTCACGGTTTATGTGGTCATCATTGGTGCGAATTTCGATGGCCCCTCTAACAACGCTGTCCCAGTATCTCGACGTCTGTACCAGAATCCTCGTGTGTTCATACTCCATAGCGTGATTTTCCGACAAACAATGTTCATCGACTGCTGATTTGCTTGGATACATAAGTCAAGTGTGCCTCTGGTGTTCACGGCATCGATCCTCGACGGTATGCATCGTCTGACCAATATACGACTTGCCACATTGACATGGAATCTGGTACACGCCAGCCTTCCTCAAACTGAGGCCGTCTTAGGCGCTCCCCACCAGTGCACGAGTTTTATTCAGAGGACAAAACACAGTTCCGACCCGGTGTTTCTTCAAAATGCGGGCGATTTTCCCCGAGAGTGCGCCTGTATATGGAATAAACGCAGTGCCTACCTCCTCCCTCATGATTTCATCCATCTCCACCGGTTGTGCTGTAGTGGTTGGGCAGAGAGCACATTGAATCTGCCACTCTGAGTACCCATTTTTTCGAAATACAGTTCTCAGATGTACCAATTCCTGGGGTAGACTCTCTGCGTCAGAGATAGTGCGCGCCATATGTACTAGAGTTTTAAGTACCCTATTCCTCTGTGAAGGGTGGTAGCAGCTGCCTGCATCAAATACAGATCAGTGTGCATTGTCTTCCGATACACCCCATGACCTAGGGTGCCGTCAGCCCTTCTCTTGACCAAGACATCAAGGAAAGGTAAATTACCCTCTGTTTCAGTCTCCATAGTGAATTTGATGTTGTGGTGTATGGAGTTTAGATGTGTAAGGAAGTCAAGTTGTTTATCCATACCATGTGGCCAGATGACAAACATGTTGTCCTTGTAATGGAAAAAGCAAGTAGGCTTCCATTTGGATGATGACAGGGCTTCCTCCTCGAAGTTCTCCATGTACAAATTCACTACCACCGGTGAGAGTGGGCTACCCATGGCGACTCCCTCCGTTTGTTCATAGTATTCTCGATTAAAAAGAAAATACGTGGAAGTCAAGACATGCCTAAAATGTTCAGTGGTCTTCTCGTTAAACTTCTGACTAATCAATTCTAGTGACTCTCGCAGGGGTACCCTCATAAACAAGGAAATGACGTCAAAACTCACCATGATATCTGACTCATCCAACCTGAAGCTATCAAGGCGTTTAACAAAATCCACGGAATTATGGATGTGATGAGGGCATTTACCCACATAAGGACTTAATATTCCCGTGAATGACGACCTCATAAACCGTGACTGTGGCTATAATCTCAGCAAGGCCTGGGAAGCAGGGATTGGGATAATCAAGAGTAAATCGAGCAAACGTATAGTTGTGACGACCATGGCAGACAGAGCCATCACACCAACATCATCCCAGAAGCCGTCGCAATCTGTTCCACCGCGCGACTGTGGCGCAGGGCGCGGACAGTGGAGGGAGCGCGCTGTGGCCGGAGGGTATTTAAATCGGCCACCGTCGCGACCGAACCCAGTTCCCTCTGAGCAGCCATAGTGTACGGAGCTCTGTGCTGGCACGTTCACAGGAGCTCAGTCCATCAGTTCACCTGATGATGGCGACATGTATGATTGGCGAAATATTGTGCCCGTTGGACACTGTAGACCGGCAGTACACCCGTGGATATTTTGATTACGAAACTTGATCTTTGTCTGCTTTCTGTGACTCGTGGGTAGGTGGCACCTACAGTGAGAGAGTCCTGCTGTGTAGTGTGCAGAGCAGCACTGGGTAGGGTCAACAGTGAGCTCTTGTGTGTAAAGTTGTTTCTCAAGTCATTGGTATGGTGCCATCTGTTGTTGTTGTCTCCTGGAACATGGTCATGGATAAGAACTGGTGGTGCCGGGCCTCCCCGATAGCAGTAATATATATCTTCTTGTTGCCTTTGTGATGCAGATGAGGCTTCAAGGTGAAGTTTTACATTCCTACCCTTTAATAGCCATGAGAATTTTCCATCTGCCAAGTTGCACTGATCTCCTTCTGTATGGTCTGTTGCCATAAGAGATAACAGAATTAACACTAGAGTTACCATCTGGTGTGTTCATGAAAATCTGGGCAATGCATTATAATTCTTGGATTGGCAAATGAGATTTTAAACCCTGTGTTAAATATTAATCAAACCTTGAATTTAATTGAGAAACATTTTAGAGGTGTGATGATGTATGTTGTGTAATGTATTGTTTTAAACTGTTTTAGTTATTGCCAAGCCTTGGCACAACAAAGATATATTGTTACTTGATTTATGGGTTATAGTGGGCCAGTATAATGGGCATGGTACATGTTAGTTGGGAGTGGCTTCAGAGGTCAGTGTTTAATTTTAATTGTTTAGAATTGTTCCTGTGGGGCCAAATTTATATAGAGCTATACCTCAGTTCAAGGTTGAAGGCCCACCTGATTATTCTGGGTTGAAAATGTTGTACACTTTCAATGCCATTGCAGTTTACGTGGCTTAGGGAGTTGTTCGTTTATGAGAATTTAAATTAAATGCCTGCCATGTGAATTATTACTATTTAATATTAATCTGGCTGAATATCCATCATTTTAGAATATTTAGTATAACTGAACTTAACAAATTTGTAATGTTCAAAGAACTTTGCACTGAAAATCTAACCTGGATACTCACTCCACAGATTCTTACAATTTAATTATTGCCCAGGCTGCTCATTAATTATTTTAAATTTTCTGTACAACTGAATTTAACAAATTTGGGATTGTGTAACGAATGTCTTGTTGCTGAAAATTTAACCTGAATGCCCATCTCACAGATTCCTTGGTTTTATATTAACTGTGCTAATTTTGTAATTTTCATATTTTGTAAAATCTTAAGACTGTATGTATGTGCTTTCAGAAATTCAAAACAGTGAAATGTGTTGCAAATAAAGGTGAATCTGGGGCCCAATCCTTTTACCTTGCTTTTCTTTAAATTTAATTAAGGTGCTGCTGAGCACTATGAATGAAGTATCTTTTTCTCTTACACATCTCTAATTTATACTACCTTTAAAAAACGTAGTCTTTCTGCATGTCTCAACTTTTATAATACTTCCTTCTGCAGTTGTCTTGACACTGATTTTCCATGCATACTCCTGGAACATGCACTTTCGTGGATGAAGCATAGCATTTATTGTCCACTGTTCTAGGTGTCTTAATTCTTTCTATTATTGATTTTTACTGAATGTGGTTTTTCCATGTTTTCTACATTATGATCTTTTAAAGGGTTGCACATCAGTAATGTCATCTTCAGATGCTCTTTTCAATGAAAGTGTTCTACTTGATTAGCATTTGATGGTTTTAAGTGCTTCAAATGAACACCCACTCTTCATTGCGGCTCTTCATCTGATTTCTCATCAGATTGCATTTGGTATTCTGAAGAAGGAGGGGAGATATCAGATGGAATATCTGAAATAAGACTCTCATTACTGGCAGTCAAAGCAGAAGACCAACTGGCTGATTACAGAGGTTTTGCCCTTAGGACGTATGAAGAACCAGAGCTTTCTACAGACATGTTTTAGTATATATTTAAAACATTCCTTAATATTCAGCTTAATAAACATTACAAGAAACCAAAAGGATAAATTTTAATAATTCCATTTCCTGTCTATAGATATCTAATAAAACAGAAAAAAGAAATAAAGTATCACAATATGATTTCAAAATTATGGTACTTTTAAGAATATTGTAATACAACCACCCATGGGATTCTGAATTATGTACAAGAACTTTCATCATTTTTCTCTCTTGAATTCATTATTAAAAAATTAATGTCATGGAAGGAATTCTGGATGAACATAAAATGAATGTACTCTCAAAAACACATGTTTTGAGGCATAGTTTGTTAGTATCGCATAGTGGGAAAGGGGTGCCATTCATGTCAGTGCATTACCCTATAAACATCAACCTCATGGATATTATAGTTTAGAATAGGTTTGTTTACAGATAAATCTTCTGCTACCAGTCACAATTTTCTTTATTTACTTTCCACACAATGCGCATTGGGAAATGATTCCCATTTTCAACTGTGTTTTTTGTGTGTATTATGCCATTTCTATTGATGTTGTCAATGCATAAGAGTCTGCTTCATTTCATTCACTTTACTGCAATATATAAGAAACACGTGATTTTTTAGATGGTTATCGATTCTTTTCTGTGGGTTGTCACCACTAACTTCGAGCCTCCAACAATAATTGAGGTTAGGAATGTGCATGACTCTGGCTATCAGACGTCTTTGTTCCCACCACATGTGCCCTCCCTCATTGATGGTGCAGTTACCTCTTACAGATCTCCGTGCAGTGTGGGACCAATGGCGATTTCTGCAAATGCTTCATTGGACAACCTACCACCACCAGGACAACGATTTGCCACGCCGCAATCCATGCAGTACCACTCGGATTCCTGCCACGTGGCCAGAACTGCTTTGTTCACAGGTCAACCTCCTCAGCATCCAACCACACCCGCACCTGCCTCGGTTCAGCATCAGCACATGCCTTCCTGCTTCGATACCTTGGCCTGCAACAGGAACAATAGCTTGTTATCTGTGCCTGACCTCCATCTCCGTCCTACTGCTGCGCCTCAGTGTTTTGTGCCATGACATTCACCTTATCCACACACCGTTTTGAGTGGAGTGATTATGAACAGTGAACATTCACACATTCTGTCTGACGTTCGACATCATTTTCCACACTGTGCTTCTGGACAGCCCACACCTCTCCAGCCTCCCTGCAACACAGGTGGCTCTGGCTCTCATTGTACATTGAGCTTTCCGCGGACTAGCACGCGTTTTCAAACTTTGAACTTTTTCTCACCTGTCGCCCCCACGTCAGCTCCAGTCGAGCTTCCACTACTGTTCTCGGCACATCTCAGTACCTCATCCATGTCGGTCTTCCACGACATGTCAATCCAAACACACCTGCAATGTGTGGAACTTCCGCAACCGCAATCGACACATTGTGGTGTCTCACCCACGTCGCCCTTCAGTGTCGTGATGGATCCCACTCAACCACAACGTGTCACCTTCAAGCTGCCACCCGAACAGCTGTCGTTGTCACATCCCTTGCAGGCACACTCTCCTGGAATACTACAGCAACAACAGCTTGATTCAGGCAGTGCCCAAACAATCTCAACTCAACCTGCTCTTCCGAACATTCTACAACGCATACTGATGCTGCCGCCGTTTAATCCCGACAGAGCAACAACCTGGTTCAAAATTGTGGACGAAGTGTTTGGCCATTACAAACTCAATGAGTCAACCAGGTTTCTGTGCCTCATCACCTACCTGCACGACCAGGAGGACTTGATTGCTGACCTCGTCGATGCCCCGGACTCATCTACCCAGTATACTCTAGCCAAAAAGACAGTTCTACGTCGGCTTGCACGCTCAACTGAGGCAGCAGTAACGCAAGTGCTCCACATCAAGCAACTAGGCAATGACAAACCTTCCCAGCTCTGGAGACAGCTACATGCCCTGGTCAGCGCCGATCTATTCTCTGACACAGATCTCTTCTCCATCTGGTCAGATAAACTATCTCCTCACATCCGCTTTACTCTGGCTCAGAGGTCTCCCAAACCTGTCGAGCAAAGAATGACTATTGCTGACAAGCTACACGATGCATCACTGCTCTATTTCAGCAGCCACTGCCTACCTGACAAGTCTCAGGTTCAGGTTCATCATTCTGTGGCCGGACGCAGCCGGGGCCACACTGTGCTGACCATTCCGCTCGGTCCGGGAAGCAGTAAACAAGCTACTGGGACGTCACCGGCTCTGTCCACGGTCACGCCCCCTCCTGAAACCGAGCCTGCTGCAGCCACCGAACCTCATCCACCACCACTGGCAAACAACGTTCCACAGGAAATGCAACCGCACGACTCGTACTGTTACTTCCACACACGCTTTGGTGAGGCGGCATGGAACTGCAGACCACCCTGCTACTTCCCAAACGCCTGCGCACAACATGACAGGCACCCCCCCCCCCTCCCAGTGCTTCATTCTGTCCAGGAACGACCGGATAATTGCGGACAACTTTACATTAAAGACATTTCATCGGGATACCTTTTCCTAGTGGACACAGGCGCCAATATTTCGCTGCTGCCTACCTCCTTAGCATTGTCGAACATCCGCCCTCATCATACTACACTGCAGGCCGTGAATTCATCTAAACTCCAATGCTTGGGTTCAACCTCCCACGTCGTCTCACTCTCCACAAACTGCAAATTCGAATGGACTATTTTAGTGTGCGATATTGAGGAACCTATACTAGGCATTGACTTCCTGCGACACCACAAACTTTCACTGGACCTAGTGCAAAACACTGTTTTTCATCACCCATCCAAGACTCACTTCCCCTGTGCTCCGTCAAGCAAACCCCCCCTCGCCTCCCCAGCCCCACCCCCACCCACCAGCCCCATGTGACACATCGGTCTGGGCTCATCTCATCTGTACATGCTCGTCTCTGTCGACGGCGTTACAAGAAACAACGCACAAGTGCCTTGTTGAGCTTGAAAACGTTGCTCGCCTACACAAGGAAAACTTCGAGCTCTCCTCTGGCTCCACGAAACTCAGCTCCAGCTCTCCCACGCAGCAAAGGAATTACAGACACTGCAGCTAGGTCAAAGCAAGGTCAGTAAGTGCGCCGAATCTGCTTGTAGTCCCAGCAATCGAGCCTCTGTGTGCTTACCTCCTGCTACCCCTCGCAACTGTGCTATCAAGTCTGCCATAATGTGTACTGACAGTTCCACAGGGACACACCCTCATAACACGGCAGCATTTGACACTCGGCCGGACACGAGTGCGCTTGCGCCACGAGTGTCACATGTTCCCAAACTGACAGCTCCTACCCCTCCCCTTGTGGACAGTGCCTCAAACTATTCAACTTTGGCTCCGGCGCGCCGCTGTGTGACCGCCTCTGACAACAAAAACAGTGCACTCACACCTAGCACTTCGCCCGCAACCGTACTGCCACAGGCCGCGCCCTCGGACAATGGACTCACTAACGGCTTACGAGCTCTACCGAGCGCACCTGACCTTGGTGCCATTGCTTCGGTCCGGTGGCCATCTTGTCGCGTTGACTCCTGGGACACCTTGCCGCTTCGGCTACCGTCGGATCCGCCGCGTGGCTCCGAAGACCACGACCACGCCTCGCCCGCCCTGCCGGCCGCACATTGTAAACAAACCACCTCCTGCGCCGCTGGCAACATTTCCATCATCACTAACGACACAGTTCACAAACTTCGCCTCACGCCAGGTCCCCCGATCTCCAGTAAACCACGTCGACTTTGTCTCGTGCGCCTCTCCGACCTTAAAAAGCAAATTTCTGAAGTTCTAAGCTCCGACGTCATTGAACCCTCTGCCAGTAGCTGGTCTACGACCATTCATATGGCACCCAAGAAAGACGGGGCCTGGCGCATGTGCGGTGACTACCATCGACTAAACGCACAAACAATTATGGACACGTACCACATACCCAATATTGCCGACTTTACCAGTTCCCTCACATGTGCGACCACGTTCTCTGTCATTGATTGTAAACGGGCCTACCACCAGATCCCCATGGCACCTGAAGATATCGAGAAGACAGCAATCACCACCCCAATCAGGTAATTTCAGTTTTGATTCATGCCCTTTGGTCTGAAAAACGCAACCCAGACCTGGCAACGCTTCATCAACGAAGTGCAATTCGACCTAAAATTCTGCTTTGCATACCTTGATGACATTCTTGTGTTCAGCTCCTCCATCAAGGACAACATTCGACATGTGCAAACTGTTATGTACACTCTTGTGGCAGCAGGCATCGAGACCAACCAGGACAAATTGCAGCTACATCAACCCGTTGTCACTTTTCTTGGTTTTCGGGTCTCTGCCGATGGCATTTCACCGCCCCCTGAGAAAGTACAGACAATACTAAACCTACCCAGACCTGTGTCATTCAAAGAGCTCTGGCGCTTTCTGGGGATGGTTAATTATTATTGCCGACATCTACCTCAGGCTGCGGAGGTTCAGGCTCCACCGATGGATGCCTTGGCAGGCACCCACACTTCTGGATCTCGGCCCGTTCCATGGACCCCTGCTATGCTGACTCCTTCACCGCCCTCAATAATCTTCTTACCGAGGCCTGCACCATCGCGCATCCTCATCCCAATGTGCAGCTTTTCATCACCATGGACATGAGCGATACTGCCACCGGCGCTGTCCTTAGCCAGACTATCGACGGCCAGACTTTGCCTCTGAAGTTCTTCTCGCGCAAGCTCACCAATGCACAATGGAAATATTGTGCGGTTGACAGGGAGTTGCTCGCGGTCCACAAAGCGATCAAGCATTTTAAGACTGATGTTGAGGGTCGCCCTTTCTATGTTTTAACGGACCACAAACCCCTGGCTGCAGCCGTTACAAACCCGTCAGCGAACCCGACTCCTCGCCGATGAGGTCGACACCAGTATCGATCTGAGTATCGTCTTTGAACTAAGCTAAACATTACCTTTGTGCAGTCCCGCCATCCAGTTCTTTGTAAGCCTTGCTTGTGTAAAGAGGTGAATAAATGAACTACTGCAAAATGGGAGTGATGTTTGGTGTAACTGACCCAAACATCCTCCTCAACCCTCTGCAACCTGAAATATCATTGGACGTAAATAGTAAGTTCTAAATGTTTACATCACACATACACCAGTCAAACTGATTTCTCAGTCATTTCAACTTCATGAAATGACGTAGTACTACAGAATTTCTTTAGAAACCAAGGGCTTTGCTAACTCTGTGACAGTCTTGGTTACAGATTTATGGACTGCATTACTGGGTGGAAGGTTGTACAATTCCCTTTGATAGCTCAGAGATGCACTACACAAAGGAAACAGCTACTCAGGTAGCAGAATACTTGTGGAGAGGACGGAAGGGTTCTTTAGGCAAAGCAGCAGTTTGAGGCACTTTGATGAAAACTCACCAGCTGACATGCAGGTAGTGAAATCAGACCATGTTCAGAGTAAAGACACTTCAACTGCCAATATTTTATCAGTAAATTAGCAAAGTATTTGTGACAAATTTCGTGAAATTACTGCCCTCCAGGAAATTTGTCATGCTCAAATTACCTCAGCGAGTCATGGAATGCGTATCAGAAAGAGAGAATAAACACCATAGGAGGAGTAGTTTTCATTGCAGTTGACAAAAATATTGCCCCTATTGGGTTCCAATTTGAATGTGACTGGACGTATAGTATAGGTGAAAACAAGCTAATTGCTGGATGATTTTACCAGTCACTCGGTTCTTCCATGACAGTTTTTAAGTCATTCAAAGAAAGTCTGTTCACTAGTGCAGAAATATCCAGATCATGCATTAGTCAGAGATGACTTTAACCTACCAAGTATAGACTGTAATGTCTATCGATTCACTGCAGGGGTTATGGACAGGCAGTCTTGTGAAGTATTTTTGAACATACTGTCCAAAGACTGTCTAGGGATTAGGAATCAAGATGTCATACTAGTAATGATGGTTACTAAAGTTAAATTGATCAAAAAGGCTGCAAGAGTGTTTTTGCTAGAAAGAGTAGTTATGGAGTTGTTAGCATCCAACTTAGACAATGAATGGACACCATTCAGTTCCAATATGATGGACACAGAGGAAGTGTGGGCAAAGTTTAAACAGACTGTATATAGCACTCTGTAGGAGTATGTGCTGAGTAAGTCTATTAAGGATGGAAAAGACCCACCATGGCTTAATAACAAAATCTGGAAAATGATGAGGAAGCAAAAACTGATGAAACTGGGAACAAGCAGAGGAAGCAAAGACTGCTACATTCTCAATTCAAAAACATGCATCTGTTAAAAGGTCGATGTGCAAACCATGCAACTACCACCAACATACCTTAGCAAAAGATCTTGTCAAGAACCTGAGAAAATTCTGGTCACATGTCAAATCATTCAATGGGTTGAGAGCTTCAATCCAGTCACTCATTTGCCAGTTTAATGTGGCGACAGAAGATAGCAAAACGAAAGCATTTAAGAAATTGTTCATGCAGAGGGATTGTGCAAACATACTGTCATTTGACAATCAGACAGCCCCCATATGGAGGACACAGAAATAGGCATCCTTGGTGTAGAGAAGCAACTGAAAGAGTTGAAAACAAATAACTCACCAGAGCCAGATGGAATCCCAGTTTACCAAAAGTACTCTGTGGCATTAGCCTATTACTTAGCTTGTATTTATCGCAAATCTTTCGCCTAGTGCAAAGTCCCAAGTGACTGGAAAAAAAACGCAGAAGATGCTCAAGGATTCTGCAGTAAACCAATGTCAAGGATATTGGTCTGTAATTTTGCGGGTCAGTTCTCTTATGTTTCTGGTATACATTACCAGTTGGGATATAACTAATTTCCATGAGTCAGATAAGCTTTTATTCACAAATCAGCACAGATTTAGAAAGCATTGCTTGTGCTAAACTCAGTTAGCATTTTTGTCACAGTACGTACTATGAAACCATGGATGAAGGGTTCCATATTCCTAGACTTCTGAAGAGCATTTGACATGGTGCACCACTGCAGTCTGTTAATGAAGGTATGAACATTGGAGTAGGTTTCCAGATATGTGAGTGACTTGAAGACTTCTTAAGTAATAGAACCCAGTACGTTGTCCTTGATGGCGAGTGTCCACCTAAGACAAGGGTATCATCAGGAGTGCCCCAGGAAAGTGTGATAGGACTGCTATTATTCTCTCTATATATAAAAATGATCTGATACACAGGGTGAACAGCAATCCACAACTGTTTTTCTGATGATACTGCAGTGTACAGAAGGGTGTCAGCAATGAGTGACTGTAGGAGGATGCAAGATCACTTAGACAGAATTTGTAGTTGGTGTGATGAATGGCAGCTAGGTCTAAATGTAGAAAAAATGAATAGGAAAAACAATCCTGTAATGTTTGAACACAATTTTAGCAATGAGCTATTTGACAGTCACATCAGTTAAATATCAAGCTGCAACACTGCAAAGAGATACGAAATGGAATGAGCATTTAAGGATTGTACTAGTGAAAGGGAAGAGTTAGCTAAGGTTTGGTGAGAGAATTTTAGGAGCATGTCGGTCGTCTGTAAAGGCGGTTGCATATAGAACACTAGTGCAGCCCATTCTTGAGTACTGGTCAAGTGTCTGGGATCGCCACCAGTTTAGATTAAAGGAAGACATCAAAGCAATTCAGAGGCAGGCTGCTAGATTTGCTATGGCTATGTTCATTCAACACACAAGTATTACAGAGATGATTTGTGAACTCAAATGGGAATCCCTGGAGGGAAGGCAATGTTCTTTTTGAGGAACACTATTGAGAAAATTTAGAGAACCAGCATTTGAAGCTGACTACAGAACAGTCCTACTGCCATTAATGTACAGTTCATATAAGGACTACAAAGATAAGATAAGAAAATTAGGGCTCATATGGAGGCATATAGGCAAATGTTTTTGCCTCACTCTATTTGCGAATGGAACAGGAAAGGAAACGACTAGTGGCAGTACAAGGTACCCTCCACCATGCACCATATGGTGGCTTCTGGAGGATGTATTTGGATTTAGAACACCACTACATGCAACATGTAAATGTTGTACTTTAGAGGCCATAATGCTATTACCAGGTAGCATGCTTTCCTGGCATCTGGTGCCCCAAGTTAGTGCATTGCACAATTTAAGTTTTATTACACAATTCTTTTTGCTTTTTGGAAGAATTCTGCAAATAGTTTGTATTTGTCTGCAATAGTTTTAATTTCTATAATTGCTTTTGTATTTACCAGTGCTAGGCACCTTTTTTTTTTTTTTAATTAACTACTGGCAATTAAAATTGCTACACCAAGAAGAAATGAAGATGATAAACGGGTATTCATTGGACAAATATATTATACTAGAACTGACATGTGATTACATTTTCACGCAATTTGGGTGCATAGATCCTGAGAAATCAGTACCCAGAACCACCACCACTGGCCGTAATAACGGCCTTGATACGCCTGGGCACTGAGTCAAACACAGCTTGGGTGGCATGTACAAGTACAGCGCCATTCAGCTTCAACATGGTACCATGATTCATCAAGAGTAGTGACTGGCGTATTGTGACAAGCCAGTTGCTTGGCCACCATAGACCAGACGTTTTCAATTGGTGAGAGATCTGGAGAATGTGCTGGCCAGGGCAGCAGTTGAACATTTTCTGTACCCAGAAAGGCCCGTACAGGACCTGCAACATGCGGTCGTGCATTATCCTGCTGAAATGTAGGGTTTCGCAGGGATCGAATTAAGGGTAGAGCCACGGGTCGTAACACATCTGAAATGTAACGTCCACTGTTCAAAGTGCCGTCAATGTGAACAAGAGGTGACTGAGATGTGTAACCAATGGCACCCCATACAATCACGCCGGGTGATACGCCAGTATGGCGATGATGAATACACGCTTCCAATGTGCGTTCACTGCAGTGTAGCCAAACACGGATGCAACCATCATGATACTGTAAACAGAACCTGGATTCATTCGAAAAAATGACGTTTTGCCATTCGTGCACCCAGGTTCGTCGTTGAGTACACCATCGCAGGCGCTCCTGTCTGTGAGGCAGCATCAAGGGTAACCACAGCCATGGTCTCTGAGCTGATAGTCCATGCTGCTGCAAACGTCGTTGAACTGTTCATGCAGATTGTTGTTGTCTTGCAAACGTCCTCATCTATTGACTCAGGGATCGAGACGTGGCTGCACAGTTCATTACAGCCATGCAGATAAGATGCCTGTTATCTCGACTGCTAGTGATACGAGGCCATTGGGATCCAGCATGGCATTCCGTATTACCCTCCTGAACCCACCGATTCCATATTCTGCTAACAGTCATTGGATCTCAACTAATGCGAGCAGCAATGTCGTGATACAATAAACCCCAATCGCGATAGGCTAGAATCCGACCTTTATCAAAGTCAAAAACGTGATGGTACCCATTACTCCTCCTTACACAAGGCATCACAACATTTCACCAGGCAACACCGGTCAACTGCTGTTTATGTATGAGAAATTGGTTGGAAACTTTCCTCATGTCAGCACCTTGTAGGCGTCGCCACCGGCACCAACCTTGTGTGAATGCTCTGAAAAGCTAATCATTTGCATATCAAAGCATCTTCTTCCTGTCGGTTAAATTTCGTGTCTGTAGCATGTCATCTTCATGGTGTAGCAATCTTAATGGCCAGTAGTGTAGCAGTGTATCTGAATGCCACTGTAGCCCGATTCTGTTTGAACCAGTCACCATTATCACATTGACTACAATCAGGCTGCCACTGGCCATAGCAGAGCCTTACACATAACGCCACATGCCTGCCAGCAGCCACAGTGAAGCCTTATTCCCCACACCCTGGCCTGGGCTGGCCTGGCCTGGTGGTGAAACATCCATCACTACACACACAGCTGTCAACACGTTAAATAAGTTACAGTAGTGATTCAGATCCCTTGGCATCAGCACAAGGCATAGCAACTACTGCAGAACTTGGAGCCTTAAGGGGGGAAACCATATTTGGAGGTTCAAAAAATTCAATTTTGTATTGCATAAATCGTTAGCTTAACTATCCAAGAATACACTGTCAAAATTTCGGAGCGAAATTCGCATTTGTTTAGATTTTATGAGCATATAACTGAGTAACATCAGGCAAATCAATAATGGCGTCATACTACCATATGATTTCCATGGATGAAAATTTTCGACATGAATATTGCCCAGAGGGAGAACACAGCTGGTGTGAGTGGCAGGAACGAACAGCCTTTGAATGGAACATAGACTGCACGCTACTCCATTGCACCCCGACATACAGAAGGAAATCCTTCCAATATATGAAGATTTATCAAGGGATGAATTACTGGAGAGATGTTTAGATGGCCACACACAGAATGAAAGTTTTAATTCCACTATTTAGCGATTAGCTCTTAAACACTTGCACTCTGGACTAAAAGTTGCTGAATTGGCATTGTATTTAGCCGCGGGTTTATTCAATGAAGGAAATTTACCCCTTCTGATGGTCATAAACGAGGCAGGAATTGTAGCAGGCACACAAAGCTTCAATTATGCCGAACAAATGGATAACCAGTGCGTGAGCCAACAGAATTGACATTCATTGAAATCGAAGGAAGGTGGGAGAGCTCGGAAAGCACTGCTGCAAGAGCAAAACAAAGCCTATGAGGAAGAAGAAAGATTACTATATGGTGCTGAAATCACAGATTAATTGGTAAGCATTTTACATTATTGTTAACTTCCTTGAATTTCTAGTTTCCGAGAATTTATTTTTCAAACGCTTTTATCTCGAAATGACCTTTTTCACATTTGCATGCAGTCTAACTCAAAAAGTACAGAACTGGTCATTATGAAAATTGATAGTATAGTTCTTTACAAAATTACAAATTATATGAACCAACTTGTGAGATGATATGATTTTAAGGGTATTTTTCTTTGCATAATTAGAGAAAAAAATTGTAAAAATCGAAGTAAATTGTTTCAGCACCAGCAAAATTTTTAATTTTCATTATTTTCACCTGCATTGAGGTTCATATTCTTAGAAAATAAGTTACTAATGTAAAATCAAAACCTTTTCGATTTCAGATGAAAGTCAGAATGGCTACACTGCACACAATTGGAGAACTATACTCACAACCTTCAGCAGACAGCACAGCATAACTTTTTTATTTTTGGCTGAAATTATTTTTAAAAAATTCACAAAAACTGATCGAAATATGAATGAAGTGATGTTAAAATTTGATTAAATTCTAATTAATTCTTCCCACCCAAAAAAAAGCCCAAAAAATCGGTGTGAAACAGCCTCCTAATGTGGTTTCCCACTTAAGTGTGGTCTAGTTTTTATGAATGCACGACCCAGTCTTGTACCTAATTCTTCTACTTTTTGTCTTTGAGAAGGACAAGGGCATGTGAGGATATGGCTAGAGACTGCGGGCACTGTAATATTGTGATGGAGCAGGTTGCTGCTTGTGAAAAGCTGGAAGGCATGTTGACCACTATCTACTGGATTCATACGGCCACTGCAAATCATGTTAGTGATGAGGTGACATGACTGTCTCCTTTTGCTGTGGGATCAGGAACCTTGTCACCTACTCTTGCTGCTGATATGGTCCACAGAGAGCCCCAACACGGCTGTTGGAACATGCTCATATCCGGAGCTTTTTCATAAGAAATATTGGATATGGTGAATGGATGAAATGCTAGCTCCATCCTAGTACTGAAGAGCTATGAAGCATTGCTTCCCACCGTTAATGAGACAGAGTCAGCAGGCCTTGCCTCTCCTGTTTGTGCAGCCGTCTCTCCCCTATCAGTGTCCGGGCACCTACAAAGTGAAAAGAGGGATGCTGTTAATTAAGGAAATTCCAATGATAGCCACGAGATGGCTTCTCTTAGGGAAACAGAATTATGGGAGGGAAATAAACCAAATGCGCACTGTGTGCATCTTGGGAGGAATTGCTGCTAAGTGGAAGAAGCTATCCTAGGAGCAAATGAGAGAAGATGCAGTGGTCAGCTGTTTATTGTATCTCATAAGCAGAGATAACTTCTCGTCACTGGATTCTGAGTCTGGTACATGTAGTGAAGACAGCTATCCTCACTTGTTATCACACAAATTAGTAATAAGGGTCAATCAAACATAGCCTAAGTTTGATACAATGGAAACACTGCAAACATTCAGTAGTGGGATGCTATTACACATTTAGCAAATGCAGTATAATTGTGGTTACCTCTGAAAGACAATATATGAGGTCTGTTAGAAATTCCAAAAATTCTGGAACATTTGTAATTTCGCATCAATGGTGGGTTGGTGCGAAATGTTTGTACATGCCTGTGTTTAATGTTTCATTGTTGTATATCTGTTAGTTACTGTTCAGTACTGTATTGGGTAGAACACTGCATTACATAGTTTGCAAATTTGGAGATGGTAGAGTTAGAGGAGCAATGTGTCTGCATTAAATTTTGTATGAAACTCGAGAAAATCTTTACAGAGAGACACCAAATGATGCAGAAAGCCTATGGCGATGAGTGCTTAAGTCGTACTCTGTGTTACAAATGGTTCCTCATTTAGGACGCTCTTTTACATCTACTGACAATGTTCATGTCAGAAATGTCAATGACATTATGTGTGCCAATCAAAGACTGACTGTCCAAGAGATCCAGGAGCATGTAACATTTCAGTTGGATCATGTCATGAAATCGTAACACAGCACCTTGGAATGCATAAAGTTGCTGTCAAGTTCATCCCACAGTTAACAAGTTAAGACCAGAAAGACCTTCGCCTTGCAATCTGTGGATCACACAAATGAGAATGAGATGGCTCCTGGTGACCTTTTTTTTACTTCTGAAGCTAAAAACCACATTAAAGGATGAAGACTTGCAGCAATAGATGAGATAAAAGAAAATTTGCACACAGTGCTTCATGCAGTCCAGCAAGAGGTGTACCAAGACTGCTTCTGGAAGTGGAAATGGCACTGGGAGTGGTGTATCAATTGTGGAGGAGAGTGTTTCAAAGGAGATCATTCACATCACTAAAAGGTAAGCATAGAAAAATTTTGTAGCCAGAGGTTCAGGATTTTTTGAACAGGCCTCATAATCCACAGTCAAGATAGCAAGTAAATTAATAAAAGTGGGCAAAGAGCCATCTTGATTTAACTTACAGTTCAAAGAATTTTTGAAAAAATAGAACTACTACACTTCCACTGCAAAAGAGATTACAAGGAAATCGACAGAAAATAACTCTTCTGCATCAATAGTAATGGACCATTTGTTAAAGAGTTCATTCTAGTTAAAATCAACCAAGCTACCATGCTGGAACTCGACATAACCAGTGGCCACAATCTGAGTCTAACCATGGCCAGTGATGATGGCAGGTTGCAGCATGATCACGTGGCTGATTTGAATGAGAATGAGCCCCTCAGAATGTGCTTGTGACCCTGAAAATAGCAGCAAAGAAAGATGTAATACAAAAGAATTAAGTGTAGCTGTGGAACTGTTATTTTCAAATAAATCAGCTACAGACTTCAACATAATTTTTTTTCAAAATAATGAAGATCATGCCATGTGGCATGGTGTTGAAACTGAAGACACCTAGACCTACAGGATAAATATTACTTATTTATAAATGCATTTATTTATGAGGACATTACCACATCAATGCTCAACTGCCCCACAGACTTGCAAATTAGACACACTTATATTAGCACCCTTGATATTGAAATACAATTCAAGCTATTTTGGGTGGACAAGATTCCAGGACCTGGCAGAATTTCAGTTACATTTGTATCTGTATTTTATTCAACTTATAATATACATATTACAGATCATCTGATCGTATTGTACAGGAGACAGGTCAATTTTTTGATTATGATACACATAGTTACATAAATTTCCAACAATAATTTCACAATCACAGGTTTATGTCAAACACAATAATATTATTAAAATGTTTTTGTCATGATGTGCCAGTACTTATTGTCTATATTTTCCATACGTTATTTTGTACTTGCAATATTATACACAATTAAATCCGTCCTTTCCGAGGCCCGTTCTATTTTTGAAAGCAGAAATCATAATCCACTACTGACTTACTGGGCCTATCGTAGCTTCACCAGAGCCCTGTTAGCTGTCACTTTTCTGGGTTCCTGTAGGACCTTCACAGCTACCATAGTGGTCCCGGAGCATACACAGTCCCCACTGTACCTCGCTCCTACAGGCAATCCCCAACTTCATGCCGTTGCCCGTCTCCCACAACTTGGGCGAGGGGTTGGACTTGTGGGAGACAAGAGTGTCAGAAGCCTGATATGGAGAAAGGATGTACCCCAAATCAGTAAAAAGGTTACATACCAGTCATACTATGTCCCAATCCTGACATATGCATCAGAAACCTGGGTTATGAAAGGAAGAGAGAAAAAAAAACTACAAGCTAGTGAGGTGACATTCTTGAGAAACAGTATTGGAGTGACAAAGATAGACAGGTTAAGAAATGAGGGGACCAGAGAGTTAATGAAGGTGGAACCATTACAGGAGGAGATAGAGAAATCAACGCTGAGATGGTATGGGCACATTAAGAGAATGAAGGAGAAGAGGATACCCAGGAGGATACACGAGATGAAACTGGAAGGAAAGAGACCAAAAGGAAGACCGAGAGACATATGGCTGAAAGGAGTGGAGGAATGCATCCAGAAGAAAGGAGAAGACTGGACCAAGGTGAAGACGGAAAGATGGTGGCAAGACAGAAGATGATGGAGAGGCCTATATTCCATACAGACCTGGCCAGAGGCTGGAAATTGTCCAAGATGATGATGATGATGATGATGATGATGATGATGATGACGACAATGAATATTATACACAATACTTTATATTAAATAGTTACACTGTTCAAATGATCGTCTCATCATTTGTAAATTCCTCAACTGAGTAGTAGCATTTTTTTCACCACGAAACCATATAGTTTTCACGTCATTCTCATGTACTTGGGTGTCTGTTGGTAGAGTATAGGCAATGTGTTGGAAGCATGAAACTTTCTTTGTTTCTAGTATTGTACATATGTTTGAAATGGTTTTCTTCAGTTAGCTCAGGATTATCTTGTAAAAAGATGGTAATCTAAAATATGTACAGCACAGGATGAGTAACAGTTTTAGGTTCTTGAATAGCAGGCAACAGGATGTTCTTGGAGGGGCAGCACACATTCTTCTAACAATTCCTTTCTGAAGGAGCAGGATTTGTGACATGTGGCTTGAATTCCCCCCAAAAATTAAACCATATCTAATTATGGATTCAAAGTAACTATGGTACATGACTTTCCTTGAGTTTATGTCCACATCCTAAGCATGTCACATCTAAGTATTTGGGAGTAATACTAAGAAACTATACAAAATTGGACAATCACATAAAATCATTGTTAGAGAATGTGACTCAAAAGACATTTATTGGAAGGGTGTCTAAAGGAAATCACATATAAGGTGTTAGTGGCACCCATTCTAGAGTTTTTTTTTCCAGAGCTTGTAGCACTTATCAGTATATTGGAGTATAGTGTAAAAATCTGAAGAAAAATGATCAAGAACTTTTCTACATTTTCTCCCAACAACATTTCTCTTTTATATAGTATAAATATATCTATATATCCTAAATATTAAAGAAATACATAACCTATGTCTGTCTGAAAGTTTGTTACAGTATTGTTTAAAAATCTGAAGAAAAATGCTCAAGAACTTGAAGTTTTTTGCCAGCATTTTTTTCATGATGTAGCAATGTTTAGTACCTAAATTTTTTAAACGTTATTTTATACATACAATATTATACACAATACTATGATATTAAATATATACATTGTTCAATACAATGTTTATTACAGGGTTGTGTAAAAATCTTAAGTAAATTGGTCAAGGACGTTTTGAGATTTTCTGTAACAACATTAAACTACACCTTGCCCTCATATAGTAAGTATAGATAAATATGTATGTAATACACAAAGAGCAAAAAGGCAAAAAGTGACGAGAACTGTCAAAAACTTCTTGACAGATACACTTCAGAGGTTTACATGTTTGTCTAATGAACATTCCCACGGACACAGAATATACATTTTTAATATATATAATATGTAAATATATCATACATAATAGAGACACTTTGTTAGGAAAAATATTGCAAAGTTACTGACTGATTTACTTCTAAATATTACACATTACTCTAATAAGCATCAGATGCGCATAGATGTTTTTTTTAAATATATACCTGACAACACTTCTCAGTTGCTAAATACATATGGAAATTGGATGTATGTCCTAATCTCTGTCTCCTCACCCCTCTCTTTGTCTGTCTCCTCCTCCTCCTCCTCCCCCCACATTCTCTGTCCATCACCTCCTCCTCCCTAACTTTGTCATTCTCCTCCTTCCACCTCTCTATTTTCATTTTCTCTCCCCACTCTCTGTAACTTGGAGCCCTGTGTATCGGTGTTGCAAAGGAAACCTTGACTGGAAATTGAAATCGCTTAAAATGAATGGGTAAATCGGTTGGGATCATCTGTATACGGGGTTTGAAGAAGAATTCTCCAGCTGCTGGATTTAGAAGAATAATAGTAGTTTCAATGAGAGCAAAATTAAAATTTAAGACAGTCTTGATTGCAATCTTGTTAAAATATTGTTTTATTCGAGTGAGTGACCTGTTTCGGCAAAGAGTCGTCTACAGACTCTGGAACGATGGGTGAACACTGCTAGATGAGTTCCGTTGACCCTCGACGGAACTGATCTAGCAGTGTCCATTGACCGCTCCAGAGTCTGAAGATGACTCTTTCATAGAGTTGAAACCGGTCACTCACTCCAATAAAAAAATATTGTAATAAGATTGTGATCAAGACTGTTTTAAATTTAAATTTTAACCACTTTTAAGACCACTGAATATGTTTTCAAAACTTCAATGAGAGCATTTCGCATGGTTTTAACTGGCAAACAGGTAGGAGTAGAAAGTATTGGGTGAGTCAGATTCCATAATAGCATTTTAATCATAAGCAGATAAGCTGTAAGTACATCATTCCCATTTTCTGTTAAAACTGAATGTGAGGAATGAAACAAAACACCACATTGCTGTATATACAAATTTTGTTTACAATTTTATAATAGGGGAAAGAATATATATAAAGCAGAAAACAAATTCTCTGATTGTTTAAATGTCCTGATATGGCAATTAAAACTGCCTGCAAGACAGAAAACTAAACCACACATTTTCACAGCACAGCTCTTTTTTCTCGCATTTGGTTTTAACAGACTCCCTTTACAGTGTTGTTTAAAAAATGTATAGCCTACGTCCATCTGAATATACGAGGGTTGGAACTTTAATAGTGGCAACTATTTATTTACACCTCGTACAAAATAGATACATATTTCAAAGTTTTACTGTCCCTTCAAAGCAGTCACCTGCATTGTGTATTAGCCATTGCCAGCGATGTGGAAGTTGTAAGATACTCTTAGCAGTGCCAGTTGTGTTGACAGTTCGAGCAGTGTGGTCTATTGCCTGACGAATTTTTAGCAGTTCCAAATCGAATACCGTGAAGTGTTTCCTTCAGTTTAGAAATCGAGCTGAACTTACGAGGGCTTAAGTCAGGGGAGTGCAGTAGGTGGTACAGCACTTACCAGTCCCATCATCAAACAAATCAGTAACAGCTTGCAATGTACGTGCTTGAGCATTGTTCTGCAAAATGATGGTCAGGCCTTGCAGAAAGTGTCATCACTTCTGTCTCTAAGTTGGTCGTAGGTTGTGTTCCAAAAATGAACAACATAGAGGCAGAAGTGATGACACTTTCTGCAGGACCTGACCATCATTTTGCAGGACAATGCTCAAGCATGTACAGTGCAAGCTGTTACTCATTTATTTGATTGATGGTGCTGCTAAGCACTATACCACCTACTGCACTCCCCTGACTGAAGCCCTCATGAGTTCATCTTGATTTCTAAACTGAAGGAAACACTTCACAGCAATTGCTTCAGAACTGCTACAAATTCGTCAGGCAATAGACCACGCCGCTTGAACTGTCAACAAACTGGCACTGCTAAGAGTATCCTGCGACTCCCACATCTCTGGCAACAGGCTATACACAATGCTGGTGACTGCTTTGAAGGCCAGTAAAACTTTGAAACATGTATCTGTTTTGTACGAGCTGTAAATAAATAGTTGCCACTATTAAAGATCCAACCCTCGTATATTAGAATATTGTGCAAATGTCTGATGTAAATCAGTAAAGCACGTTTTGCTAACAAAGTTTCTCCACATACTTCCTAATATTCTGTCTGACGCCTTTTTGCCTGGTATAGTGTAGCAACTTGACATGGTCTCAACAAGTTGATGGACATCCCCTGCCTAAATATTGAGCCATCATGCCTCTACAGTCGTCCATAATTACCAATCTGTTGCTGGTGCAGGATTTTGTTCACAAAATGATCTCTCAATTATGTACCATAAATGTTTGATGGGATTAATGTCGGGCAATCTGGATGGCCAAGTAACACTTGAAATGTCAGTGATGTTCTTCAAACAACTAACAACTGTGAACAGTGACATGGCATATTGTCATCCATAAAAATTCGTAGTATTGCTTGTCTGTTAGCACTGACAACTCTACGTAAATGTCGCTGCTCTTGGTCATTAAGTGAACGCCATTGGCCACTGCATAGTCTGTTGTGAGAGGTAAAGCCTGAAATTTGTTATCCTCAACACACTTTCGGCACTGTGGATCTTGGAATACCGAATTCCCTAACAATTTCCAATATGGAATGTCCCATGTGTAAAGCTCAAACTACCATTCTGCATTCAAAATCTGTTAATTCCAGTTGTCTGGTCATAACGAAATCTTTTCACATGATTCATCTAAGTACAAATGACAGCACCACCAATGCACTGCCCTTTTACACCTTGTTTATACGATACTACCGCCATCTGTATATGTGCATACCACTATCCCATTTTATACATATAACATGTAGCCTACGTCCATCCGAACGTTTGTCAGAACACTGAGTAAAAGTTTGAAGTAAATCAGTCAAGAACTTTGATATTTTCAGTAACATGAAACTACAACTCGTTTATGTAGTACTATATATAATAAATATTGGGGAAATTTTAGCAAAGATCTCTACCTCAAATTTTTACATGATACTCTATCATACATTCAGATGAACAAGGGCTCAATACTTTTTTAAACACCAATGTATAGGTTCCCTGTTTAGACAGACAGAGAAAGACAATGCTGTGCTGCTTTGCTGTTAAAATGTGGAGTTTTGTTTTCTTTCTCACAGTTAACTTTAAATACAGTAGTGGGGCACTTAAATCATTAAACACATTGTTTCTCCCATATATATTCTCATTATATTTAAAACTGTATACACAACAATGGCCATTTTGTTTTCTCCTAACAGTCTGTTTTCAAAGAAAACAGGAAAGTTGTATTTCTGGTTTACTGGCTTATGATTAGAATACTATTACAAAATCTGAATTTGCAATGATGATGAACAAAGCTCAAGGTCGGGAGGAGGGGCAAGACAGACAGGGATAGAGGAAATGGAGATATGAGGGGGAGGAGATGGACAGAGAGAGAGAGAGAGAGAGAGAGAGAGAGAGAGAGAGAGAGAGAGAGAGAGAGAGAGTGGGGGGGGGGGGGGGGGGGAGGATGAGGTTAGGACGTATATCCAATTCCCATACATGTTTAGCAACTGCAAAGCATTGCCAGGTTCACGAGTTGCTTTATAAATGCTTCCCAAATACTTAGTTTAAATTTCACAAATTTATATAAACTATGGTTTGGCACACCACCATACAGCACATCATTAGTTCCAACTATCAAACATGAAGTAGTAAAGGTGATTAAAAGCCTAAAATTTAAACTGGTGTAACTGATGTATCGGTGTCACTTCTAATCTGTAGTTTTACAAATTGCAAAGCACTTGGCTCAAGTTGTGAATTTATCACTCACTGAGGGAGTGTTCCCTTAAAGATTAGAAATACCAAAAGTGGTACCTTCATTCAAGAATGGGAATAGGCATAACGTTGAAAATTATCAACCTATTTCAGTCCTCTTGGCATTCTCTGAAGTAACAGAGATTAATGGAACAATGAATTGATGAGTACTTAAGACAACCCAACCTGCTGAATAATAATCAGCATGGCTTTGGAATAGGCAGAAGTACAGAAATGGTAATAAATGATTACACTGGAAGATCATACATTGTGGAGCTCACATCAGCTCGTGTATGATAAAATCAGATTAGTATCAGCCAGGAAGGTCAAAATAGGTGTACTGCACGATAGTGTGTTAGGCCCCTATCTGTTTTGTTATTTATGTAAATTACACATACACCTAACGAACTGCAGCCAAGCTCATCTTTGCAGATGACAGTGTAATAGCGAGATATTGTGAGGACACACTGACCCTTAATATCAAGAAAACAGACTATTTACAACTTTGAAAGATGAATAAAAATCAATATCTCTATCTGGCACTGGGCACAAATGAGTGAGTTAGAAAGGGTACACTCCACAAAGCCATTAGGAATGTGTGTTGATCAACATTAAAACTGGAAAGACCATATAACCGAACAGTCAGATTCAGTTCTGCACATATTGCTCTGAGAATTATTTCTAGAGTTTTCTCCTCAGATTTTGGTTCTTTCCAATCCCTTGTAGGTTATGGAATAGTTTTCTGGGGTAAAATGAAATTTTTATGAACACCCAAGGGCTATTCGAATCTCATCACACAGCTCTACTACCGTCAACTGCCAGCCACTACTTACAAAATTGTCTTTGCTTACTGTACCCTCCTTTTACATATACAAATGTGTATTCAAAATAAGAACAAGACTTTGTGATCTGCAAATCAATTCCAATTACCACAGTTATAATACATGCAACTGTGGGTCCCTCATATAGATCAAGTTAGAACAACGTGTACTCGATACACTAGTGAGCCACTTAGGTGTTATTCCTTGTAAGTACTGCCAACATACATAATGAGGATGGAAATGGAAACAGCTTTTAGAGCAGAGTTAAAAATCTTTTCTTGTTGAGAAGTGTTCCAACACAACTGAATACATTAGTTTACAGGGCTCCTACACTCATTTACTGTCGAGTTCTTTTGATTGTTACCTTCTGTATCATCTTTGCTGCATGTGTGTTTGCAAAAGAATGTTTCTGCTGTTTGGTTCCCATTTCTTCAATTTCAGATGCAGTGCAATACACCACCTCTGAGAAGGGATATGGTGCTAGCGTAGCTGTGATGGATAGTATTGGCAGATTTGTGTGTGTTGTACTTTTCAGCAGTATCATAATGTGTTTGTGTTTTTATTTTTTCACAAGGTGTTTTATATCTAAGTTTCATGATTCAGCAACAGCATTGATTTCTTATACATGCTGCAATTTAGACTGTATTTGTGATCACTTCCAATAGTGTACCAAACAAGGTGGCTGTGCCAATGTTAATGTACTGGACTCCCATCATTCGGGAAAACTGGCATTTATTCCCTTTACGGCAAACCTGACTTGGGTTTTTCCATGGTAGTTCCTTCGATAAGGCCATGGCCAACTTCCTGCCCTGTCCACAGCTACTAATATACTTTGTCAGTGGTTTTTTAATATATTATTTCTGTGATGCATCTGACATGTCTGATACTATTGTACTAAATGGTCTCCCAATTATCAACACTATTATATTGTGGTTGATACACACTTGCTTTCCTCTGACAACGATGATGGAAATGTAGCCAGTTATAAGGGTATGTGCAGTTTATAGGGACATCAGAACCAGTGGGACCTTGCTTCTTACATACGAAAAAACATACAATTTCATATACTAAACTTTTTACCATCAGCAGAAGTGGGCTTATTTTCAATTTGGTAACACTTACCGTGCAGAAATGCTTGCCCTTAAATTACAACAAAAAAATATGAACTACGCATAAAGAAATTTTCAAGTCTGTTTTTAAAGACAAAAAGCTTTATTGGACAAGTGAAATATTCCTCACTTTACAAGATAAATGACAAAAATTATATAATTTTAATCTACAGCAGCATCATTTTCCTTGCTTCCTTTAAATAAATACCAATACTTACACACTAAACATGCAAAATGTAAACACGTCCTCACCAACATTACACTGCAATTCTTTAATGTGTTTTTAACAAACCCATTGGAGGAAATTACTGACTCTTGTATGAGATGCTGAGACAGATTTCTATGCATAGCTTTTAACCCCTTACAACATTCATCCATAATAATCTAGCATTCAGATGTGTGTCAAGAATTAAAAATACAAAACTTGTGCTTTAAGTCCATTTTACACATTTCTGTGAGTGTACTCATAACAGTATGAATTATATGAAGACTACTGTTTTGACAGTGTGGAACAGGTCACTGCTGTATATAATTTGCAATGCAAACATACAAAAGCTATGTAAAAAGAGGCAAATAAACAGCACTTACAAACATTCTTGGGAATGAAGAAAAGCACCACAAATGGAAACTTAGCCTATTATTATTATTATTTTGAGTGTATGACCTCAGTACATTGAGGCAAATACTCTCACTTAAAAAAGGACATTGACCAATGTACAAAAACTGATCACTCCAACAACTCGCTGCGAAAAAACCTCAAACATTTTGTAAATAAGTTCGATGTGGACAGAAAACACACACAAAAAATCCTCAAAAGAGTCAGAACCGTTAGATGCTAGAAATTTGAGAAAACATGTCTCGCATAGAACAGCCCTGAGCCCTTTAATGGAAACAGATGGAAAATTTTTCCATTTTCAGTACAGACTGTTCTAAACAAGGCAATGGGAGGCATACTAGGCAGCACATCTACATTTTACCAGTCTAAGATTTTTTTTTGATGTGCAAATGCTCAGTAATTGTGAATGAGAATTGCTGACATGAAGTATACCTGTAAAATTTCAGTCTCATCACGAAACAAAAGTCCACTTTCACTGAAGTCCTACTACACGAGAGCATTTAATATGTCATGGAGGCATTTTTGTGTGGTATGACAAGTACCAGATGTCATTAATATATAGTTATGTTTATCAGCATAGTATGAACAAAATAAAGATCTGCTAAGGCATATTTGAAATGGAATACTGAAGGATAGCAACTACATATACACAAGACATTTTCAGAACAGCGTACTTCAACGAATGTCAGTATGAAATACTTTACATACACCAGGCATACTGTTTTAAGGAAACCAAGTTACCATCTCGTTAATTTTTTTCCATTAACGTTACGTATTTCAGCCTTGGGTCATAAAATGACACTGCTGATTTTGACTTTTAGCAAGTCACTGTAAGTGAAGTCAACAAATTACTATGCAACTCTTCGAAGGACAACTGAAACGCCACTCCTGGTCCATTTAATTGTACTTTGATATTACACGACATGTTCTTATCATTTAAAGATATGCTACAAAGCTGAAACCAATAATGGCAATGTGTGTCACCTATGGTTAAAAGCTATAGTAAAATACTTCAACCGCTCTTTAAGTTCTCTATTTCAGTACTGACAACAGCCAATTAAACACACAACTGTGTTTTACCGGAAAGCATAAAACTGTGTGTTACTGGTCACTCCATTAAGTAATTCAAGTTACAAAATTTTGGGGCTGACCAAATAAACCACCTTTAATGTAATGAATGTTCTTTGGAACAACGTATACCACTAGTTTCCATAATACTGTAGCATTGTATACAACATGAGAACTAATCCAACAAAGTATGTTGATCTGTTGTGTGTGTGTGTGTGTGTGTGTGTGTGTGTGTGTGTGTGTGGTGGTGGTGGGAGGGGCAGGGGCGGGCAGCACTGTTTAAATCTTGTGAACACAAGTAATGAAAGTTCACAAGGTAACAAACATTTATTCAATTTAGTGTTAATGGCCGACATTTCTGCTGCACCGAATACCTAAGTATTGTTTTTCATTTTAAGACTTAATGAGAGCTGTTGAAATCCAAGAATTTTGTATCAATTCAATTACATGTGCAATGGAGAATATGCAAGCAAAATATGTAAGTGCATGTTATGTAAAATAACTTTTACACAATTGTAGACAATCTGACCTATTAGGGTACGCATTACAGCAATTAGCACGTTTCTACAAACAATTTGCAAGAAAGATGAAAATTATAGATTTACATATTAATTTGCTTTATATGTATGCTTCTCACATCATAACTGTTTATATTGATGTGTAGACCGCAAAACGACAAGTTGACATTCAACTCTGTCATGATTCAAGCAAATATGGAGAAACTGATAAATGATTCTGCAATTAACATGTTATCAAAGACAGATTTATGAGAAGAATGTTCTAGGAATCAACAATCTTGCCAGCAATCTCAAACGAACAGTCTGTAACTGTTACATAAAAGTCACCTCCCACTAACACTTAGTTGTACTAAGATGAGGAAAAATGATTTGATTTAATTATTTCAATCCCATTAAATAAAAATATTGCATTAGGGACTATCATTTATTATTAAATTGTTTCCAGTCATACTATCACAAGTATAATTATTTTTAATACATGTACTGTGTCCACCATCACAAAAAATTTGTTCCACATCCTCCCTACCTTCCTTCCGATTACAAACCCTTATGCCAACTACATAGATACATACTACTTCATCGACACTGGTAATAACATTTGGATTGGTACGGGTACAAAGTTTCTGTAAGTTATTGGAATCATTAAGAGCGTAATTTCTGACTGTGTAAGGCTGAGAACAAATTTAACAAACTTTATACTGGTGATTATTTCCAATTACGATACACAATGCCCCTCTGTAAAGTGAAATAAGTACCCACAACCCATTATGCAATATACAGAAAGTAATTGTCTTCTGTTTTGACCCTATCCAGTTAATGCATTAGCACATTACTTTCATTTTGTTAGATACATAATACTGTGACGAAGTAAAAAATTAAAAACTTGTTCAAAACTTTATTTCAGTTGTCGAGTACATATTATTCACAAGACTTAGATTATAATTCATTCATATCAGAACTTGTGCTTGGAACACAAATACATGACTGGAATCCATATGATATAGGTAAAGGAAATTTTACTATGTTCACCAACTGCAACATACCACACCACACAAGAGTCCACACTTCAAGTCACAACTGTGCTATGATAGAGATAGATAGAGATACAGAGAGAGAGAGAGAGAGAGAGAGAGAGAGAGAGAGAGAGAGAGAGAGATTGGGTAAGTTCAGATGGCAACCTGACCACCAGAATATACTGTTCTCAGCAAAAGGCTGAAGAACTTTTAAATGCTTTCATGGCTCAAATTTAATGCAGGATATGGTCCACTTATTTCAATGTCATTTTTGTATTCAAGTGTCATACTACTAAACAACCTGACACCAAAGGATAATGAAACCTGAAATTAAAGTAAACACATAATCCTAAACTACGATTTTTGGGCAGTTACATTGTTGTGCAATAAATGTGCACATCCCTGAGCATGTGCTGCAGTGTTTACTTTGAATTCAAGTAGGATTAAATATACTGTCACACCGACCCACATTGTATTGTTAAAAAGCGTAGTAAACCAAAAATTTTGTATATGGTTATGAAAATATCTATGTTCAAAGACAACAATTAAATGAGCTTTGCATTAACTATCACAGTTATGGAAGCAAAATACTTTCCACAAAACACATCACAGATGCAAAGAAATTTGTTGCAGTTCATTGAAAATTAATCACTTCAGATTAAAAGCTTCTATTCCTGTAATGAGATACGATGTAATTAATGTAATATAGAAAAATTTTAGTACAAGTTTGTGAGACACAAGAAGGATGCAAAAAATTTAATATGCTGTAGTATCTTTGCTTCAAAAATTAGGGTTACAACAAGAAGATTTGTGTCAAACAATTTGGAAATTCACCTTGTCATTTATTTCCTGACAAGCTGATTACCGACTAAAGATTTCACAAAATGTTTAACACTACTACTAATCAAAAGAATGAGAACTTAAATAGCAATGTACTGGATATGCTATCCAGAAATTTGAAGAGGCGACTGTTACAATACCCAGCCAACTCACTGCTCAAAATTTTAACACTTTAACTATATTGGGTTTTAAAGATTTATGAATTTCATAATGCAAAAGTCACATTATGCAATTACAGTGAATCCAGACACATCCTTCACAACATTACACAGTCATTAAGACAAAGTCCACTGGGACAGTTAAAGTATGCTAAGCGTATGACATATGGGAACAGCAACTTTTAGAACTTTTTGTATTTCATAACTCTTGACTGCACACAAGACAATCAGAATTCGTTTATTTCTGCAGTGTAACCTGAGTGCCTTAAACAACACTGGTGTTACAATAACCTGAATATTCATTGTGCAAATTTTAGAACAATATCCTATTAAGACAGACAATTTGAGGAACCACACTATCAAACTGACAGGCAATATCTGTTGCATGCCCACAGCTTGTTTAAATAGTGTTAAAATTTAAGGTAGAAATTGCACCTCGAAAATATAGTAAAACTTTAGAATCTATATCTTATGTAAATGAAACCCTTATTTGGTGTTTTGAATGTTTCATGTCATCACACAAAGGAAGGTATACAAGTTGCATTTAAGTTGTATATAACTTCATGGCCTCAACAGATGTTACCTTCATACAATACCAACTTCTGAAATGACAGCTGCATGCACTGTAAGGGATGCTCATACACACTCCCACCTAAATTTACTTAAATAATTTTGTGCAAACATCCAGTTAAACACTGGTCATATTTTTTGTGCTGATACAACTATAAACTGAGTTACCATTACAAGTTCTCACATGTAATCATGGGCAAATTAACAAAAAATATCAGAAAATATAAATTAAACTGCATGAAATTTATAAAAATCTTACAGACATCTGGAACTCACATGTGATCATTTCTGTCATTTTAAGTGTCACATAATGCTAATAATATTAGCAGTGCAGACAATCTATTAACTAATTCAGTAAATATCTCCTGCATACACCAACCAACATGCAAAACCAAGGAGAAGCAGAAGCAGAAGAAGAAGAAGAAGAAGAAGGAGGAAAGAGAAAGAGAAAGAGAAAGAGAGAGAGAGAGAGAGAGAGAGAGAGAGAGAGAGAGAGAGGGAGATGCTTAGCAAGGTAATGACTGCAGTTTTATTACTTAGGTTTGTACATGCTTTCAATAATAAAATTCCAGTGAATTACATAGTAGATGTTACAAGCAGAAAGCAAATTAAACCATAGCATTCCTTCAAGCAGTACAGTTCATACACAAGTTGCCTAACAGTAATTATTACGCTTTAACATTATTTCCAAAGCACAACTTAGTGCTTTGACTTGACTCTGGTACTACAGTGTGCAGCATGCTTTTGTCATTTTGCACTTGCTGGCACGAAAACTTCATTATAAAGCAATCAAATTAGCTGTGACATTATTAAATTTATGTTCAGAAATATATTTAGCGCTTTTCTACATGTTGCCATGTTAGTAGGCTAAGCGTATTATCTTGCTATCACCATGAGGTTAACATTTGTAAATGCAGCTCATCATAGCTTCCATGACTGATTCAAACATACATATTTCACTAATGTGACTCTGTACTGACTATGACCTACCATCCATTAAAGGTATTTCCATATTCAATAATATATTTACAAGTTATCATGAAGCACCAAACTGGCAGTACTTTTGTCGTCTTGTTATAATGAAAATTTAGAATATTTAATATTGCTAAGTACAGGAAGATAAAGAGCAAACCTCTGACATGTAACGAACATGACAAGCAGAGGACAAACTATGAGAACCAGTGACACATTTATTCACTGACAGTGGTATTAAATAGCTATCTATACAAAGGATTTCCTCTAAATATTGGAACAGATGATTTACAGTTCAAAACCGTCCCTAGCTTGAAGATACAACATCCAATACATTTACAATCAATACTGAAATGAGGTACCACTAATTACACAGATAAATATTTTTTGAAGAAATTTTTGTGGGACATACTATGTTGAAAGAAAGTTCACACCTATCAAATGTGAAAGGAACCACATGAAATTAAATTTGCAACAGCAAGCAATATTTTAAGTGTTGCTAATTGTGCAGCTCACATAATTAATGCCCTTCTGATAAAGAGTAGGAAGTTTTTAGAAATCTGGTTTGCAAAATAAACCATACTTTTAATTTATACACATCTTACTGACAGACAAATTCTACAATAGAAGCCAAACATTTACACACATGCTCTCCATAACACCAAAAATGGTCTGGAGCTACCTGCGGACTACATTAACCACAGTACAAACAAATGAACTAAACACGACAAGAGTTCACTACATGCACCTTTGGATATACAACAGATGTACCAAAAAATATACTACTGCAGTAATGCATACGATCATAGTGACCTTGACTTTATGATGTAGTGTCAAAAATTGTCAGACATTTATAAACTGGCAGCACATACCAAAAGCCTCATGATGTATTTTGGGGCTGAGAGGGTGGGAGGGGATGGGGCAGTCGCAAAGATTTTTTACTAACTGTTTACAAGCTTACAAGCACTTCCATATACAGGAAGAGCATGATTTTCAGAAAATACAAGTCATTTCCAGTGACACAAATTATACTTTTACATTTATGCCACCCATATAGTATCCTAATTTAGCCTAAAGAATTATTCATATCAAATCCTGATTTTAAATATCTTTACATTGCCACAAAGCTTTGAAAATTCACAAGCTGCTTCTGCCTAACAGTAAATAAAATGCAACCTATTATTCTAAGCATAAGGGATACAAAAATTATGACGACACTGATAGCATCACCTGCCTAATGTGGAAAAGCAGTCTATATAATGTTAGTACATACAACTACATGAAACACTGAATGCCAGTTCGGCACACACTGTGAACACACACTGACAGGGGAGGAAAGCTTCAGTGAGAAAACTATTAACATTTACATTTGGAAATACATTCTTTCTTCAAAATTCTCTTTGGTATTCATTCAATGCAGTTGTCGATCCAAGCTCTCATACAAAGCTGCAACCAGAACGTATTAACAGATTTACCTTTATTCTATACTCTTATTTCAGTTAAATAATAATAATAATAATAATAATAATAATAATAATAATAATAATAATAATAATAACAGTGGTAGTAGTAAATTCAAATACAAGTGTACACAGTTGTCATGCATACATTTAACACGCCTAACCAAAGAAATCTCCCAACACTGGAGTCCCTCAGAATATTAATACACTTAAATGAGATTATTTGAAAGTAACATTCACAAAACACAGAGAAGTTATTTAAATATGTGCAACTTGCAAGATGCAGTACAATGGTCACTTTACATCGGTATAACTTAAGTTTAACATCCTATAAACAGTGTGCGCTCCTTTCCACACACACACACACACACACACACACACACACACACACACACACACACACAAACAAAACAAACAAACAACAAAATGCATTATTTCTTGCTTCTAGCACTACAAATCAAAAGCTGGTTTCCTTCCTACATGATTCTGTTCTTTTTATAACTGTCCTCTTTCTCCATGCAATTAATTTAAAAATGAATTACATGCCAATAACACATTAGAATGATTTCTCAATTTCTGCAGTGCAGCTTTAATTCCAAATTCGTAGAAAACTGTCCCATGACCCTGTTGCCACTGCCATTCCATCTTCTGTTACTCCTAGACAGCTAACTCTGTTGTCATGGCCAGCAAGGATACCTATAAAATAATTTTACCATAAATTACATCAGTTAATTTTAGAAGTAGACGATCATTTTTACACTCTGCGTAATTAATAACTTCTGTCCAGTGCATTTTAATGGTCTTTATATGTACACAACAGACAGACTGTTTGAAACACTGGCTAACAATTCTACACTGCATGCACATAATATCTGAATATCTTGATTTTAGTTACCGCACAGCACAAGTATTAACAGAAAATATATCCAAGTGTCACGTAATCGAACTTAGCATAAATTACTATGGATTTTCAGTGCCCTACACCATAAATAATAATTTGAGGTCTTCAATTTCATTACTTTTCACTGATGGCTACTGATAGCTGACACACTACGCACTATTCACTTGACCAATGTAAGTAACTTCCACGATTTGCCTTTCAGTTTTTATTAGTGCAACAGTTTCCAGAATTGCATTTAGTATTTTTTTTGATAGAGGCAAAATTTCCATTGGAAAACATCTAGATTGCAAAAGATTTAATTAGACTTAAGTGGTTTCTCTTGACAATTGGAACGTACAAAGAAGGCTGAGTATCTACATTTCATTTCACTGTGAGCATAGCAAATTCAATTAACATACATTAATTTTAAAAGTAGTGATGAATGAGTGTACAAAACTGGAGAAAGTCTATCAGTTATGGTACACTAATGATACTTCTAAAGGTAATGACTGTCAATCAGAAAGGAGGAAAATTTAAATCAAGAAAAGCCTTTTCAGTACATCATGTATGATGTTAGGGGGAAACGAGTGTTCAACAACTGACACGATTCATGCTGACAAAACGTGAATGTTAAACAGGAACATGGATACCAGGAACACATTTTGAATTAATAATTTGAAATTACAGTTATGGTTTACTTTCTCTGTGCAGATGAAAAACACACAACAAATGCATGCAAATGAATCTTATGTCAACAGTGTGAAGAAAGAACTCTGAATACCAGTATGGCCTAATGATAAGCTGGAAGTGAAAAATGAAGTGAAATTTGTTCTAATTGAGGATGTGAACTAAACTAATGCCAGCTGTGTTGTTGCAATCATCAATATGGGAGTGTAGCAGAATAATTTATTTCTATTAAGTGCAAATACACAAATGTTGAAATTCTGGGCATTGACAAACAGAAGTGCAAATGTGTATATAGATAACTCATACTACTCCCTGTTGTAAGAAATGTGGAATATAAAAAAGCTGCCCACCAGCTGTACTTTTGACAGTTTTCAGAATTTATCTGGGGATTTAATCTCTTCATGGCTACCAATATGTGAACACGTCTTATTTGTTGATCAGTAGTTCATACGAATAAATTCATTACTATCATAAAACTGTTTTTACAATCCTGGAGCTGACTGTGGGAAAAAAAATTGCAGCTCTTCAGAAGTCCGAAGTTCTTGGGACATACCGTATTTACTCGAATCTAAGCTGCACTTTTTTTTCCGGTTTTTGTAATCCAAAAAACCACATGCGGCTTAGAATCGAGTACAAAGTATGTGGAAGTTCTGAAAAATGTTGGTAGGTGCCGCCACAACTAACTTCTGCCGTCTAATATATGTAGCGCTACACAGGCATGCTTTGCAGGCACAAAGACTGCCAGATTCTGCTCAGTTATAGACAACCCAGAAACAAGGTAGGTCACTTAACAAAAGCTGTTAATGTTTAACGTGGAGCAAAGTTGAAACCGGCCATGCCAGGTATGATGGAAATGGGAGAGACATGGTTGAAAACCGATGTTAAGTGATCAATGCCTGAACTGTGGCAGACAATGGGTTTTGTAGCCCTGAACTGAAACCCTTGCCCTAACCTAACCCCAACGTCCTGATGTGCCATGTATCCCAGGGATATGTGAACAATAATCTGCAGCCAAACTAAAATCACGATCCCTTCCTCGACAGCATGTAAGGCTAACCTCTATGAGCCAACTCTAGACCAAAATGTCAGTTTCACCGTTAAAAGCCAACTAATTTCTCTATGTCATTCGTTACCTGAAACTATCTTCACATTGGCTACACAAACTGCCATGTTACTGGACGATGGCGAGTCTTGCATGCAGATTACAAGCGACATGCATATTCGAAACGAAATATGCATGATAGGAAGAAAAAAAACCAGCAGATAGAAAAGTCAATATGATGATGAAAACAACACTGCAAAGTATTAGAAATAAAAAGTATGTTTAAACCACTTAATTGATAAGCATAATGAACTCTTTTGATTAGATTAAAAACTAATAAATTTCACTGCAGTTGACCGGATTTGAACCTAAGACCTTCTACCCATCAGTTTTCTATGCTAACCACTAAATTACGCTATTACTCTGCAGATATTTCTTGTATTTCCGACTCTTATGACGGTGTCCCCAAGAAAGAATGCTTGACAAGGAAACCAACTAATTGTCGTGGCAGCTTGACAACAGTGAATGGTTTGGACATCATGATGCATGCTCTGACTGGAGGGAATTGGCTCCAGTGCGTGAAGGTCAACTATCATTTAACTTTAATCAGACTATAGCAAATAAACTGAAAAGAATAGTTGCTACTCACCATATAATAAAGATGCTGACTGACAGATAGATGCAACAAAAAACTTTGAGAAATTTTCTAATGCATTACTATACTCAGTGTCCATCGTCCTTTCTCTTCTTTCCTGTGTTTCTCCTGTTGCCTTATGAAGTGTACTTTCTGATAGTATTTTTGTTGCGCCTATCTGCAACTCAGTATCTCCATCATATTGTCATTTGAAACTAATGAGTGGAGCTGTGGAAACTGGAAATGGAGTGTTGAGTGGAGATATCTGAATTTTTGTGACATCTTTCTGTTTGAGTTCAATAGGCATGTGACAGCAGCAGAGGCAGCCAGAAACATTTGCACCATGTAGGGGAATTGGTACCATTGCACAGAGCATTGCAAGAAAATGGTTCTCTCACTTTAAGGACAACTGTTTTCACATTAGATACTCTCCACATCCAAGGAAAGAACTTTGGGGTTTGATAATCACTTAAACGCATTAATCCACAATGATCCACATCAGTGTACTCGAGAGCTGGCAAATGGTATGAACTGATAATTCCAGCATCATGCAACACTTGCATACATGGGGAAGTTGTATGAGCACCACATGTATAATCACAAAAATCAGTGAGTGGCCATGTGTGCACCTCTGCTGGCTCATCATCAATTGGCTCGTGCATGACACCAATCATTCCCACCCTGTATAGTTACTGGTGACTAGAAATGGTGTCTATGTTATCATAAGGAAAAGGAAGGAATGGTTGTCCCAAATAAAGCAGCACATCCCAGTAGAAAGACCTGCACCCATCCACAGAAGATAACATGATGCATCTGGTGGAACAGTGATAGTGTGGTGCACTGCAAATTGCTCCCCACAAGATGTAACTACCACTGCTGACATTTACTGTATATAACAGTCATTTTGGAGATGCACTCCAAGAACAATGACCAGGGTGACTGCATGAAGTGACGCTACTCTACGGTAACTCCCACCTGTATTCTGCTAAACTGACAAAAACACTATACAGGAGTTTAGCTGGGAAGTCATTCTGCACCCACCTTATTCATCTGATTTTGTGCTCTCAGATTCTCACATTTCCCACTAACAATTTTCAAGCAACTTCCTTCCCAGATAAAAATGCATTCCGAACACAGCTTGACGAGTTCTTCGCCTCAAACCACACGATTTCTACAATTGCAGACTAAAAGCTATCCCAGCATTGGCCGACTGTTGTAAATAGTCAAGGAGAATATATTATTGGTGACTATAGCCTATGTTATGTGTACCTGTTGCATTTATTAAACTTACGGGGAGTCACTATGAACCTATGCACCAACCCAATATATTTTTCTGGTCAAAATTGTGCTGTTGGTTTTTCTTACGTTTTGCTGAAACACTATTATATGAAATAATTTATTAGAATAACACTTTGCACCATCTTATTTGCCTCTACAACCACACTGTTCTTTCTATACTGCTGCTAACAATTTCTCCCCCATACTGCCAATTATTTGCATCTGCAAGAACTACAAAAGCATTTTAGATATTGTAGTAACAGAATTATCCCACTGAATTTTGTTAAATTATTTTCTATTGAAGGTACAAAGTATGTACATTTGGTGAATGCCATTATACAAGCTATGAAAACACTGGCTTAAGTTTATGGAAGTAAATTCTTTTCAAATTTTACAGCAACCAATACCACAACAGAATATACTCCACAAGGCAAAACTTGTCTCTCAATACCAAATCTTCAATGATTTCTTACCTGCACGTTCCGTTTTCATTGAGTCCCAAACATTACAATTGAAGTCATCGTAACCAGCCAACAGTAAGCGACCAGACTTGGAAAATGCAACAGATGTAATCCCACAAATAATATTATCATGAGAATACATTGCTAATTCTTGATCTGCTCGAATGTCGAATAGACGGCATGTCGCATCGTCACTGCCTGTTGCAAAGGCATAGCCATTTGGAAAGAACTGCAAAAAATAAAATATAAAAATTAAATCAAGCATTGAGAAAAACTTACTATTACGCTCTGAATTTTTTGAAGTGCATGTATGCCTTGAGCCCTGTTTTGCTAAATGCGAGAGGAATACAACTACAAAATTAAGTTGCGTTCACTGGAGTACTGCTATATCTGTACAATTTCTGTAATTATTCATAATGAAATATTTAGGAAATAACAGACTTCATCAATAGGGTGGATAGCTCCAAATTTCAAGTACAAAAAAATTGATTAAAATTTTGACTGCAAAGAAAAATGTTTCTCACCGTCTCGAAGTTTTGTTCAGAATCTCTGTTTGAATGGTTATTAGTTTGGGGAACAAATTAACAATGTCTTCTAGTATAATTTTCCAGAGTAATTATTCTAGAAGAAAGTTTTGATCACATAAAAGCGAGAAGTGAGAGTGGTATGTGATGTACACCCACAGTCTTCTTGTAGAGACTACTACACAGAGAGATGTATTTTAATTGCACCCTCACAATGCACACATTCATTAATGACATTAATAATAAATAATTATTGTGATTTTGATAAAAATTGTGTTCACAGCTAAAGCACTGGAAGAAAACATGTATTAGTTACTTATTACTAAATCTGTTAGAGGAACATAAAATAATTCAGAATGCAACTACAAAAGCCTTTCAGCAATTTCCCAATACTATGAAATGTCGACAAATACAATGTACAATTTTCAAATTGATATTCAGTTAATTCTTCTGGCCACCTTCTATTCCACAGACATGTTTAATGAAAAATTTGTAGCAGGTATACTATACTACAAAAACATTTCAACTTTATTATTTTCCACTTTTAACGTGAGCAGTGACATTGCTATTAAGTTTACACCACTGAGATATTTAGAGCCAGTTGTACAAACGTCACTACCTGGAGATCAATTTTCACCTCGGTTCAGAAAGTCTGTTCAACAAACCACTAGATTGCTTTGACACTTAACCACTGAATGAGGTTCAGTATTGGTCTACATCAGAAAGAAACACATTTGGCACCACCCCTAAAAATCAGCTACTTACACGATTATCATGATTCGACCACAGATATTAATCATACAACAATATCTTTACCACTGAATGTATCTTGTCTAGTACAAGAAAAGTAAGCAGAAAACCGCACAGTCTTCTAACTTCTCCCCAGCCAAAAAATGTTTATTGCTGGATCTCTTATTGGGTCAGTATAGAGACACAACAGAGGGCAAAAACCTGATTAAGTTACAATGATTAATGAAGGGTAGGTGTGGAAAGAAGCTGCTGTTACGTAATTCACAGAACATAGGGACAAATCTTGACTGGACAAGTTTTAAAATGTTTTGCAACAATATCAAGAAATGCACAAAGAAAGCATTCACGCATGCCAACATATAATTTCAGCACACAATTATTAAATTTCATCTTCATGTAATTACAAGTGCTAAGCAACCTATAGCAAAATTGTGTCAATTTTTTGAAGCTGAAATGCTGGAGGTGGTAATTTTGTGAGGCCTACTGTTATGGTAAGGGGGCAAAAGCTAATTTCAGCACTGAAGCTAGACTATTTCCATTTCCAGCCCCTTACAATGATGCAGATTTTCATCTCTAAGTTACGCATGTTTGTTTGTATGTATTTTAATATCATCTGATGAATGTTGTGAAATAAATTTGCCATGTAAAAGGCAGTCTACAATATTATTCATTATGTTCCTGTTCATTTCTTGTTCTGATATACATTTACACAACACTGAAGGCTGCAGATGATTCACAGCAACAGTAAATGAGGAGAAGACTAACTTCAAATGAAAATATTGTTCTACTCTAAGACACTAACAGGAGAGGATGTTTAAATTGAGCTGATAATAATAGTGTAAGTTAAACTCTGCAGCAGAACACTGCATGTTTTGAACTGAAAAATCTAATTCTATGCGGATATGCAACCAGCAGGTCAGGATTCTGTTACAGAACCTACAGTGTCAGAATAAAATCCCGAAAACAAAAATATAGAAAACTTTCTCTATGTGAAATGCCAATTTTTACACAAGAAGTAGAGTTCCTTGAAGTTAAGCATAAAATGAAAGTACAGTGCTTGTTCGTGGAACGTGAAATAACGGTAATACTAAGAGTAGATAAAAGAAACCAAAATAAACAAAAAAAAATCATGTTTTCAAAAAATTTATTCCAATTTTGTAACCATTTTTACGTAAACACATTGACTGTAAATTCTGCCCTCATTGCACCACAACTCCAGTTACTGTCATTTATTGTTGGTAATGGAATGTCTTTGTAGACCCTTCTCCAAACAAAAGCAGTGTCATCTGTTTTAGGCTCCTTATATAATGCCCTGACAGCTATATCATACTGTGCCTTACAATTTAGTTTTACTGAGTCATGAACTTTAACAACTAGACATTCTGGACATTAGTAAAGATTTACAGAGGTGAAAAGTGGTATGTGGAAGAAAAGAACTTCCAAGAACAAACCTGGCATCAAATCTGAGATCCTATCTACTATTCCAGGACAACCACTGAGCTGATAGTTACCAACTAAAACATGTGCTTTGATGTAATCAATAAATTACATCACACATTAAGAGGGAAGGAGGGTCAACAAAAGTGTGTCGTCATGTGACAAGGATGGGTGGGGGTGGGGGGGAGTTGTAAGCTTTGTGATATAGCAAGTATGAAGTTTTGTTTTGCATTATGCCTTAAAAACATTACCAATTCTATCATCATCATCATTTACTAAGGTTTAAATCTGTCTGTGTACTTGCAAAAGGATGGGTGATATGGGAAAATTCCAGTTAGATTACATCATGACACCTCTAAAAAGGGCCATCACAAAAGCTGGGAAGGAAAACATAGGTACAAAGAAGGTAACTATGAAATACTTTAATTGATAGATGAAAAGAGGAAGTACAAAAATGTTCTGGGGAAACTCAGGTACAGAGAAATACAAGTTGCTGAGGAATGAAATAAATAGGAAGTGCAGGGAAGCTAAGACAAAATGGCTGCAGCAAAAATGTGAAGACATCAAAAAAGAAATGATTGCTGGAATGACAGACTCAGCAAACAGGAAAGTCAAAACCACCTTTGGTTACATTAAAAGCAAGGGTGATAACATTAAGAGTGCAACAGGAATTCCCCAGTAAATGCAGAGGAGAGAGCATATAGGTGGAAAGAATACATTGAAAGCCTCTATGAGGGTGAAGATTTGTCTGATGTGATAGAAGAACAGACAGGAGCCAATTTAGAAGAGATGGGGGATCCAGGATTAGAATCAGAATTTAGGAGAGCTTTGGAGGACTTAAGGTCAAATAAGGCAGAAGGGATAGATAACATTCCATTAGAATTTCTAAAATCATTGGGAGAAGTGGCAACAAAGACTATTCACGTTGATGTGTAGGATGTATGAGTCTGGCAACATTCCATCTGACTTTACGAAAAGCGTCATCCACACAATTCCGAAGATGGCAAGAGCTGACGAGTGCGAGAATTACCGCACAGTCAGCGTAACAGCTCATGCAGCCAAGTTGCTTACAAGAATAATATACAGAAGAATGGAAAAGAAAATTGAGGATGCGCTAGATGACGATCAGTTTGGCTTTAGGAAAGGTAAAGGCACCAGAGAGGCAATTCTGACATTGCGGTTAATAAAGGAAGCAAGACTAAAGAAAATTCAAGAGACGTTCATAGGATTTGTTGACCTGGAGAAACTGTTCGACAATGTAAAATGGTGGAAGATGTTTGAAATTCTGCAAAAAGTAGGTGTAAGATATAGGGAGAGACGGGTCATATACAATGTGTATGACAGCCAAGAGGGAATAATCAGAGTGGACGACCAAGAATGAAGTGCTCATATTAAAAAGGGTGTAAGGAAAGGGTGTAGCCTTTTGCCCCTACTGTTCAATCTGTACACCAAGGAAGCAATGATGGAAATAAAACAAAGGTTCAAGAGTGGAATTAAAATTCAAGGCGAAAGGTCAATGAGACGATTCACCAATGACATTGCTATCCCGAGTGAAAGTGAAGAAGAATTACATGATCTGCTGAACAGAATGAACAGTCTAATGAGTACAGAGAATGGATTGAGGGTAAATCGAAGAAAGACAAAGGTAATGAGAAGTATTAGAAATGAAGACAGTGAGAAACTTATCAGGATTGATGACCATGAAGTAGATGAAGTTAAGGCATTCTGCTACCCAGGCAGTAAAATAATCAATGACGGATGGAGCTAGGAAGACATCAAATTCAGACTAGCAATGGCAAACAGGGCGTTCCTGGCCAAGGGAAGTCTACTAATATCAAATAACGGCCTTAATGCGAGGAAGAAATTTCTGAGAACGTATGTCTGGAGTACAGTATTGTATGGTAGTGAAACACGGACTGTGGGAAAGCCAGAATAAAAGAGAATCTAAGCATTTGAAATGTGGTGCTACAGACAAATATTGAAAATTAGGTGGACTGATAAAGTAAGGAATGAGGAGGTACTGCCCAGAATCGAAGGGGAACGGAATGTGTGGAAACACTGATAAGGAGAAGGGACAGGAAGGTAGGAAATCTGTTAAGACATGGCGCAAAGACTTCCACGGTACTACAGTGTGTAAACTTTTAGATGGCAGACCTCTCCCTAGTCCTGAATCGGTAGAAGTCGGTAAACGTCGAGAGGCTTCGGTAGGCACGCAGTTTCGACGGCTGCCAACATTACGTAGCTGACTGTTGTACAAGGTAGCCATTGTTGTCTGCTTCATTATTGTTTTGCGCTGTACTGTTCTGCGTGTTTTTATTGTGCAGTTGTGCTAAACATTATCAAAATGAGTGAAGAGGCAGTTGCTGGCCCACCTCGGGAGTCGCCAACAACCCCTACTGGTAGGCCTACGGTTAGAAGGAAACCGGTATTAACGTAGCGATGCTCGCAAAATTATATTTCATGTTATTGAATGCTGCGAAAGTGAAAGGGAGCAGAAAAAATTGCTTCACCCCATTTACAAATCTTCAGTGAGAGCTGCTACATACACAGGACAAAGCATGCGTAGCATTCGAAGATTCAAACAGTTTTCCAAGAATTATCCTGGTGTTGCCACCACGAACGCCTGGCAAGAAAAGGTGAGTTTCCATTTCAAATATTTTGTTCGCGATAACTTTGAAGGAGCCCCCTATTTCGTCCGAATTACCTTATATTTCATTTTTCCTTGCTACCGTATTGCTTTGTATGGAAACACCACTGGTTACTGTATTATTTCGAAACGCATTCATTCATATTACAGTACATTTCCAAATTTAAAAAAATACATGCAGTGCAGAAGGAATTTTCTTATAAATCTTTCTCTCTTTTAACTTAGGAAAAGAAGTGGAGAAATCGAAGTAATGATCGATGATTTCAACGAGCGTGTCATTCGTGACACGATAGCGGAATTTTATTCAGTGCGGAAGATTGTGCCGAGCCTGCAAACACTGCTTCCAGTTTTCTACAACAAAATAGGCTGGAAGTGGAGTATTGTCTCACTGAGAAAAGTACTTTTGTCTATGGGATACATATGGCATAAGGTGGAAAACAAGAGGAATGTGTTCTTAGACCAGACATTGTGCACTGGCGATCTCGTTTCATGGTTTGTGAGCGCATAGTAAACAAACACTATATAATGGAAGGAAACATTCCACGTGGGAAAAATTATATATATAAACAAAGATGAGGTGACTTACCGAACAAAAGCGCTGGCAGGTCGATAGACACACAAACAAACACAAACATACACACAAAATTCAAGCTTTCGCAACAAACTGTTGCCTCATCAGGAAAGAGGGAAGGAGAGGGGAAGACGAAAGGAAGTGGGTTTTGAGGGAGAGGGTAAGGAGTCATTCCAATCCCGGGAGCGGAAAGACTTACCTTAGGGGGAAGAAAGGACAGGTATACACTCGCACACACGCACATATCCATCCACACATACAGACACAAGCAGACATATAAATATGTTTGCTTGTGTCTGTATGTGTGGATGGATATGTGCGTGTGTGCGAGTGTATACCTGTCCTTTCTTCCCCCTAAGGTAAGTCTTTCCGCTCCCGGGATTGGAATGACTCCTTACCCTCTCCCTCAAAACCCACTTCCTTTCGTCTTCCCCTCTCCTTCCCTCTTTCCTGATGAGGCAACAGTTTGTTGCGAAAGCTTGAATTTTGTGTGTATGTTTGTGTTTGTTTGTGTGTCTATCGACCTGCCAGCGCTTTTGTTCGGTAAGTCACCTAATCTTTGTTTTTATATATATAGGAAAACATTCCACATGGGAAAAATATATCTAAAAACAAAGATGATGTGACTTACCAAACGAATGCGCTGGCAGGTCGATAGACACACAAACAAACACAAACATACACACAAAATTCAAGCTTTCGCAACAAACTGTTGCCTCATCAGGAAAGAGGGAAGGAGAGGGGAAGACGAAAGGAAGTGGGTTTTAAGGGAGAGGGTAAGGAGTCATTCCAATCCCGGGAGCGGAAAGACTTACCTTAGGGGGAAAAAAGGACAGGTATACACTCGCACACACGCACATATCCATCCACACATACAGACACAAGCAGACATATAAATATGTTTGCTTGTGTCTGTATGTGTGGATGGATATGTGCGTGTGTGCGAGTGTATACCTGTCCTTTCTTCCCCCTAAGGTAAGTCTTTCCGCTCCCGGGATTGGAATGACTCCTTACCCTCTCCCTCAAAACCCACTTCCTTTCGTCTTCCCCTCTCCTTCCCTCTTTCCTGATGAGGCAACAGTTTGTTGCGAAAGCTTGAATTTTGTGTGTATGTTTGTGTTTGTTTGTGTGTCTATCGACCTGCCAGCGCTTTTGTTCGGTAAGTCACCTAATCTTTGTTTTTATATATATAGGAAAACATTCCACATGGGAAAAATATATCTAAAAACAAAGATGATGTGACTTACCAAACGAATGCGCTGGCAGGTCGATAGACACACAAACAAACACAAACATACACACAAAATTCAAGCTTTCGCAACAAACTGTTTGCTCATCAGGAAAGAGGGAAGGAGAGGGAAAGACTTCTTTCCCTCTCCTTCCCTCTTTCCTGATGAGGCAACAGTTTGTTGCGAAAGCTTGAATTTTGTGTGTATGTTTGTGTGTCTATCGACCTGCCAGCACTTTAGTGCGGTAAGTCACATCATCTATATACACACACACACACACACACACACACACACACACACACAGTTTTACTTCCAAGCCTTTCGTGTAAGCATGACGCGCAATTTGTAGTGCCCGCACTGCAACTGGTAGGCGTGCCTTGTCCCCCCAACGGCTCCTCTTCCCTTCCCTCGCCAGCCAATGCTTGCTTCCTACTCTCCCCGCACTCCCCTCACAACTCTGCCATCTTACAGTAAACACACTGTAGAGGGAGCTGCAGAGGGCAAAAACCGTACAGGAAGACAGTGATTGGAATACATCCAGCAAATAATGGAAGACTTAGGTTGCAAGTACTACTCTGAGATGAAGAGGTTAGCACAGGAGAGGAATTCGTGGCAGGCCGCGTCAAACCAGTCTGAAGACTGACAACATAAAAAAAAAAAAAAATCACTTTTTGACATGGCACCCATGAAATGTGATTCTTGTTCATGCTGACTGCACCTATGATGTCACACGTCAGACTTTCATATGAACTGCCAATGCTCTGATTTCATTTCTGTCAAACTGTTTATACCATTCCATCAAAATTCTACTTTCGCTGAGTAATGGACATGCTTCCTTGGTTCTACTATTTTGTGATTGTGACTGATTTATCTAATAAATTTAAAATGAGTAGAAAATGATTTCAGTTTTCTTTAGCGCAAACTATATAAAGTGTACAGTGAAGTTTATGCTGACATAAATAAAATCTACAAGACAAAGTCAATACCTTGTAGAGATGTTTGAAAAAGTGACTATGTTGAAGGTGAAGTGGTTCCCAAAATCAGAGAATTGCAAATAAAACTGAAGAAAAAAAATGACACTTTTTTTTAATTTATGAGTCGTCAAAACTGCCAAACAACTATTGCCCATGGGTGTAAAAGCAAGAGTGTTTTATATTTAACATTTCATTCTGCACCACAAAAAATATGTTTTGTGTGCTGTGGCAAATTAAACAGAATAAGCCCATCAATTATGTTCAGTAATAGTTCACTACTTATAAAGCAAAATCAGCCACCGCATCTTTCTGCTTGTTGGACGCAATCTCTGAAAGTACAAGGTCGTGTGCAAGATGCCCATACTCAACATTTTACATGCTTACGATTGACTGCTGGAAGAAACCAACCAGGACATACCAGGAGAGACTGAAGATATAGGTATGCAACAACAGGAAGCCTGTTACCTTGAACAGTACCAAAATCAACTCCCTTGTAAGAACGGAATGAAATTGTAGGACTAGAATCTGAGCTCAATAGCTTGCTTTTAGAATGGAATTCTGGCCTGGCGGCAACACATGAAGCAACAAAAAGAATAACAGCAGTCAATAAAGCCTTTCAACAGGAAAGAAACGTACCTAAGAGAAAGATCAGCACAGCCAAACGACAGACGAAAGTTTTAGTTCTAAAAACAAATTCTACGAATTTGTACAAGTAATTCCAACTTAGCAGAAACTCTTTAAATTTGAAATACTGTTTGTCAGCCTAGAGTAGAAGAGAATAAATCTGGTTTACTTTAAGTCCCAAAAGAGATTGCAGTTTTTGGTGGTGCAGCTGATGACCGATTCTGCACCGAGGTTAAAAGGTGCTGCAAAACACTATGATTTACAAGCCAAAGCATGTAAAGAAGGCTTCACAATAAGTCAGACTACTACTCTGGTGAATCAACATGGGGGAAGGGGAAAAAAAAAACACGTGGTAACTGCTCCAGTTAAACTGTACAAATGACACTTTGCTTCATGTAATGCATAAAGATGACAAATTCTTTACAGCTACTACAAGAAACCTTGAACCTTTAGCTTCAATTTTGGGCCAAGGTCAAGTATTATTTTTATCTTTGGATGACAAAGCACATGTGCCATTAGCTATTACAACAGTAAATGCTCAAGAGCCAATATTAAGGCACCTTGACTACAGTATAAAATTACCTGACTATAACTTTGTGGTCATCGAAAAATAAACTTTTCCCTCAGTTTATGCAGTTATCTTAATAAAGGAAAGATGGACACACATTGGGCGTACATTTGTACAGATTTGTAGTGGAAAACATTCTTCCTCTAATGCAGAGACTCTTGCCACAGACTGACTTTCTGAATTACCAGCTTTTGGAAAGTTAATGAGAACTCAATGTTTGCTTCCACTTGTGATAATGGTCCCAACAAAAATATGAGTTACAGTTTCAGCTGTGCAAAATAAAATATTTTAACCTTGATGCAATATACATTGCTACAAATGCTCCAGGAAGCAGTGCACTGAACACAGCAGAGCGACAAATGGTGCCTCTTAGTTGAGAACTTATCGGTGTTCTGTGCCAACAGATACCAGACTGTATATTGTACAGGCTAGGACTTCGACAAACGATTGCACGAAGTATGCAAATCACATATGTGAATCACAATATCTTTCTTAATTTATAGAATGCGAGGTTATGTGTTGCAGTCTGACAAACTAGTTTGTGGCAGTTATTGAGATATGGGGTTTTTTCTGCCACCTGTTTGGATTAAACATACTTCAGACATGTATGTGTCCTGTAGGAAATGGTGACTCCAATGGTAAATTTACTCCATTGTTACTATGTATCACATCTGAACCAAGTTCTGTACCAACACATGCAAGAGCCAACAAGAGGTATTCCTCAGATTCATCCTCAAAAAATTGCAGGTAGACATGGCAGGGGAGTTCTTTATTTGATGAACGATCACAATGCTGTATTGTTGGATGAAAATGATGTGAATACATATAATGTTCCCAACATTAACCCAATCGAGAACACACTGAACTGCTATGCCAACAGTAAGTAATATAAAGAAATGGGATCAAAGTTCTTGGACACAAAATGATTAAATTTTGTAGGTTATGTTTTACGAATTTTCTAAAACTTTTGATATATTCTTGATTTTATGACAAATGATTTTATACAGAAATGCACAATTCCAGAAGTGTTTAAATTTAATAATTTCTAAATTTAAAACTGCAAAATGTTTCTTCATACAAGGGGGTGGGTGGGGCAGTCACGTGGCCACCTGAAGCAAGGAGACAGCCCCTCCAAAAATCATGAAGTTTGTGCGAGGTAATTTATGGATGGCACCATACTACTAGTTTTGTCCCTAACAGCTTAATAGAAATTGAATATTTACTGATAGTCTAGCCAGGAAAACATTTTTGTAAGATGCGTTCGATCATTACTGGCTGTGGTAGAACGTGTTGTACTTCGTCTTTCACTGCAAATTTTTCTAGTTTCCCATTCTCACCCAGCCACCGTGTGTCTAGGTCTTAAATTAATGATAATTGTGAGCCACCTCCTAGAATTGTTATGAGTTCAGTTGTTATCTGCACTCATTAGTTACACAGCTGATAAAGTCCAAGCTTCAGTAATGTGAATGTGGTGTATTCATACATTTACTTAATGTATTTTGTGTTAGTAACTTTCTAATATTTCCTTCTTTTAACTCTTACTTGTGCAAAAAATAGTGTTGTTTTGTAATGTCACTAGGTTGAGAACTGACTACTGCAGCTGATCTTTACTTGACCCACGAAATTTCGCATCAAAAGAACTGGTACCCTTGTCTAATATGGTCTACAGCACACAGAAGTGCCGCAACAGGACGTGGGATGGACTACACTAATGTCTGAAGTAGTGCTGGAGGGAACTGACACCATGAATCCTATAGGGCTGTCCATAAATCCGTAAGAATGTTCAAATGTGTGTGAAATCTTATGGGACTTAACTGCTAAGGTAATCCGTAAGAGCACGGTGGGGTGGATATCTCTTCTGAGCAGCATCCCAGATATTCTCAATGATGTTTATTTCTAAGGAGTTTGGTGAGCAGCAGAAATGTTTAAGGTAAGATGAGTGTTTCTGGAGCCACTCTTTAGCAACGTGTGGGGTGTCCCATTGTCCTGCCGGAGTTGCCCAAGTCCATCAGAATGCACAATGGACATGAATGGATGCAGGTGATCAGACAGAATGCTTATGTATGTGTCCCCAGTCAGAGCCATATCTAGATGTATCAAGGATCCCATATAACTAACTGCACACACCCCACACCATTACAGAGCCTCCACCAATTTGCACAGTCCCCTACTGACATGCAGGGGACATGGATTCATGAGGTTGTCTCCATACCTGTACACATCCAGCTGATCGATATAATTTGAAACAAGACTCTTCTCACCAGGCAACATGTCCCCAGTCATCAATAGTCCAATGTTTGTGTTGACACACCCAGGCGAGGTGTAAAGCTTTGTGTCTTGCAATCATCAAGGGTATAAGAGTGGGCCTTCGGCTCCAAAAGCCCATATCAATGATGTTTCATTTAATGGTTCGCACACTGACACTTGCTGATGACCCAGCACTGAATTCGGCAGCAATTTGCAGAAGGGTTGCACTTTGTCACATTGAACGATTCTCGTTAGTTATCGTTGGTCCCATTCTTGCAAGATCTTTTTCCAGCTGCAGCGATGGCAGAGATTTGATGTTTTACCACATTCCTGATATTCTGTTTCATTTTCTACCAGCTTGTTCACTTACAACAGCCTATGCAATGATCCTTTTCATATTAATTCAAATTGTTGCACCCCTGTTAGTTATGTGAGCTGACTGATTCCAACTGCAATGCACTAACACAGTCATAGGTAGTATGTTTGCCATTCTGTTATATACAATTTAACATTCTTGAGCGTTTAACGTAAGCCGCCAATCAACACCACTTTTAAAGCTTATGAAACCAAACTAAATACATGTGCAGCATTTTTTTTTCTTTTTCGAGCACTTCATTACAGATAACTGCATCATCTAATGCACCCCAATCTTCTGATGACAATACAGATTCTCACTACCAGCCCAGTAGACACAGTTCTGAAAAAGGGGTTGGTTGATAACAGTGGAGTAATTTTAGTTTTCAGGTGCATTTATGTATTATCCTTAGCGTGAAAACCAAAGTTCTAGACCCTTCCCCCTTGTGAATTATTTGCCATCTTGAAAAAAGTGCTAAGAAATGCCACTTTTTCCAGTTTTTGATCAGTACATCGCTTACAGAGCATTTTTGGTAAAAATATGTGCTTATCAATTTTGAAGTGCGTTAAGTTTCCTGCGAGTTTCACATATAACGTGTTGGAAAATTCTGAACCGCTACTGAGACTTTTTTTAGTTCAATGTTGTGCAAAATGCATAACAGCTAATCTTGTAAAGGATTTAATTTCCTTCAAGAGTCATACAAAATGTTTGTAATTACTCCCTATACACACCAATACTGTTGCATAACAATTTTAGTGAAAGTGGACTTTAAAATGAATATACCATCCTCAGTAAAAATAGTATTCCTGAATGTAATATCTTTAAGTAATTATTCATGCAATATATAGACTTAGTTCATGAGATTCGTGTAATTTCTACGGAATGCATTCTCGAAGGAACAAAATCCACATTTTACTCTACCTTCACGCCATTACCAAGTGAAACAAAAATGGGAAAGAGCAAAGCTGATGATGTAGATGGTGGCTACCTCCTACACAGAGTTCAATGATATCCGAGCGAACATTTTTCTACTATTTTTGAAAGTCTTGTGACTATGTACAGTGACATGATCAAAATACTGTGGTAGTCTTCGATGGGTATGCCACAGAACAAAATAAAAGGGACACTGAAACAGCTCATTGTTCAAGGCTACAATCTTCTGCAAAATTTCTCTTTGTCAGTACCATGTTTCCACAGATGCCAAAGGATAAATTGTTTGAAAAAATTCCCCACTTCATTCACTGCTTTAGAAGGAATTTCTGCAAGCACAAATGGTCACGAAGCAGGCAGAAGATACAGATCTATGGTTAGGAGCCTGTGTACAGTGCTGCTTATTTGTGGACGATGTTGCCGTTTTCTGTTCCTCCAGCAGTGTTGCAAACCACTGCCCTGAGGTACCCCATTCTCCTGCTAAAAATGATCCAACAGCATATTACCACCTTGGGACCTAAAATAGGATGTCGACAGCAAGGACTGTATGAAGATAGAAATAAGCAGTGGAAGTAAGTTGATAGAGGAGCAGGAATGTAAGATCTGTGCCCTTCAGGTGCAGTTACAATGTGCAAAGAAAGGAACTAGATAGGTTGAGGAGGGTAAAGGGTGGTTGGGAATGGGAACTGGCAGTTGGCAAGAAGGCAGCTAGGAAGAGGAGGTATCCAGACAGTTATGCTTTTCGTATATTCAACAGATTTGACCAACTGTCAGAGTTGAGTGGAGAGGATCCTCGTGTAGCTGTAGATGTACGGACATGCAGCAATCCTCAAGCAGTTAGGAGGCATATGTCAGTTGTAAAGTCTAACAGAAAGAAAAGAGCTCTGATGCTAGGTCGTCCGCACGGTAGGGGTGTGGGCCAGCAGTTGCTGGAAAAGTTGGGAGTGAGTACCAGGTCACCAGCACTGTGAAGCCTAGTGCAGTGTTGGCTCAAGTGACTGATAGCATAGGGGAGTTATGTAGGAATTTTACAGAGGAGGATCAGGTAGTGATAGTGGGTGGAGCAGGGAACAGTCTTGATTGGGACAGGGAATATGATGGAAGTGGTGGCCTAGTAAAGATAGCTACTCAAACTGGTGGCACTAATGTGCATTTCGTGCAACTGTTTCAGCATCACGATTGGACTCATCTTAATGCGGAGTTAGGCACGTTAAGATAGGGCTGGAGAGGGCGCTGATGGCAGAGGGCAGGGGTCACATCTCAGTGGTGCCAGTTGGGTCTATCAGTAGATTGGAATTCACTAGGCATGGCCTGCACCTCAATAAGTACGGGAAGGGGAGGCTGGCAAAGCTTATAGGTGAACGTGTAGTGGGTGGTGGTATCACTCATGGAAGAATTCCTGTAGTAGGCGTTAGAGCTGCACCTGTTTTAGATTGTAGTCAGCTGACAGGTATACCAGCTTAAAGGAAGTCCCTCTAACTAAGGGCTCCCCTTCAGAGGATGTTATGTTTCCAAGTACGGAAGGAATTAGTATATTTCATCAAAATATAAGAGGTATAAGAGGTTAAGTTAGTGAACTGCTTATAGATGTTGACTAAAATTACTGGTATATCAGAGCACCACTTAAAATTATTTAACAATTCAGAGGCTTCCTTTACCAGGATACAGATTAGCTGGTTTTTTTCAAGTTGGGGTGGGGGAGTGGCTATGTATGTAAGAAACAGTATTCCATTTGAGTCCATAGACTTATCACAGCACTGCACTGAACAGATATTTGAATGTGGTGCAGGGGCAGTTGAATTTAGTGTAACTAAACTTCTAATAATTGATGTTTATAGGTCCCCTAACTCTGCCTACAGAGCATTTCTGGTCAAGCTAGAGAGGGTTCTTGATTCACTTTGTAGGAAGTACCAGAAATTAGTTGTATGTGGTGACTACAATATTAATTTTGTACATGATGGTGCAAGATGAAGGATGTTGGCATATCTCAAATTCAAATGATCTGATGCAGACAGTGTTTTTCCAACTAGGGTGGAGGGGAACAGTAGCACAGCCATAGACAATATTTTTATTCGTTCTTCATTACTAGATGGGCATTCTGCTGGTAAAAGGGTTAATGGCCTTTCAGGCCATGATGCACAAATTTTAACACTGAAAAGGCTTTAGTACTCAAACAAATGTCATATTTAATTACAAACTATGTACGAAAGTTAATCCAACAGCAATAGAGAGTTTTTTAAACATTGTCAAGGAACAGGAGTGGCAGGATGTTTATAGTGCCAATGACACAGTTGACAAATATAATGCTTTCCATAACACATTTCTAATGCTCTTTGAGAGTCTATTTCCATTAGAGCATTCTAAACAGGGTACTAGCAGTAATAGACAGCCTGGGTAGCTGACTAGTGGGGTAAGGATATCACATAGAATGAAGTGGGAGTTCTATCAAAACGTTAGAAGTAGTCACAATCAAGCTACAGTAGCCCATTACTAACAGTATTGTAAGATGCTTAAAAATGTTATTAGGAAGGCAAAGAGTACGTGGTATGCAAATAGAATCGCTAATTCACAGCAAAAAATTAAAACCATATTGTCAAATGTGAAGGAAGTGTCTAGTCAGCAGCACAAGATTGACGATATAAAGTCAGTTCGTAGTAAAAATGTTTCTGTTGCTGATAAATCAGATGAATGTACAGTATTTAACAGTCATTTTCTGAGCATTGCTGGTGAATTAAATAAAAATTTACTTTCTACCGGGAATCCTATCACTTACTTGGCAAATGCCTTTCTGAAATTGATGCCTGAAATACTCCTCTGTGATACAGATAAGGGGGATATTGTGTCAATAATTAAATCACTGAAGACTAAGGACTCTCATGGTTTTGATGGAGTGTCAAATGGTTCACAACTGATAATGCTATATTCTCTTTTCTCTGTGAGGTACCGGATGAGGTAAACAAAATATTTCAGAAGCTAGGTATATTTTTTGATTTAACTAAGGCATTTGATTGTGTTTATCACAAAATATTGCTCCAGGAAGTCTGACCATTACAGAATATAGGGAGTAGCTCACAACTGGTTCACCTCTTACTTTTGCAACAGACAGCAAAAGGTCATTATTCACAATGTTGAGAATGGCTGTCATGTGGGGTATGAGTGGGGTACAGTCAAATGTGTGGTGCCCCAGCGATCAGTGTTGGGGCCACTCCTGTTCCTTATTTATATAAATATGCCTTCTAGTATTACAGGTAACTCTAAGATATTTCTGTTTGCTGATGACACTAGCTTGGTAGTAAAGGATGTTGTGTGTAACACTGGCTCAGTTTCAAATGATGTAGTTCATGACCCAAGTTCGTGGCTTGTAGAAAATAAACTAACACTAAATCACAGTAAAGTAGTTTTTACAGTTCCTAACACACAATTCAACAAAATCTGACGTTTTAATTTCACAGAATGGGCATATGATTACTGAAACTGAACAGTTCAAATTTCTAGGTGTTCAGACAGATAGTAAGCTGTCGTGGAAAGCCCACGTTCAGGATCTTGTTCAAAGACTTAATCCTGCCATTTTTACTATTCGAACAGTACCTGGAGTGAGCGATAGTTCGACAGGAAAATTAGTCTACAATGCTTATTTTCATTCATTTATGTCATATGGTATTATACTTAGGGGTAACTCTTCCCATTCTAAAAGGGTATTTTTGGCTCAATTTTCGGGCAATACGTGGTGTAAGTTCGCGAACCTCATGTCGACCCCTGTTCATGAGCCTGGGTATTTTGACATAGACCTCTCAATATATCTATATCTATATCTATATCTACATCTACATCCATACTCCGCAAGCCACCTGACAGTGTGTGGCGGAGGGTACCTTGAGTACCTCTATCGGTTCTCCCTTCTATTCCAGTCTCGTATTGTTCGTGGAAAGAAGGACTGTTGGTATGCTTCTGTGTGGGCTCTAATCTCTCTGATTTTATCCTAATCTCTCTGATTTTATCCTCTTCGCGAGATTTACGTAGGAGGGAGCAATATACTGCTTGACCCCTCCGTGAAGGTATGTTCTCGAAACTTCAACAAAAGCCTGTACCGAGCCACTGGTGAGCAATATTCAAGCAGTGGGTGAACAAGTGTACTGTAACCTACTTCCTTTGTTTACGGATTGCATTTCCTTATGATTCCTCCAATGAATCTATGTCTGGCATCTCCTTTACTGACGATCAACTTTATATGATCATTCCATTTTAAATCACTCCTAATGTCAGTAGGAAAAGGGAGAGAAGGAAACATGGTAGGTGAATATGGATTGGGGGGGAAGAAATGAAAGAGGAAGCCGCCTTGTAGAATTTTTCACAGAGCATAACTTAATCATGGCTAACACTTGGTTCAGGAATCATAAAAGAAGGTTGTATACCTGGAAGAATCCTGGAGATACTAAAAGGTATCAGATAGATTATATAATGGTAAGACAAGAGATTTAGGAACCAGGTTTTAAATTGTAAGACATTTCCTGGGGCAGATGTGGATTCTGACCACAATCTATTGGTTATGAACTGCAGATTGAAACTGAAGAAACTGCAAAAAGGTGGGAATTTAAGGAGATGGGACCTGGATAAACTGAAAGAACCAGAGGTTGTAGAGAGTTTCAGGGAGAGCATAAGGGAACAATTGACAGGAATGGGGGAAAGAAATACAGTAGAAGAAGAATGGGTAGCTCTGAGAGATGAAGTAGTGAAGGCAGCAGACGATCAAGTAGGTAAAAAGGCGAGGGCTCATAGAAATCCTTGGGTAACAGAAGAAATATTGAATTTAATTGATGAAAGGAGAAAATATAAAAATGCAGTAAATGAAGCAGGCAAAAAGGAATACAAACGTCTCAAAAATGAGATCGACAGGAAGTGCAAAATGGCTAAGCAGGGATGGCTAGAGGACAAATGTAAGGATGTAGAGGCTTATCTCACTAGGGGTAAGATAGATACTGCCTACAGGAAAATTAGAGAGACCTTTTGGAGAGCAGAGAACCACTTGTATGAATATCAAGAGCTCAGATGGCAAACCAGTTCTAAGCAAAGAAGGGAAGGCAGAAAGGTGGAAGGAGTATATAGAGGTTTTATACAAGGGCGATGTACTTGAGGACAATATTATGGAAATTGAAGAGGATGTAGATGAAGATGAAATGGGAGATATGATACTGCGTGAAGAGTTTAACAGAGCACTGAAAGACCTGATTCGAAACAAGGCCCCGGGAGTAGACAACATTCCATTAGAACTACTGATGGCCTTGGGAGAGCCAGTCATTACAAAACTCTACCATCTGGTGAGCAAGGTGTACGAGACAGGCGAAATACCCTCAGACTTCAAGAAGAGTATAATAATTCGAATACCGAAGAAAGCAGGTGTTGACAGATGTGAAAATTACCGAACTATCAGTGTAATAAGTCACAGCTGCAAAATACTAACGCGAATTGTTTACAGATGAATGGAAAAGCTGGTAGAAGCGGACCTCGGGGAAGATCAGTTTGGATTCCGTAGAAATGTTTGAACACGTGAGGCAATACTAACCTTACGACTTATCTTAGAAGAAAGATTAAGAAAAGGCAAACCTACATTTCTAGCATTTGTAGACTTAGAGAAAGCTTTTGACAATGTTAACTGGAATACTCTCTTTCAAATTCTGAAGGCGGCAGGTATAAAATACAGGGAGCGAAAGGCTATTTACAATTTGTACAGAAACCAGATGGCAGTTATAAGAGTCGAGGGACATGAAAGGGAAGCAGTGGTTGGGAAAGGAGTGAGACAGGGTTGTAGCCTCTCCCCGATGTTATTCAATCTGTATATTGAGCAAGCAGTAAAGGAAACAAAAGAAAAATTCGGAGTAGGTATTAAAATTCATGGAGAAGAAATAAAAACTTTGAGGTTCGCCGATGACATTGTAATTCTGTCAGAAACAGCAAAGGACTTGGAAGAGCAGTTGAATGGAATGGACAGTGTCTTGAAAGGAGGATATACGATGAACATCAACAAAAGCAAAATGAGGATAATGGAATGCAGTCAAATTAAATCGGGTGATGCTGAGGGAATTAGATTAGGAAATGAGACACTTAAAGTAGTAAAGGAGTTTTGCTATTTAGGGAGTAAAATAACTGATGATGGTCGAAGTAGAGAGGATATAAAATGTAGACTGGCAATGGCAAGGAAAGCGTTTCTGAAGAAGAGAAATTTTTTAACATCGAGTATAGATTTAAGTGTCATGAAGTCGTTTCTGAAAGTATTTGTATGGAGTGTAGCCATGTATGGAAGTGAAACATGGACGACAACTAGTTTGGTCAAGAAGAGAATAGAAGCTTTCGAAATGTGGTGCTACAGAAGAATGATGAAGATAAGGTGGGTAGATCATGTAACTAATGAGGAGGTATTGAATAGGATTGGTGAGAAGAGAAGTTTGTGGCACAACTTGACTAGAAGAAGGGATCGGTTGGTAGGACATGTTTTGAGGCATCAAGGGATCACAAATTTAGCTTGGAGGGCAGCATGGAGGGTAAAAATCGTAGAGGGAGACCAAGAGATGAATGCACTAAGCAGATTCAGAAGGATGTAGGTTGCAGTAGTACTGGGAGATGAAGAAGCTTGCACAGGATAGAGTAGCATGGAGAGCTGCATCAAACCAGTCTCAGAACTGAAGACAACAACAACAACGCCTACTCCCAGATAATTTATGGAATTAACTGCTTCCAGTTGCTGACCTGCTATACTGCAGGCTAAATGATAAAGGATCTTTCTTTCTATGTATATATTCCTTACTGTCATTTCTTCGTAACAATATTAGCTTATTCCCAAGAATAAGCAGCTTCCACTCAGTTAATACTTGGCAGAAATCAAACCTGCATTTGGATTGGACTTAACTCTTGTGCAGAAAGGTGCAGTATACTGCTTTACCCGTTTTCAATAAGCTACCACCTGAATTCAAAAATCTTAGCAGTAATCCACACACTTTCAAACCAAAACTGAAGAGTTTCCTCATGGGTTTGAGGAGTTTCTTGAAAAATTAAGCTGATTCTTCTTGTATTGTTAATTGCGTTTAAGTAAACTTATGGAGTGACTTTTTCGGGTTCATAAACATTTACTTTTATCTGTTATTACTTTTATGTTGTAATTTCATATACTGACACGTTCCATGATCTGAGGTTAGCTCCTCAATTTGGTCCTGCGGAACTTGAAGTGTATGTAAAAAAATAAAAATAAAAGATGAGGAGCTCCAAGATGTATTGTACACCTTGCTGATATCAAAGAATATAGTGGGACAGTGTGTTTATATAAGATAGCCTACTTAACAGCCACCTGTAGTAGGATCAAGCTGGGGACAGTGGACTAAAATCTCTGGAATCCACACTGTGAGTGGTTAAGAAGTTGCCTGGTCTCTAACAACCAGACCACACGATGGTTTATCATCCCCTCCAGCACCTGGGCTACACAGCTAGTAAAGGCGACACTCCAGTAACTACTGGGACATGTTAAGTCCTTGGCTGCTTTGGGCAGAGGTATCAGAATTGCCTCCCTCCACAAGTTGGGCAAGTTACCTGTTTGCCATGTAGGAGTAAAACTTTCAAGCATTATTTCCTTTGACACTGCTGGCTAATGTCTAAGAATGCAGTACAAGATTTGGTTGTGAGTGGATACTGTTCATGAAAGGGCAACTGTAAGACTCAAAATTGTGGGATCTGAAGTTCAATTTGTTCCACCTTTGCAGCTGCACGGAAGTGGTGAGACGCCAGATCCTGGCTGGCATTGGCAGTAGTTTTTGCAAAATGCTCTGGCAGTGTGTGAGTGATGTCTCTCGGCATTGTTTGGAGACACCCCTGTTTCAACACTGCTACTACTGGTAAGTGACTGTTGACCAGAAATAATCCTGATAGTTTCCCATACTTATTGTGGACCAAGTGGAAAGGTTGATAGAGTCTGGGAACACTTGCCATGACCTTTTTCTTGTACTTCTTCATTACACATCAAGCGTTGGATGCTTTTAACCCAAGATGCTGTCAGGTTCGCCACTGTTGGGCAGAACTTTAAGCACTGAAGAGCCACATGCCTGACCCTTATGCTGAGTAGCACTCACTGGTTGTAAAAACAACAGGTTGCCTCTTAAGACGACCTGAGGACTTTCGGATTGGTAAGTCAGCGACACGACGGATTACTCCCTTGATGTGGTCCACCCATTCCTGAACACTGTAGTGGTCGAACACAGCCAACGGGCTGAACAGCATCCAGTTAGCCCTGCTTACCATCCACTGTGGTGGTTTCTCTTAAGGTAATGCTCCATCCAGTAGGTGAATGCTGAGTTGGTAGTGATCACTAGATGAAGGTCATCAATGACTTCCACTGAACAGTCTACGGGGGCAGGAGAGCAGAAAGAGAGGTTGATGGCAAAGAATGGCCCAATAGTAGAACAGAAATGGGTGGAAGTACCTGTGTTGAGCTAGCAGAGCTCACAAGACATGATCAGGCTCTCGAAAACGAAATTGTTTTTTGAAATTATTTCATTTTGTAAGGCAAATCCATGAGGGGAAAAAAGGACTCTCTGGAATTTACGTAGACCCTCTTGGAAAAAAATATTTGAGAAATACGAAGAGTGTGTCATTTCTCTTAACCCACGAATGCCCCCTCCTCAACCGACAGACATTTCCCAGAAGTCATCGAATCAACGGAGAAAAAGATCAATCCAACACTAGTACGCATAGTTTGCTCCAAGAAGCAGGAAGCATGTGGGAAGTGTGTCTGGAGAGGAACGTGATACTACTGCCCCAGTGTCATGTCCCCCTTGTGCATCACATCACACTTCAGAATCTGTAATAAAAAACAGATTTCCAATACCATTCTAGTGTGACTGCCATATGTGTATCTTATCTATCACCCGATTTTTATCTTTAACTCTAAAATGTCTATGTAATAACCATTGTGTTTTAAGTAACATCTGTAGAGACTTGTGATGAGCCCAAGTTATCTAGGGATAATACCTTTTATGCACTTCCATCTACAATATCTTCTTAGGTTTTCAAGATGAACATATGAATGAGTTTCCAAAGCAATGTATTTTCAAAAAAGTAAAATACACAGAAAAAAAGGTACGGTTTTGAAAGTTTTGAGACTGCAAGAGGTATGTTAGGAGGTTAAGTTACAAGTTCACTTCATTACAAAATCAAGCTGATACATAGATGGAAGGAGATGATATAAAGTTACTTCTACAGCAAAACATGCCGTAGGGATGAAGATATCTGAAGTAAATAAACTCCCAATTTAAACTATTGGGATGTGGTTTGAGAATGCAGGCATGACAATTACAGAACTTTGTTCTTAAATCACTGCAAGGAGAACTCAGAAACACTAACAACTTACTTGAAAATGTGTGCTTAACAGCACATATAGACACCAAAGGTGTGAATGGTGATGAAATTTCATTCATAACAGAAACAAAGCAGCCATTAAAGAGAAGACGTTTAAGCAGTGCACGCTGGCACTCAAGAATAGCACATTGGAAACACGAAGAGGTGATATATCCCACTTGCCCACATCGCACAAACTGTTCAGCCAAGTAGCTGATTCACTTGGAAGTGTCAGTGAAGTTTCAATAAGATACAAGGGATATTCCAATATGTTTGCTATCTAGTATCAAGTCACCAATACAAGAAACTATCAATTATGCTCACTGTTCACTTACAGTATATCACAGTGTTGCAAGTATGTCCAGTCAGACAATATACTACCCCATTGCTACCTACCAGTCAGAATGATTTGAAGGAAGTAAGCAAGCAGAGTTTAATGTCCTGTCAACTGCAAAGTCATTAGAGATGGAGTACAAGCTCAGATTATGAAAGGATGGGGAAGAAAATAGGATGCGCCCTTTTCAAATGGACCATTCCTCCATTTGCCTGGAGCGATTTAGGGACAATGTGGAAAGCCTAAATCTTCATGGCCAGATGGGAGTTTGAACTGCAGTCCTCCCAAATGCAAGACCAGTGTGCTAACCATTGCGGCAAGTCCTACGGTGGAGAATGGTTTGAGGGATATTACACAGATATGAGAGTTCTTGTGCGACTCTCCATATCAGCTGACTGTGCCCATCTGCGGCGACAATAATCAAGCAACATGTGCTTGTCATTCAGCTGTCTGTGGCAGCTGACTGATCAGAGAAAATCCCAACCCTTATGGACAGGTTTCAGGGTTTAAGAGTATGATGGCTTATTAAACATGAACCATAATTTAAATCTTACAGCTGTGGTTGTGAACAGAAATGTGTGCAACCTTGACGGGATGTTGCTGGGGCTGTCTAGAATCGCACTGTGATGCCACAGTTAGCAGGGTATGATCACTCAAGTGAGGCCACCAAGTGCAAAATTACCAAGTTTCTTGTGAAAGAAGGCCCCAAAACATCTGGAAATTTTGATGAGGCTCTGTGCAGTTTGGGGAAGAACCGCTTTGAAAACCAAAGTGTATGAATGGTATTAAACATCTGTGGCAGGATGGGTAGCTGTGGGTGACATAACCACTGGAGATGATCCTGTGCAAGCATCACAGTGGATGACGTTCATGTCACACAGGAGTTTATTGCAGAAGGGGCCAGACAAATCTTTCTGAAATTGCTTCAGTGGTAGGAATAAGCAATGGAAGTACTCAAGCCATCATCACTGGTGATTGTTTTGCATGACACTGCTAGGCTGCAGTGTACTACTACAATGAAGGGAAAAAATTGAGCGAAGTCACTGGCAACTAACATCCCCCTTACAGTCCAGATTTATGACCCTGCTCCTACCACATGTTTGGTCTGCTGAAAGAATATTTTCTTGACACCAGAGTCATGACAATGCAGCTGTAGAGGAATCCGCACAGAAGTGGCTGTGCGCGCGCGCGCGCACACACACACACACACACACACACACACACACACACACACACACACACACACACGTGGGGGGAATTAGAGTTATGTGTCAAGCTAGATTTGGTGGCCAGGGACCTTTTAAACCTTGACTTGGACATGGCCTCCCTGGCAGATCAAGATTGGAACAGGGTACAAAATGCCTCTTGGTCCCCAGTAGAGTGCACCAGGAAAAATGCCTCAGTGTGCCAGTCTGTGGCGTTTCAATTTACGTTTAAGGAAGCACAGCAGATGGTGGGAGGATGCCCACTTATTAATCCAAGTGGCAAGCAGTATGATGACACTACCCTACAGGTAGGAATGTGCCTATTTTAAGTTTCATCAGTGCAATGGTGCAAGTAGCCAAAACTTCCACTGGATGTGACAGAAGACATCTATAGGCAGACCTGCAGAGCACTCAAGACAAAAGCTCCAAAATCTAACATTTCCAGTGATGAGAAGCTGACACTTAAAAGGCTCTAGAAGACTGCAGCATTGTGGTTTTGCCAGCAGACGAAGTAAACTATGTTAATTTTGCAGCAGAGGGATTATGATGAGAAAGTTTATTAACTTCTGGAGGATGCAGCATACATATTTTCAGAATATGATCCTACAGACAGGCTGGACAAGACAACCACAGCTCTCTGAGGCAACAGCCATGCCTGCACGATTATTTTCTAATAACTACGGTCTAGAGCACCAGTTCAACATTAACTGTATGGACTGCCAAAAGTACACGAACAGGGTATGCCAATACACCCAATTGTCACCAGTTTCTTCAAATACTTACCTGGTGGGTACATTGATGTGCCAATGTCACTGAGCCCATATGTGGGCAAGTGGATTCACCACATCCACAATTCAGGACTTCTTTAGTGTCTTGAGCAACTACATATCACAGAATCTCATGTAATTGTCAGTTTTGATGTGGTCTCCCTGTTTACCAAGGTACCATAGAAAAAACTCGCTGGAATAGATAAATTTGATAGTGCTCTAGTGGACCTGCTCAGACATACAGGGTGTTTCAGAAGTGATGGTCAATAATTCACACGTTGAACGTACATGCTAAAAGTAGCTAGAAAGCTCCAATAAACATGGGTGCACAAATCAACCATTGTTGTGATACAACACTTTCTGTTTCAGTTCAAAAATGGTTCAAATGGCTCTGAGCACTATGGGACTCAACTGCTGAGGTCATTAGTCCCCTAGAACTTAGAACTAGTTAAACCTAACTAACCTAAGGACATCACAAACATCCATGCCCGAGGCAGGATTCGAACCTGCGACCGTAGCGGTCTTGCGGTTCCAGACTGCAGCGCCTTTAACCGCACGGCCACTTCGGCTGGCTCCTGTTTCAGTTCATTAGCTTCTAGGAACACATGGCATCTCTAAACGTTAAAGTAGGTGCTCGAAATGTTGTCCATGCATCTGAATGCAACACTGAATTCTTGTCTGAAATGAGCTGCAAATCCTCTCAGGCAGTTCTGGAGAATTCTCTAAATGCTGGAAGGCTGCTTTGATCCACAACTATAATTTAAGAGAGTAGACCTCAGTAGCATAGTTCAGGCTTTTGACATGCCCCCCACAACGAAGTCCATGAATTTTAATCCAGCCCTTGAGGCCATTGCATAGGCCCTGCTCTACCTAACCAATGTTGACCGTAAGTCCAAGTTAGAAGCCAGCACACTTATAAATAAAAATGTGAGGGAGCACAGTCATGCATGAACCACATGGTCAGGTGTTTGTTCAGTGAGACATAATCACGTGCATCTGTAAGTACAGTCCACAGGAACTACATGTACTTCTGTCCGGTTACTTTCTGTGGTAGAAAGTGTGATCCGATTATGCAGTCTTTGAGCAGTCCTGCCCTGATGTTCAACAAATAACGCTGCTGTTGTCATGAAATGTGCTGCATTAGGATTGACACTGGACGAAATGTGACAGTTATGTTAGTTGAGAAATACCGTCACAAGTAAATCCAGCCTCATTCGTGAACAGAATACTTCTTACAAACAGGTGTTTCAGGGTACACTGCTTTTGCACCCATTGGGAGAAATCCTCTCTGGGAGGGAGGTCTGCATCATTGAAGGCTTGCACTCACTGGAGATATGGACAGAGTACTTGCCAATGTTAATTCCACCACACACTGTTATGACTCTGTAGGACACACACTTGGGTAGCAATCCTCCTCATTGAAGCACTCCGACGTTCATGTAGGCCTCCACCACTTCCTCAACATCTGGTTTTATGGATCTGGGTCAAATGGTTCTGAGCACTATGGGACTTAACATCTGAGGTCATCAGTCCCCAAGAACTTAAGAACTACTTAAATCTACACTCCTGGAAATTGAAATAAGAACACCGTGAATTCATTGTCCCAGGAAGGGGAAACTTTATTGACACATTCCTGGGGTCAGATACATCACATGATCACACTGACAGAACCACAGGCACATAGACACAGGCAACAGAGCATGCACAATGTCAGCACTAGTACAGTGTATATCCACCTTTCGCAGCAATGCAGGCTGCTATTCTCCCATGGAGACGATCGTAGAGATGCTGGATGTAGTCCTGTGGAACGGCTTGCCATGCCATTTCCACCTGGCGCCTCAGTTGCACCAGCGTTCGTGGTGGACGTGCAGACCGCGTGAGACGACGCTTCATCCAGTCCCAAACATGCTCAATGGGGGACAGATCCGGAGATCTTGCTGGACGGGGTAGTTGACTTACACCTTCTAGAGCACGTTGGGTGGCACGGGATACATGCGGACGTGCATTGTCCTGTTGGAACAGCAAGTTCCCTTGCCGGTCTAGGAATGGTAGAACGATGGGTTCGTTGACGGTTTGGATGTACCGTGCACTATTCAGTGTCCCCTCGACGATCACCAGTGGTGTACGGCCAGTGTAGGACATCGCTCCCCACACCATGATGCCGGGTGTTGGCCCTGTGTGCCTCAGTCGTATGCAGTCCTGATTGTGGCGCTCACCTGCACGGCGCCAAACACGCATACGACCATCATTGACACCAAGGCAGAAGCGACTCATCGCTGAAGACGACACGTCTCCATTCGTCCCTCCATTCACGCCTGTCACGACACCACTGGAGGCCGGCTGCACGATTTTGGGGCGTGAGCGGAAGACGGCCTAACGGTGTGCGGGGCCATAGCCCAGCTTCATGGAGACTGTTGCGAATGGTCCTCGCCGATACCCCAGGAGCAACGGTGTCCCTAATTTGCTGGGAAGTGGCGGTGCGGTCCCCTACGGCACTGCGTAGGATCCTACGGTCTAGGCGTGCATCCGTGCGTCGCTGCGGTCCGGTCCCAGGTCGACGGGCACGTGCACCTTCAGCCGACCACTGGCGACAACATCGATGTACTGTGGAGACCTCACGCCCCACGTGTTGAGCAATTCGGCAGTACGTCCACCCGGCCTCCCGCATGCCCACTATACGCCCTCGCTCAAAGTCCGCCAACTGCACATACGGTTCACGTCCACGCTGTCGCGGCATGCTACCAGTGTTAAAGACTGCGATGGAGCTCCGTATGCCACGGCAAACTGGCTGACACTGACGGCGGCGGTGCACAAATGCTGCGCAGCTAGCGCCATTCGACGGCCAACACCGCGGTTCCTGGTGTGTCCGCTGTGCCGTGCATGTGATCATTGCTTGTACAGCCCTCTCGCAGTGTCCGGAGCAAGTATGGTGGGTCTGACACACCGGTGTCAATGTGTTCTTTTTTCCATTTCCAGGAGTGTAACTAACCGAGGCAGGATTTGAACCTGTGACCATAGAGGTCTCGCGGTTCCAGACTGTAGCACCTAGAACCGCTCGGTCACCCCGGCCGGCTGATCTGGGTCACCATTCTCATACATGGTGTGCAAAACTCCCAGTTTCTCTACGGCACTGGTGCCTGTCACATCACATCGCCTGTAGAGAGGAAAAGCTTCTTCATACAATCGTGCAGCCTGAAGAGCACTGCCACTTGCTATGTCATACATAAAGGGCAACCTCTGTCCGTGGTGCCTTCCCATTCATAACAGTGAGGCTGGTACCGCACAGTGCATGGAGGGGGAAAGGGAATTAGTTGTGCATGCATAAACAAAAGTCTATCTCAAACCTTGTGATACCAATGCAAATACCATCGTATCCAGGGGCATTTACAGTTAGTTCCTAACTTGAATTAGTGCAATACATCAGCAACGGCTGATTTGTGGACCCGTGTTTATTGGAGCTTTTTAGCTACTTTTGGCCTGTACTTGCCATGTGCCAGTTATTGACCATCACTTCTGAAACACACTGTATATGGACTAACATTTCTCTGTGTGGGGCCAATATTACAAGCAGACAGTAATGGCCATGGGCTGCCCTCTGTCTCGAGTGGTTGCCAATCTGTTCTTGGAAACATTTGAGGAGGAAGCATAGATACAGCTAGAAAAAAACTCGCAGGCTTATTCGGCCTACATGAACGTCGGAGTGCTTCAATGAGGAGGATTGCTACCCAAGTGTGTGTCCTAAAGAGTCATAACAGTGTGTGGTGGAATTAACATTGGCAAGTACTCTGTCCATATCTCCAGTGAGTGCAAGCCTTCAATGACGCAGACCTCCCTCCCAGAGAGGATTTCTCCCAATGGGTGTAAAAGCAGTGTACCCTGAAACACCTGTTTGTAAGAAGTGCATGACCTCACGATAGCAAAAGGCTCAATTAGATTTTACAACACCTTAACTCATGCTACCTGAATATAAAGTTCGCCACAGAACTGGAAAGTTACAGTCATCTGTCATTTTTGCATGTACTGGTCAAAAGGAGAGCAGATGGGTCATTTGGCCTAGCGTGTTATCAGAAACCAAAGCACACTGATTTATACCTGCAAGCTACAAACTGTCTTCACATAGCACATAATAATGGAGTCCTGAGACACTGGTCCAGAGGGCAAACACCTTGTCACACCAGACATCAGAAACAGAGTTCCAGGCTCAGTCTTCTGCAAAAATGGATGCACAATCAAACAGATTCAGAGGCCTTTCAACTAGCCACTGCACACATTAGAGAAGATCAAGATGAAGCAAAGGCCGTAATTTACCTGCCCCATGGGCCTCAATTTCTGACAATATTTGCAAGACTCTCAGAAGCATTAATATCATAATAAGACTTCTGGGAATGTGAAAGCTGACTTTGGTTTATGAAGATCAGAAATTTATGATACATCTTGCCAATGTGACGTGTTATACGTCGGCAAAATCACTAGGGCAGTGGACATCAGATGCCAATAACATCAGAAGCACACCCGGCTGTGCCAATTAACTAAATCAGCCATTGTTCAGCACTGTCTGGAATTTAATTGTATCAAAATGTACAAAAACATGAGGGCTTTGGCACAGATTTCCATATACTGGGACAGTGTTCTAGGAGTCAGCAGAGATACAGGTGGCAAAAGTAACCCCATTAATCATGACACAGAGTAGCAACTCCACAAAGCTTGGTATCCTGCACTGGAGCTGCTAAAAATGCAATTTTTGCAGCAGCAGAACTAAACAAAAGGAGCTGTGAATGCAGACATAGGGAACAAACCCCTACACAGAGCATAACTTGCAGGAGGAATGTAACCTCGTGACATCTTTGACAATCATCAGTATTTCGACATATGCATAAAAAAGAGACGTGCATATCCAGGGCACAAATAGAAACCTCAACCTGCAGAAACTAATTGGAACTAATACGAGCTTCGCACACTCTGAGAACATGAATTTTGACAACTACTCTTTCTCTTTGCCTAATCTGAAGATCACTGAATTAACTTCCCATTGCTTTTGTCAAGTAATACTGATGCAATATAACCACATGAAGTTTTTGCACTGAAAGATTTGAATGGAGTCTATGGTACCATATACTCACCGTTACAGCATTGATGTCAGACTCGTGGCCAGGAAAGGTTTGCTTGCATGAACCCTCTCTGATGTCCCACAACTGCAACAGAAATAAAAGTTTACTGATAAATATTAATAAAAGGTACAATTAGTTAAGATACTCTGTCACATTTACATGAAGAGTCATTCAAACAATAACAAATACACCAACCATTCATAAATTTCAGATGTATTATTCCAGGAAAATAAGCAGCACCACTGCAGTGACTATGGTGGCAGTTTGAACTATCAAGCGTATACAACATGTGGGCAGTCAACCAGTCAGTTGTGAGCAAGGATAAACCTAACTACTGGGTGTGTGGCCCCAGTGTGTCAATGTTTTAATGCCACAAATTATAATGGAGCAATGTCTCAAACATGAGTTCAAGACATTATCCAGACTGTTTTGAGAAAGAGAAAAGAGTGTGCAAAGTTCATTCCGTAGACCTCGACTCATTAATAGAAACGACACATGGACACCAGCTGCAACTCGATTGTAATGAAAAATGCAGTTCATTCTTTTCTGTAAATAATTATCACAAGTGACAAGACTTTGTGAATAATCTTTGGTGACAAGACTTACATCAATCTATCACAAAATGACAAACTGCATAATGGTGTCTTATGTTCCGCCGAGACATAGAAGGCACAAATGTCATGTGCGAGTTAAGCAATATCCCAAAGAAGGATTTTTCTGACAGTTTAACAAGGTCACATGAACACTGTGTACACTGTATTGAACTGGGTGGAGGGGGATGTGGAACACTAAGCTTTAAGACCACTGACTTTTCTCTCGTTTTTATTAATCCAGCATGCAAACTTTAGACTGACATGGTCTATTTAGGCACCTGTAGTTTGTGATACAGGTTGCCCAGCGAAGAAGCACCATTTTAAAAATTAAGTATCTCTAAAACAAGGATCAACAAACCAGTGCAACAAATGGTATGTTCATTGTGAAAACTATAAAGATTTTATACAGAACTTTTGCAGTAGTTCAAAAAACTTCTCACAGATGGCACTGTACACTGTGCAGCTCTTAAAGTATTAGTGAGCATAATTGAACTAGCCCTCCACACGAAGTCTTTGCAATCACATCACGATCTTTTCAAAATACCCACTATCTGCAGTACAGAGGTGGTGCAAACGAACAATGAAATTTGCTATGAATGAACAGAAATGGCTTCAGATACCACACAGATCGTCAATTCAAGCTTGTATAGCATGGTGGGATGTTCATGTGGATGGTGTCCCTCACTGTGCTCCCACAAAGTACTCTAAGGAAGTCAGATCGGGTGAATATCCCTGTGCTAGCAAATGTGCAATAATCCAATGCAATGGCTATTCCCAAAGTAGTCACCAAGAAAGTGAAACACCTGTTCAGTGTGACGTAGTCTGGCTCCATTTTCCATGAACCACTTGGTGCCTGGACAATCCTCCAATACTAGCTGTGTAGCAACTAACACCTCCAAAATTGTAATTTAACGTTCACTAGTTATCTTTTCTTGCATGAAATAGGGTCAATGATGCTTCTGCAGCAAACTGCAACCCTAAGAGTAACTTTGGGAGAATACAGTGGTTTCGCTTTACACAAACAGATTTTTTGGAACTCCAAAATTGTCTGTTTTGTTTATTCATGACACCATTCAGGTGGAACATACTTCATCTGTGAACGAGATGCAGTCAACATCAAATTCTTAATTATAAATAATTGTGAGAATCTGGTTCACAAAGCCATCCCTAAGTCTCACAGCTCATGCACGCAAGGCCTGGTAGCTTTGCATTTTGAATAGAAACATGTGGGCTGTGTCTCAGTATTTTCTGTGTGCTGGGATGTTTCAAACCAGTCTCTGCTACAATTCTTCGGACAGATTTTCTTGGACTTTGTTGAATAAACTGTGACGACATTTTCAGAAGTAACTACAGTTTGCCTGGGGGGCCCACGCTCCCCAATGTATCATCTACACAGCCTTTCCATTGAAATTTGGCAAAGAGCTTGGGCATGGCTTTCATATGGGTCATTTTGGAACATTAAATCAAATGCACACACTGCACCTTTTTGCCATGTAACTGTGCATTTTTCTGTGTATTTCTGTACCATAAAAACTTTTTGTTCATTGAAATACATGATTTCAAGCCTTTCCTTTGGTACTAACCTTCCACATCTCAATAGTGGAACTGATAGCTCTAAAATGTGTCACTATTTTTGGCAGTATGTATTGTGACTGGAGTACCATCTGTTAGCAGCTTTTCTAGCTATTCTGAAACTTCTGTGCAAGTCTTACAGCTTTTACAATAAACATACCCTTTGTTAAACTCATCTATCAATCTTAGTTTTCAAGATATTTAATTTCGAAATCACCATCTCCACTGGGCACCCTGTACCACAAACTGCAGGCGCCTAAGTAAATCTATCCTGCAGTTGTTTTCATGACCACACATGTTACCATGTGCTGCTTATCAAATTGGGTCTGCAATATGCTAACATACAAATGCAATAGCAGTCTAGTCCATAGAATTTTAAGTCTACTTTATTTCACTACAAAAGGTTTACAAATTGTTATACCTGGGTACTCTTTTCAGCACAAGTAACACTTTTTACTTCAGATTAAGTTAATACTTTAAGCATGATGATGATGCCCTCATGCTCATACACAATCAAGTGCCATATTATCATACAACATTAATGAAGACACAAGCAGTCCCATTAACCAACAATACGATGATATTACTTTAAGACTGACAAATATTTGCTGTAACTGGTAACAAGAGACTGCAAGAAAGGAGGTACTACAGAATTAGATGATGAAACAGGTTTTTCTTCAGTTCATTCTTAAGTGTTACTACTACAGTCAATTTTTTCAACTTTTGTAATCAGGTAACAAATCAAATGAAACTTCGTCTTCGTAAAGTGCTCTCAGCATTGTTTTGCTTATAAAAAGTGGCTTTTTAATGCACCCTCATAACCGTCATTTAGAGTTTGAACATCCAGACACTTATCCTTTTATCTGCAGTGCACAAGGTGGCTGAACACTTAAATGGATGGATTTATGTTTATTAGCACAGAGCCCTTGTTGTTGTTGTGGTCTTCAGTCCTGAGACTGGTTTGATGCAGCTCTCCATGCTACTCTATCCTGTGCAAGTTTCTTCATCTCCCAGTACCTATTGCAACCTACATCCTTCTGAATCTGCTTAGTGTATTCATCTCTTGGTCTCCCTCTACGATTTTTACCCTCCACGGTGCCCTCCAATGCTAAATTTGTGATCCCTCGATGCCTCAAAACATGTCCTACCAACCGATCCCTTCTTCTAGTCAAGTTGTGCCACAAACTTCTCTTCTCATCAATCCTATTCAACACCTCCTCATTAGTTACATGATCTACCCACCTTATCTTCAGCATTCTTCTGTAGCACCACATTTCGAAAGCTTCTATTCTCTTCTTGTCCAAACTAGTTGTCGTCCATGTTTCACTTCCATACATGGCTACACTCCATACAAATACTTTCAGAAACGACTTCCTTACACTTAAATCTATACTCTATGTTAAAAAATTTCTCTTCTTCAGAAACGCTTTCCTTGCCATTGCCAGTCTACATTTTATATCCTCTCTACTTCGACCATCATCAGTTATTTTACTCCCTAAATAGCAAAACTCCTTTACTACTTTAAGTGTCTCATTTCCTAATCTAATTCCCTCAGCATCACCCGATTTAGTTTGACTACATTCCATTATCCTCGTTTTGCTTTTGTTGATGTTCATCGTATATCCTCCTTTCAAGACACTGTCCATTCCGTTCAACTGCTTTTCCAAGTCCTTTGCTGTCTCTGACAGAATTACAATGTCATCGGCGAACCTCAAAGTTTTTATTTCTTCTCCATGAATTTTAATACCTACTCCGAATTTTTCTTTTGTTTCCTATACTGCTTGCTCAATATACAGACTGAATAACATCGGGGAAAGGCTACAACCCTGTCTCACTCCTTTCCCAACCACTGCTTCCCTTTCATGCCCCTCGACTATTAACTGCTATCAGGTTTTTGTACAAATTGTAAATAGCCTTTCGCTCCCTGTATTTTATACCTGCAACCTTCAGAATTTGAAAGAGAGTATTCCAGTTAACATTGTCAAAAGCTTTCTCTAAGTCTACAAATGCTAGAAAAGTAGGTTTGCCTTTTCTTAATCTTTCTTCTAAGATAAGTCGTAAGGTCAGTATTGCCTCACGTGTTCCAACATTTCTACGGAATCCAAACTGATCTTCCCCGAGGTCCGCTTCTACCAGTTTTTCCATTCGTCTGTAAAGAATTCGCGGTAGTATTTTGCAGCTGTGACTTATTAAAGTAATAGTTCGGTAATTTTCACATCTGTCGACACCTGCTTTCTTTGGGATTGGAATTATTATATTCTTCTTGAAGTCTGAGGGTATTTCGCCTGTCTCATATCGTGCTCACCAGATGGTAGAGTTTTGTCATGACTGGCTCTCCCGAGGCCATCAGTAGTTCTAATGGAATGTTGTCTACTCCGGGGGCCTTGTTTCGACTCAGGTCTTTCAGTGCTCTGTCAAACTCTTCACGCAGTATCATATCTCCCATTTCATCTTCATCTACATCCTCTTCCATTTCCATAATATTGTCCTCAAGTACATCGCCCTTGTATAAACCCTCTATATACTCCTTCCACCTTTCTGCCTTCCCTTCTTTGCTTAGAACTGGGTTGCCATCTGAGCTCTTGATATTCCTACAAGTGGTTCTCTTCTCTCCAAAGGTCTCTCTAATTTTCCTGTAGGCAGTATCTATCTTACCCCTAGTGAGACAAGCCTCTACATCCTTACATTTGTCCTCTAGCCATCCCTGCTTAGCCATTTTGCACTTCCTGTCGATCTCATTTTTGAGACGTTTGTATTCCTTTTTGCCTGCTTCATTTACTGCATTTTTATATTTTCTCCTTTCATCAATTAAATTCAATATTTCTTCTGTTACCCAAGGGTTTCTATTAGCCCTCGCCTTTTTACCTACTTGATCGTCTGCTGCCTTCACTACTTCATCCCTCAGAGCTACCCATTCTTCTTCTACTGTATTTCTTTCCCCCATTCCTGTCAATTGTTCCCTTATGCTCTCCCTGAAACTCTCTACAACCTCTGGTTCTTTCAGTTTATCCAGGTCCCATCTCCTTAAATTCCCACCTTTTTGCAGTTTCTTCAGTTTCAATCTGCAGTTCATAACCAATAGATTGTGGTCAGAATCCACATCTGCCCCAGGAAATGTCTTACAATTTAAAACCTGGTTCCTAAATCTCTGTCTTACCATTATATAATCTATCTGATACCTTTTAGTATCTCCAGGATTCTTCCAGGTATACAACCTTCTTTTATGATTCCTGAACTAAGTGTTAGCTATGATTAAGTTATGCTCTGTGCAAAATTCTACAAGGCGGCTTCCTCTCTCATTCCTTCCCCCCAATCCATATTCACCTACTATGTTTCCTTCTCTCCCTTTTCCTACTGACGAATTCCAGTCACCCATGACTATTAAGTTTTCGTCTCCCTTCACTACCTGAATAATTTCTTTTATCTCATCAGAGCCCTTTCATCAAGTAATTATTGAGAAATGTTTGTGTGCTAAAAAAAGGTAGGATGATGACAGATTCCTCCTAATGTGCCACACTAGGTAACTGCCATTCAAACAATCTCCTTCACCATATTCTTTTTCTGAATAAAATGTGTCACAATTGTGACATTCAGCATTACCTTGCCACAGACTGGTGCACAGTTACCACCACCAATCTCTCAAACTCCCTAACATAAATAAGTTTTTTTTTCTTTCTTTTCAAAACTGTCTTCTTTGCAAACCAAGGTCAAATAACGTTATATTTTATTCAACGGAGTTAATGTTTCCATCACAAAGAGAAATTTTATTTTTCTATTGCAATGTGTGGCAATATTTGTGGTGAAATAGGACCCGTGTCAACAGTAACAATGCTTTATATCTCCAACCATGTTCTTTGCTCAGTTACAATTCGTTGATTTGTTTAACTTTCTTACAGTTTCAGAAAGCGAAGTAATGGTAAATTGGGGGTATGTGGATGAAGACTGACTTCTCATTTTGTAAATAAAATGAGGTCATAGTGAAATTAAACCAATTGACTGAGGACATGAACCATTAAGCCAATGAAAGTTAACTGCTTACCTACTACACAAATGATGCACCCAAGCCTTCTGAGGATTATTTTTGCAATCATCTCTTATTAAATTTCCACCTGAGAATACTCATTTTACAAACTACTCAGAACAAACTTAAAAAGATAAGAACTTCATTACGAATCATAGAACTCTTTGTAACATTTAATTTCATTTGAAGGTTAATCTAGTTTTAACTTTATAGCCATCAAAGCAATAATAAGAAAATAAAGGGATTTCCAATATCTTGATTTTGTTTTTCCTCTTATATATTTAATACTGTCTATAGCTGGAACTAGTAATCATTTCAAGTGAAGTGATGAAGACTGCAGAATGAGATTTTAACTCTGCAGCGAAGTGTGCACCGATATGGAACTTCCTGGCAGATAAAAACTGTGTGCCCGACCGAGACTCTAACTCGGGACCTTTGCCTTTCGCAGGCAAGTGGTAGAGCACTTGCCCGCGAAAGGCAAAAGTCCTAAGTTCGAGTCTCGGTCCGGCACACAGTTTTAATCCGCCAGGAAGTTTGATGAAGACTTAATTATTTTCTTAGATATCAAGGTCTCACGTCTTCTAAAAAACCAAGACGCATTTCAAGAATTCCATGACTTTTAAACATGAAATAACTAAATTCCTGAATGTAGGGACAAGAATTAAATGGAACTGAACATATAACAAAATTAATTTATAGGCATCCATTACTTTCACACAACTGTGTACTTATTTTGCAGTCAACTTCCCACATGTACCTTTGCGGCAGCAAGGCGGAAATAAAGTAAATGTATACAATAAATATTGCAATGAAACCACAAAAATTTTGCAAGCTTTATGAACAACTGATTATTGAGAAACTACATTCACATGAATGCCATGGTAGGAAGGATGGATGGATGATTGGGTTTAATGTCCCATCGACATGAGGTCATTAAAGACGAAACAAGCTCGGTTAGTGCCAGAGATCGTGAAGGGAGATGGCCATGCCCTTTTGAAGCAACCATCCCGGCATGTGACTGAAGCCATTTAGGGAAATCACGGAAAACCTAAATCAGGATGGCTGGATGTGGGTTTGAACCATCGTCCTTCCGAATCAGAGTCCAGTGTGCTAACCATTGCGTGAATGTTGTGGGAAATATAAATTTTGTGACAACTAGGAATACTGCATTCATTTTACAAGGTCATTCTTTATAAAGTTTTGATTTATTATCATTTTTCCTGATCTGTCAGCACTGCATCAGATCAGACTTCAGTTTATACGAAGTAATCAAGTCAATAACAGTTCAAACAAAGTAGAGCTAAGTGCTGTATTCAGACAATTTTTTTCCCCAGATATTCCTACAAATGTTTTCAAAAATTTTATACCCAGAAACTGTTACAAAAACACACTGTTGTAGAATATCAAAGAACGCTTATTGTACTGAATTCTGAATAAACAATACAAGTTTTAACTTTGGTATACCATCCAATTACCATTCAACTACTTTTCCATTTTTTCTAAATTTTTTTCGCAAGTACATCATACACTAACAACAAAAACCTAGAGCCACAGAACACATAAGTGACTTGGTTTAACCCCGAGTCCCAATAACATGAAAAAGTTTAACTTCCAAAATATTTTCATAAAATTACACATTTATAATCATAGTAAACAATGAAGACAAGAAGAAATAGGCAAAAGTACACAATTTTTTTAAAAGTTGTGCTGTCGGTTTGGAACTACTGGGACACAGTTTTTAACCACCCAACATTTCATGAGATATAGTTGAAAGTAGACTCACATTTTACCTTAACACAATACATCTCTAAACTTCCATGAACTACGCACCTAAAACAATTTACTCTTAAGCAACAGGCAAAAAATGGGCCTAAAATTCAATAAATTCTGTATCAAAGCCGCATACTGCCCCAGTGGCATTTTGAAACCACCCATAAAAGCAATCGTATGCACTCAAATTACATTACAGTAACTTTCGATATGCATACATTCAGTGTCAATGGCAACCTCAATATGATAAAAAAGCGTCAGTCTCCCAGAATCAGATAGCACAACCTCTGCATCAAATGGCTTTGAATGCTGCTAGAATGCATTACTTTCATAAAAGTAATTCATGGTTCCACCATATGACTGTCTTCCAACAGCACTGGTGGTTTCATGCTGAAGACACTGGTACTTCAAAACAAAATTTGTGAATTTGTGGTTTCAGGCACTAACACTGACCCTGATTAGTTTACTTTTAATGTTTTTCATTATACTTCCAAATTTGCTTCATTACATCAAGATGGGTTAATTATTTTCAGTGTTTTTAAGGTATGATACCAACTAGCAGAATGAACTGACCAGGATTTTCAGAGATCCCAGTTATCATGTAACGATCTTTGTTTGACTTTTCTGTATAAATAGAAACCCCATTTGTTAACACTACTGATGTGCAGTGAGTTTCTTGAAAATTAGAGAGATTTTGCTTCATATCTTTCTTTACAGCCTGTAGCATTTTTCATGATGTATGCCACTTTTCTCACACACAATCTTACCTATTTCAAAATACGTCATCAAAGTGCTTTTAGAAATGAGTTCATAAATCAACCACCACCTCATGTTTTTTTTAGCACATTCCACCTTTAAGCTTGATTTCTGTTTAGTAGCAGAGTAGGTGAGCATCAAACAATAATTCAAATGTCCAAGAACCCAAATTACAATTGGTTTTAAGGAATTTTCTACCAGTAAAATTTCAACATGATTTAGATTCTACATTAATGTGGACATCTATTTTTAACAAACACACAAGTGTTTGGAAGGTAAGAACTTATCGTGTTCACAATAAAGCACTTATAACTCAACCTTTGCACAAATTGTTCTAAATACTCTTAATGATAGCTTAAAAGTATTGTTTTGCATATTTCATTTCCATTTTACTTGTTTCCAACCAACACTGTGCACAAAAACCTTTAATTCAACAGGGGCAATGAACTATAACAAAGTTTGATTCATGGGAAAGGAAACAAACCCTGGATTAAGCACTTGACAAACCAAATTTAATATCTGGAAAGTTCAATTACACTAGCACAACTTTACAAATATGCTGCACTGAGTTGTTAGCAACTAACTGCACATGCAGGGGAAAATAGCAGTAACATTGTCTAACAAAAACATTCCTTGTGTGTAGAGACCTAAGTGGATGTACATTTGTTGTGCTCTATGTTTCATGTCTTTTTGTGAGATATAATGCAGCTAGTGTTCATCTCTGGCATATTAGTGTAAAAGGGGGATGCAACATCAACTGAGTTGCGAAATCCATGTAATTAATGTTTATTTACTTAGTATATAAGCCGACTTCCAATATTTCCTTTGTCTTCAAGTAAAATCATGTCTTTCACAAATTCATTTTGTAAACTTATGGTACAATTGATACTAAATTTAAACCGTTTTTCATTTTAATTTTATCGAAGCTTGTGCTGGTGTCGTGATAAAATATGTAGCATTAAATTGTCAAATGTAAACAAACTGTGCTGCTGAGAAATTTTGGCCACACTATCTTTGTTCACAACAATTCCCATGCATCATTATCTAATTACTTGAAAAAAGGGCAAATATTTTCCATGAATTAAAAGTGTTTTGCATAACTTATTTCTTAATAAACTGGTGTTTGATTTACAGTTACTGTAAGTGGAATAGTGTATCACATTACCTCCCTCTGTTAAAAGGGATGTGCACCGTCTACATTTATTGTAAATTTGCACAAATGTCAAATATTTTTAATGATCATAAGGTGAAATACTTTTCAGAGAAATGGCAGAACTGTTATCAAGTTTTAGGCTAGCTGTAATATTTGTAGAGAGAATCAGCAAAGCTTAGTATCAAGATATTTGTTTACTATTCCGTGAAACACTACATCAGGGATAAGATATTTGCTCACTGTTCTGTAAAATACTGCAACAAGCATAATGAAACCCCACTGTCTTTCCTGTTCTCTGACAGGGACAAACTGGTTGCTATTCGTAAGCAGGTGGAAATCATCCTGACTACTGTCAAGTAATTAGATGCTGCTGTGGATGAGTGTTTAGGGAGTTGTGTACCAGACAAACCAAATGTTCCTCAACTACTATTCTCTCTTGCCGGACAGACATGAATCATCATTACTTTTCCATTACATAGTGAGTGGCATGTCAATACTGCATCTAGGTGTCCTAGACAGGGGAGACAGAACATGGAGAATGTTGGAATTGACCCCACCCAGCTAACCAATCAGTTCAAGGTGTTGTCTCCCACTGAGACCAAAACTGAGCCTGAGCCACTGACACACACACCACCTTTTGGGAAAGGTGCTGTATCCTGTAACAAGGTGCAGCTAACAAAAGGGTAGAGGTCTATTCACGAAGGATAATGGTCTATTAATCATTGGTAGTTTAAACATACAGTACCCTTTAAGAAAACAGCAACATAGTATGGGAAGAAACGTCAGGTGCACTCAATGTTTACTCCTGTGGGCCTCATCCAGCACACTGAAGAGGCTATTCCAGCGGCCATTGAGAAAACACGGAACACAATTAAGCAAACGATGCCTGTCTGGGCTCCCATGTCATTTTGATCATTCCAGTGATGAGCAGAGAAGGTTGAGAATGCCAGCCTTGCTCATCATGTTTCAATGACACTCACAATCTGTAGCACTGTACCCAGGACAGATAGTGGCCCCATGGTCCTAAGTCAAGTGGAAGGCTTGAAGCAGATACTATGAAGGTCATGTGCCTCCCTAAACTTCCGCCACACGGTCGAAAGTTGTAGGGTCCCCTACATAGGTCAGGTGTGCACTACATATCAGAGGCAGCTGCCAAAGTAGCTGACTGTATTTGGGGCCACGCATAAGGGTTCTTTAGATTAGGCAATTCAATCCAGATAATAGTAGCTGTAGGAAACCCAAAATTATCAGTGTAAGATGCAAAGTTAGTATGACTGTCAGGAGAGTGTCACACAGGTGTTGAAAGAAATTAACTGCCAACTCCAAGACAAGACAAACTATCCTGAGAAAGTCTAACAATGTTCCAAGACCCAGCTTTATAAGACGACTCTGAATATATTAGAACCCTTACGTATCACTCCCATATGGATCACAAGAACAAAATTACACCACGCACAGAGGAATTTATACTATCACTCCTCCCCCACACTAGACGTTAATGGAATGAGAGAAACCATAATAAATGGTACAATGGGAAATTTTTTTGCCAAGCACTTTACAATGGTTTGTGGAGTACATATGTGAATGTATTTAAGAACGCCTAATTACATGCTCTATTGGCCTGACAAATTTCAACACCCACAATTTTACTTACATAATTTCATGTTAAAAAGTAATTGGAACTGCAGGGTTTACAATGCCCTCCCCACCGTCTCAATTACTTTGTCATTTTTAATGCATTTTATTTAATAAATTAAATTCACCACTAGCAACATACTGTTTTGTCATATTAGTTTGGAAATATTTTCATGAAAATCATTAAGATATTGTGTAATTATGGAAGCAGATCTTAAAATGATTTGTTTTTCAATAATTAGAACTTTATTCCATTAATACCAGTCTAATTTGTCTCTATAGCAACTATGAGAAGAAATTCATTTTAAGAAGAACAAGATGAATTATCCTAATTGCTTTCAGTTTCATTTTAATAAATGAATGCGTAATCCACTCCTTTCAGAACACTATTTCTCCATTTCCATCTATAATAAAGTCCGAGTTTTGAACTATACACATTTCTTCCCCATAATTGGAAATTCTATCAGTTCAAAATAAGCAGAAAGCTCATTGATCATTTTGTCTCCCTCAACACAGCACTTTCATGCTAAATCTGTGTGTCTTCCATTGATCACATCAGCCCTCTAACTGTTAACTGTTCCTTTTATTTGTAACTAAACAGTGTTTCTGAAAAGGAAAAAGTTGGATTCTCCAAACCTTCTTTCCTGCCAAATGCATGTTCTTAAATTTTAGATAAAAACTGGACTGTGTTAGCACACTTAAACTGTAGGCAGAGCTAGTATTACTTTACTGGTGTATTATTTCAATGAGTTACACCACCACTAAGCTTTTAGTTTTAACTATCTTCATTCATACCTTTTATCTCTTCATGAGATTAGTAACAGAAAGCAGCTGATGTGTGAAAGCTAATCAGAAGTTCAGTTTAAATATATATGCTCCTGTGAAAGTGTTAGCAGATGTGCATTTGCAGTAATGTTAACTAGGGAACATTATGTTAATAACTATTTTTTTCGCTTATAGATAAAGTGAATACAAATTCCTGAAAGAGCAAACTTGTGCCATACACAAAATTCTATTTCACATAAAAATACGTATTCCCACAATATTTCATGTGATTAAGTGCTTTAAATAGTTTTATTAAAAACACATTGCACATTTTTCTTTGTTACAGTTTTTAAATCTGTCAAAAATGTGGGGAATCAGTAAATTTAGACCAGTGATCTGCAGTCTTGAAGCATTTAGCAGGCAGTAAACACAGAATGGCCACTTATGTGCAACTCCTAAACCATTTCTTCTAGGTAGAAGATCTTCCTCTTCACACATCGTAGTTTCGAAACGTTCCAAGTATTGTGCAGACTTATGACACTCTTCTTTTATGTGATATTCCTTTACATAAACTGGAAGTCCAGGGTACAGAAACTTTTTTACAAAATACAGAAACTTTGAAATCCCAGAAGAATCAACATTAAGAAAAATTTATGTGCCTGACTATTATGAAGAAATGCTAAGAAAGATCAGACCAGAACTTGAAAATAAGAATTGTGTAAGCACTCGCAGAGCATCAGACTCTAGCCATAGGAAAATGGGTTATCATGTGACAGGTGTGCTAGAAAATGATAAAATAATTTCCAAGTATTGTTTTCTACTAGCATGTAAAGAAATGTCATGCATCAAATCATTTAATAATGGCTCCCTTATTCAATTAATCTCTGCAATTATGGCTGAATGAGGTGACATTTGGTATTGCTTTACTCTTTCTTAAGAATGCTGCTCCATATACGAAGAAGGCAGCTAAACGCCTTCCTGTAAGCTAACCACCACTTGTGTAGAGATGGTTTGCATGGACTACGCGAGCAGTTATGTACATTGTACCCTAAAGTGGACACATTAACCTCAAACGGCAAAAACGTGTTAGTAAAAGTGCCGATTTGATTTGATCAGAGCCAAAAATCTTTATCTTGCACTTCCACCTAGACACAGTTACTTGTTGGGGACCATGGTTGGATGCAGCCGTGTACTACGCAAATGATTTTGAAATTTTTAAATTGTGATTGACGAACTACATAAAGACGACACTTCAATTTAAATTCTTCAGAATTTAACAGTACACTAAAAAATGCATTACCTTACATACCAAAAAAATTAGAAACATCAACCAGTGTCATAGTGGCCCCTTATCAGAGAGCCTGCACAACCGAAACTAGGCGGACTGCTGACCTCCCTTCAAGAGCTCATATCAAAACATTGCCAGTGGATGTAAACATCAACAGACTTTCTTCATAAACATGGCACTACTTTGTGAAAAGCCATTTGACAGAGATCCACCAATTGGAACTAATTTGACTAAGAGTAGCACTCCACAGAATCGGCGTTATAAGCACGCCAGTAGAGTCAGACCGGCAGTGCGTATCTACAGCTAGGACAGCTCCGGCCAATACCTACGCCGGCTCTAGCCCAGAAGACAGTCGTCATAGTCTTCAGTAGAAAGTTTTATCTTGTTGGGCGTAATGCCACTTTGTAATTGTGTAGCATAGTGTTTGGTTATTTGTTTCCATTGTCTTGTGCTCTTATCTGGCTTTTGCCACCACAAAAATTGTTGCATTTCTTGTTCTTGTGTTTGGAAATTAGTGCATGCCAAGAAGGCATTTTAGTTAAAGTGTGTTCAAACTTTATCATTAGTTCTTTCCTGCTGACCGCAGAACACTACAACCAGCTTGTAAACTAAGACAGTTAATGAAATGCATGACACTGAGGAAAAAATAATTCACTGTAAGGTCCAGAAGTGGAAGCTATTGAACAGAAATTTAAAACTGTGTTCGACAAAATCATGGATTTCATACTGTGTGTAAAATTGCCAAGGTTTTTGAAGGGGAAGAAGATGGCGGTGAAATTCTAAGACTATCATGCAATGTTCAAAGATCCTTCTCCCAGTGTTTTGAGTTGTTTTGAGACAACAGACATCACTTTGTGACAGAAAACTTTGATAAAGTTTTCAGGGTGAGCAAGTTGTTTTGATTCATCACTGCCTCAGCACGATTGGCGAGCTGATTTTTTTAACATAAGCATTTACAGTTTTTTTAATATTTGAACTAAATATTTTTTATATTTTTCCTACACATAAAATATGTTTAAGTTTAACACAAAAATCTGTTCCATAGTGATGACAGATGACGAACAACATAACCAAATATTGTACTATTGTAGTCAACAATATTAAACATTTTACATGAACCACTTACAAATTTTCAGTATTGGGGTACAGAACTAATTGCCGTAGTATATTTCACTGCAAAGATTCAATTTTTTATACTTTTGTATCAAACAGCTGTACCTTATTTCTGCTATAGTGCCAGTTGTACTAGTTTCATAACCTCAATTTTCATCAGACTGATACTAACTCTTCCATAAAGTAAATATCTTGTGTATCATTTTAGCTAAAGTAAAACAATGAAGAGTAGTATAACACTAATCATCATTTAAGAACCAACACTAAATAATCTGCTTACACTAAAATATTGTCACAATTGGCATGCGTGGAAACATTTGCAGACTAGTGATAAATGATTGTCAGTGCGAAACCTGCCTACAGTCGTCTTCTTCTTCTTGTTGTAGGATGCTGCGAGACAACCTGCTTGAAATGAGATGTGGTTGGGTTTTGGCACTGTAGTAATAGGGCTTATTCCTCCACAGTAATGAGAAGGAGCAGCTGATATGAAAAATCCCAAGACCATGTGGTGGTTAACACTAGTAGAATCATGACAGCTAAGAGCTGCAGATGACAGCAGTAAGGTTAATAATATGGGACATTATGGTATTGTGTGATCACGCCTGCCAAACTTGGCAAGAGATTTGAGATGCTACAAGTCTACTAGCTTCAAACTTAATGTCTTCAAAAGACTCAGGGCTAAGGGTACTGATGATTAAAGCAAGCAGACAACCCACAGAGTTTAACAACAGTAGCAAAATTGGAGAAAATGTGAAAGTTGAGGGTAATAGTAGTCAGAAGGTTAAAATGGCCAATGTCCTCCTGCAAGGGAGGTTTCATGGGAGGGGAACATCTTAATTAGTACAGTAATTCTGGGTAGTAAATACCAAGTAACAAATTTTTTATGGGGAGGGGCCACCATGAAGTACTTCGCCCATAACCTGAAGTACACAATAGGCTATTTTCCTATGTTAAAAATATGGTTCATATTATTGTTTTTCTGGTTTATTACAACATCCAAATAATATTTATACTCAATATTCTTACAAAGTCTTATTTTATGTATTTATTTATTTATTGTTCAGCTAATTCAATCTATACAAGATGTAGCCTCTAAGTTATTAAATGCATTTTTAAGAGGTTTTTCCATGCATCTCTGTCCAATGCTGTCTTCTGCCAGCTGAAGCCCGCAACTTTCCTGAGTTCCTTATCCCAGCATTCAGGGGGTCTCCCTGGTAGTCTTAGTGTTTTTTTTTTTTTTTTTTTTTCCTGGAACTCCACTCTAAAACTGACTTTGTCCATCTTTCCTCCTCCGTTCGTGCAATATGTCCTGCCCACTGCCATTATAGAGTCTTAACCTGTTCTATAATATCTTTTACTACTGTCATTGCTCGAATGTCTTCACTTTTCTGTCGATCTTTCTTAATGATACCAAACATTGACCTTTCCATAGCACCCTGAGCAGTTCTAAGTTTCCTTTTGAAAAATTCATTTAAATTCCAAGTTTCCCACCCATACGTTAAAACCGGTAGGACACACTGATCAAAATATGTCTTCCGTAAGTAGACTGGCATGTTAGACTTTAAAACATGTTTCATTCCTTCCATAAGACCTCCAACCCAATTTAATTAGACGAAAAATTTCAGGTTTCAAATCCCCTTTTGTGTCAATTGCCACAGATAAACGTATTCTGTAACATTGTTTATGATGTTGCCATTCAGTGTTGCTTGTCCTGCAGCTACTCACTTATTACACCTAAACTTAGTTTTAGAGTCCAACTTCCTGACAACGATCTGTTACGTCTTTTATAGAGGACTGCATTTCCATCTTACTGTTAGCTAGGACCACTATATCATCAGCAAATCTCAGGATGGTGAGCCTTTTACCATTTATCCTTATTCCTCTGTTGTTCCAAATAATTTTGGACATAGCCATCTAGAGAACTGCTATAAATAACTTCTGGGATATATGATTGCTCTGCTTTACTCGTTTTCCAATGGGAAATTCGCACTTGTTTCTTCCAATGTTGATAGATGCTACAGACATGTCATAAATGTTTTATAGGTTTTTTTTCCACTCCTTGCTCGGCTAGTGCTTGTAAGACTGCAGTATGGCTGACAGAATCAAAGGCTTTTTCGAAATCAATGAAGGCTATGCACAGTGGCATTTCATATCCACTGACTCGACTGATTACCTCATGCAGTGTGTTTATAAGGTCAATTGTACTGAAACCACTGCGGAATCCAGTTTGTTCTTTGGGCTGTGCAGTCTCCACTACTATTTTAATGCGACTTATCAGGGTTTTAGTGAACACTTTATATATAAACAGAAAGTAAGCTAATGGAGCGGTAGTTCTTCAGATCATGAATACTTCCCTCCTTATGTAGTACAACTATGTTTGTTTGGATTGGGATGCTGCCATTCTGTATACATGAAATAAAGACTTTAGCCAGATGTTTTTCTGTTTCCTCCCCCATAAGCTTCAGTATGGCAATTGTCAGACCATTATGACCCCCTGCTTTGCCATTCTGCATCTCATTTATAGCTTTTTGTATTTCCTAGTGGTTCGTATGTTCTTTCACATAATTTACTGTAGAAATTCTTTACATGCTTTAGAATTTCTTCCTTTTTGTTATGCACATTATCACCATCAATTGCTATGATTTCGTTTTTACCAATCATAAGCTTTTGTTTAGCTTTCTTGCAGCTCCTTTTATTCTCTAACATTAATTTGATGGTGTTTTCATCGTATTTTAGTACGTCAGCTTTCATATTCTTCCTTATACACCTACACAGTTCTGAATATTCTATCTTGTGACAAGTTTTAACTTTCATCTCTCGTCTTTTTATGAGTAAAGCTTCGGTTTCCACCCTAAACTTTCCTAGTTGTTTAGTAATTTTTGTCACAGTCCACCTATTTGTTTTGCAGTTTCCATTGTCACTTCAGCTAGATTTTCTACTGTTGACTCTTCTAATCTCACTCAAAGGGCACACAGAAAATCCTTTTTCCTTTCGTTCAATTTATCCATATCTATAATTTCTTTTTTCTGTGATATTGGTTTTCTTCGTTCTTGTTGAGTATTAATGTTTATTTTCACTGTTACCAGTTAATGGTCACTAGCAGTATTAAACTTATTCAAAATCTAAAGATCTTTGATTATTTTGGTGTGATTTGAGATGATAAAATCTTTCATTGTGGGTCTCATGATTTGGGCTTCTCAATGGTCATTTTTTATTATGGTGTTTCTTAAAAAAGGTGTTCATGATGAATGATTTATTTTCTTCAGCACAATGAACTAGCCTTTCACCCCTTTCGTTCCTCTCATCGATTCCATGGCAGCCTACTGAGAAATCACCCTGGTTTTTGATACCAACCTTGTCATTTAAGTCCCCAATTACCAGTTTAAAGTGGCAGTCTCGTCCTTTGTTATGTGCATTTTTACTTCATAAAATTCCTCTACTTCATCATCCTAAAAGCTTGCTGTCGGAGCGTATACTTGGACCATTTGTAGTTTTGTATCTTTTTGAGATTTTAATAACAAGCCTTGCTGCTCTACTTGATGTTCCTTATATTATTGATACTTTGTCTTTTCCATCTTTACTTATTAGGAAACCCACACCCTTTGTTCTACCATCTTCATCTCCGAAGTGATAAAGAACATTAATTATGTAATTAAAGCTTAAAAATCATTAAATATCATGATTTGGTCATGTGGTCAAAAACACTTATTGGCTGCAGCTCTGTTGATGTCAGAGGCTAGGTGTAAGACAAAGCTATACACATGTTAGCTAAAGTTACTAGGTTTCTGCGTACTACTTCCACAAACAGCTTCGCTATTTAGTGACAGTAGGCACAATTACAGGTTTTAAGAAACCCCCCGTAACATCATTAAACTCACTCAAAACTAAGGAATTTTTTTAAATTTTGCACATGGATCCACATTTTAGAACTAGATTGTCAACTACCAGTTATGAAAAACAACCCAAAGCATAATGGAATTATTCTTGGCAAATCTTGCAAACCGATTTCCTCTACACAAGACACTCAGCAGAGGCACCACTCTGAGCAGTTGTTCTGCAGTGCAATGGATAGCGCATCTGACTGTAGGTAAAGATGACACTGGTTCAAACCCCGACCCAGGGTCATGTATGTTTAGAAGTTTTACACAAAATACGAAAATAGCATTAGCAAGAACTCACTGTAGCATTTGTTTAAATGGTGGAATGTAATATACATAGCTTCACATTAACCTAGTCTAGCAATGGACAACTGAGGATAATTGCATTTACTTTCCTTCGTACAAACAATTCACATTTTGGAAAGCATTGCTAGTGGTGAAGATGTCACCACATACCCACAGTACAAGAAGGTGTAGGTTAATGAGGTTTTGTATACGGAGAGAGATAAAGCATGTACAACATGCAGATAACACAAACTTAAGGGCTGTGACGTTTGTCAGTGTAAGCTAACATCACTGTGTGAAGCAGACTTACTTCATCTATATGTAAGATGATGAAACTTCAGAAGTTTAAACAATAAGGTTCCTAGCTGGACTTGAAGATAAACATTGTTTCCAAAAAATATGTGGTTGCATTAACCATACGATATCTTTTTGAACATGACTTGTGAGAACAGCAATTGCAAATGTAAGCACACGTAGATGGCAAACGAAAAACAACAATGCTCTGTTTCTGATAGGTGTGGCGAAGCTTCGTAATTGTCATTTAGTTGACATACAAGAAAAAAGTTAAAATATTCTTTCTGGCTGGATTCAAAGCAGTGATCTATGGAAACTAACTATAATTCAACTGTCTACTGCTCTAACAACTATCCTTCCTCAACAGTCGGAAAACATATCTCAGAGGCAAATTAATGTTAACTTCAGAATGCACAATATTTTCAATTAAGCTAGAGAACTTTTTCATCGATGTGGTTGCAATTACGACGTGGCGACAATTTGCCAGTAATGTCCAACCACATTTTATGCATCTTCTCATTCTTTGGGACACTCAAAAACATTTTAGGGGGTTTTATAGATGTATTTGAACAGTGTTGTACTAGACACCATCTGTAACCCATTTTCCAAAACTTAAATTCCATAACAAGCTATCACTGTAAATGAGCTATACAATATTAGGAGCATCGATCTAGCCAGTGATGTCATAGCCATCATATGACAAACACAGTGTTTTAGAGGGGTTTCAAATTATTTGAATTTCATTACTGGTTTTTATAAAAGAATACTGAAATTCAAAAGGAAGAAACATGTTACGACAATTGCCCATTTAAGAGGATTTCCAGAACAGTCAAATACCCTATCGATGAGGGTTAAATCAGCCATCTTGATAGGAATGGCTTCACACTAATGTAAAGATTATAGCTAGGGAGCAAGAAGATTAGCATTTCACGATAAATACAAATACAGATGCCAATCTGCATTTTGCAGACTGATGTCTCAAGCAATCCTTGGAAGAGCATTTCATCTACATCCGTGTCAGTTGTTTGGGCAATCTTGTGTCACGTACCTGTTAGTTTCATGTAACAGCTCCGCTATAGGGCCCAGAAATGCGAGTTTGCAATATATTTAGGCATTGTACAGATCTTCTCACTTCTACTAATGACAGATCTGGCCTATATGACCAAATGTGCTTTTCTGACCGACTTATTTCATACCAGTCTGATGTCTGTTGACATACAGTATAATTTTGTACTCAACAGCCCAAGGCCGAAATCTGGATCGTATAACAAAATAATTGTTACTGCCAAATGGTGCCAGTATCATTCAAAAAATTGATGACTGTGCCGCCAGCCAAAATAAAGATCATCAGTAGACACATACTCAGTTCACAGCAGGAAAATACCACTGCTTCAACAGAACGATAATTCGAAGATAGCTTAAATGTAGCAGAAAGAATAAAAGGGTCTTTCAGGAGGCGGAGAACCTCTGATTTTTGCAACAAACAGTCCAGTCAGAAGTTCCCTAATCCTCCCCCTCCTCCTTTTAAATAGCAAATTTTGAATCACTAAGGCTATGCCTTCACACATTTAGTGTGGCAAGCTTTTGGACTTGTGCATCTAATCATTTACAATCTAAGAAAAGTAGATGCAAACTTTGCTGCCAACAAATACTACATTTTCCAGTCCCTAATTATAGCACAATGGCCAAATTCTTAAGCACTGGATAAAGCATTCTGCCCAATGTTTAAATGTTGAGCCTAGGAGTCACAAAGTAGAGTAATCACACATGGGTAACTGATTAAGCTACATCTTACAGTCACACCACACACTAAAGCACCAACATTTGGCAGTTTCCAGCAAGATTACCTGTACAGTTAATTTACAGAAGTGTTCAGCATAATCAGAGCACCATACGTTCAATCCTCATGATTTTAAATATTTTTCATTAGTACTTTAAGAATAATGTTCCTAACACCTAGTGGAAACAATCTAAGGAGAAATTAAAACTGCAGCTTGGTGTGCACAAAGGGTTACATCTAGACTTTTTAGCAAAAGGTAGAACATTAAAAATGCTTAATAAAAATGATTGTCTCACACTACAGGTAACTGAAAAATTAATTTTATCCTTGTTTTTGGAGCTGTTGATGTTACTATCTTCAATGAATGTGACTGTGTTCAATGCATAGGTAGTATGAATAAAAACACTTCCAGTCACAATCTGGTGCTGTTCTATTGAATTGCACAATACATTTCAGAGCCCAGAGGCATTTTTAATCATACTACCTGTGAAAATGTAAAGTTACGTATGTGCTATGCACAACAATTGTTTTGAGGTCATAGTAATTTAAGAGATGCACACAGACAGCTAAAACTCAATACCACATTACTGAAGGCACAATATACAGAAATGGTGGTTGGCCATATTAGAATTGAATGAAATCTCAAGCAATTAGCAAAAATGAGTATTTCCTTAAACAACTCTGCTAGTGTTGTACTTAAGCTGTGAACTCTCAAAATAGTAGTTGTGAATGGTGTACACCCCCCCCCCCCTTTCACCACAGCAAATGTTTTAATACTTCATTAAGCAATTAGAGAATATACTACTAAAACATTCTAGAAGCAAGTGTAAAATCCTTTCAAGTTTATTTCAATACCACAAAAATAATGTTACAATTCTATCAAGTCCCTTTTTTATTTACTCCTGGTGATCAGTTTTGTCTTCACCTGGTCATCAAACATGTAAAAAAAATAATGCACAATGCACAAAAAATCAAATTGTTAATTTTGCAAATTTGACCTGTGTCTAAGGTGAGTTACTGCAACATAAACTGATCACCAGGAATAAAGAAAAAAAGCAACTTTAGACTATTTCAAGCTTAGTGTTTCATGATCAGTCACTGCAATTCCTTAGAAGCCTTGCCTAAAATTTCTGATCACATTCGTTCTTAATTATGCTTAGTTAAAAGCATGTTTTAACTTTTAGCTTCATCTGATGGCTTCTCAGTTGTCTCTTCCCAAAATGTCGATCTGCTTAGTTGCTTCTTGCATTCTGCTGACCACTGTTTTCCAGTGGTGTTAGCTTCCTTTGCAAATGTGTGATTTGCAACCCCTGATGGTACCTTCTGTGGCATTCATTTCTCTCAAGTCCTGCTTTACTATTTGTAACCAAGTAATTTTTACCTTTGAGTTTATCAAGTTTTTTCCTGTTAATCTAGCACTGTCCATTTACAGATGTGACCACAGAACTTCAAGTATCTTCTATTTACTGCATCAGTAAACTCTTCTAGTGCTGCATACAGGTCCGTAGTTTTTCTTTTAATCCATATGTCATTAGTGGTATCATTTTTCTTAGAATTTCTCTCTTCCTTTGCAATTTCACCAATTTTCAAATGGCATCCTAAAGATTTGTTTGGAGCATATAGTGCCGTCTTGCAATGCTGAAGATTTGCATTATGAGATATCACTTTTGTATTTTAGTGATTCCATGCTATTCTGTCCACTTCCTGGAGTTTAGTGGCTCTTTCTAAATTGGCTTTGCTGTTTAGTCCAGACAATTTCTCCCAACTATTAACAAGAAGACATGTGAAAATTTCCCATATTCCATTTGTAGTGGGGCCCTTCTGATATTTTTATGCAGATTTCCCAATCAAACGATTTCTCATACGATATTTTAAGGTATGTCTTTCGATACTATCTTGTGTAGCTTCTCTATGGCATACTTCACTTCCTCATTAGTTTTAGTGAAGATAGATAGTGCGTCGAGAAACACTAGGCAGTTTAATTCTCTGTCCCGATTATGTACTTCAAAAGGTTCAGAAATTTCACCCAGAAACTTGAGATGATGATGTCTGCAAGGATCTGGCAGATTATCATCTGGTCTTCCTGTCTAAGCTGAGTTGTTCTGAAGTGTGTAAAAGTGTCAACAGTCATATAAACAAGGCAAAAGGAATATACTTATGTACAAAGGGCACGAATAGATGTTAGTTGCTTGTTTGTGATGTATGTGCTTCTATTCCTACATTTAGCTGATCCGCGACACTACAGGTGAAAAAGGGCTGCACACTGCTTATGAACTGCCAGGTGATGGTTTGGGATTTACAGCAGTATCTTTTATGTTTTGTTGGTACATGAAAATGCAAACAAAATACCTCACAGTGGCAATCTATACACAAAAAGAAATACACTGATTACAAAATTTGTACACGAGCCCCACGTGACAGGTCAGCAATGTAATGGGTAATTTGGAGTTCTATTTAATGCACAAAATAGCCAGGACCAAACCACGGCAATTTTCTTATTAATCAGGAAACGAAAACTACGTATGGCAAATTAGGTTCAACTGTCTGGTGCCAGTAACCAAAAATAAATTCAAACCAGCTACCAAATTCAGTTCATTCTTAAAATTAACTAAAAACACAAGTACAAACGTTGACTACTGAAAGCAGACCCATTAAAATTACATACTCTACCAGGAGACACATTCGGTTTTTCCATCCGAACTGTTAGATCACAAGAAACTATTAAATCACTGAAAAGCATTAACTCTTCTAATCATGTTAGTATTTGAACCAAACTATTAAATACCTGCTCCTCGGGTGGAGTGTGTTTTGATAAAGGTGAGGGTTGTAAGTACAGCTATCAGTTCTCTTGTGTAAATACAATACTAAATCTGGAGGGAACACTATTTGAAGAAATTATGATTGGCACATACATACCAATTATTTCTCAATCTACAGAGCATCCTACATAGATCTGGGAGAAGAACAAGTAGAATCAACAGCATTAAATTCCTTGGGTTTCACCAACCGTAATGTTTCGCCTGTAACCCGGTAACACAGTAGGGCAGGAGATACATCATAGTGGGTTTTTTATGACAGGATAGAAGTGCAAGTATCCAGAGTACACAAGAGTTCTTTGAAAACTTTGGTGAAATGTACTGAAGCTGCCCACCCTTTTATTAAACAATCACTAAGCAGATGCCAGACATGCAGGAGAAAATTGAATATGAGGGTTGTTCCAGTATTCTATTAAGTTTAACACTGTAAATTATGAGACAACTCCATATCTTCATGGAAGTACTAACACAAAAAAAGCCACTGTTACAAGCCAAATTTCAGCATGATCTACTTTGCTCAGCAACAACAGGATAGTTTGTGCAGGCAATCCACTGATGACCCTACCATAATTGAAAACAGTTGCACCATGATGTTTATAGAATTTTACAAGGTGGTCTGATCTGCTCACCGAGAGGTATTACCACAGTAACATACCAGGTCAAATTTGAAGTGTTGATACCCAGGTCAATATCTGCTGAAGTAGTTGGTGAACAGATATGAACTGGGAAAAGTGCAAAATCTGTCAAAATGTATGCTTCCAATTTTTGGTCCAGATCTTCAATCTATGTAAAAGTGGAGATAGTGTGCAGCAAACCAGAGTGACATGTAGCTGTTACAGGGCAAATATCAACGTAAAGCACTAATGACATCACGTCATGCACGAGTCACAGTTCCATCTATTTCAGTGATAATAAGCATGGTTCTTGAAACATATGTACTGTTTTCTTGTCTGCAAAGGCTGTTAAGGGGGTGTTCCAACTAACATGAAAACAAAAAACAAAAAAGAGAGAAAGAAAAGGAGTATGAAGACTGACAAGTTGCCACAATCCCTATCCATGTAGGGTGTTGCTAGGATGCAGTTCCTATCCATGTCAGAAGTCCAAGTATACTGCAATAAGTTGGTTGTTGATGCATGAAGGCATCCGACTCCCAGAGTCTAATCACAGAAGGTGACTAACTGTAGATCTGGCCCATTTAAATCTGCAATGAAGCAGTGAGAGCAAATGTCTAGATTACAATCACCAAGAAAATAATCTTAATGATCTGCTCCAGTAGTTTACACCAAGTTGCTGATAAACTGATCTGACCAGAACTGCTGTTTTAGTGTGGATCTTTGTCAATTCTGCAGAAGTACCTCTGCCTCAATGCCCAGTCAAAGAGGCATTTTATATCAATGTTTCTTTGTTCAGAAGAGGTATTAAACTGTACCCAAGTTCATGAATGCTGATGAATATGCTGATGCTTGCATTTCTGCATGATAGTATTCACTAACTTCATGGAGGATCAGTTCAGATGACGGCACTGATAATTCCAGAATTTTGACTGGGGAGAATAATTCATTTAAGCACCTCAACCTGGCCCACACTTGAGATGCTAGACATAAGCTACTGCATTGAGTTACTTCTATCCGTAGAGACACCTTAATCAGCTGTACCATTATGTGGGATAAGTTTGGATGATTTCATGTGAAAAATATCCACCTTTACAGTGTGTACTCTAGCAAGTAGTCCCCCAAGCGCAACACACAGCCATGTCCACCCATCACTAAGTGTCTACTCTGGTTCTCATCAGAAGGTAACAGCTTAGGCATCAACTATGTAAGTCCTGCATTGCCTCAGAATACAATCTGTACACAATACGATAACCTCAGCACAATTAAGGCTACCACAAAGGCTTTTCCGCCAGAGTAATTGTCCATTTATGAAGAAGCCTATCATCATTGCTAGGGAGCCATCTGGTATGTCCTACTCCAAATGATTTGCAGTACTATTAAAGTCTGGAAAACGGGGAGTAAAACTCTAAAGCAGGGACACACTGCCAAAACATGATATCAATGAAAATGTATGTCAGAACTTACAGAATAACCCGAGCAGCACACACATTTAATCAAGGCATCAACAGGTCAAAGGTGAGCTAGATAATCTGAGTAGTACGGGGCAGATAGCGAGAGAGAGGGAAGGGGAAGTGGAGGAGGAGTGCATCAGAAAGATAGAGAAATGATGCAATGGTTTAGTGATCCACACATGGGAGTCAAACCACCTGGGCGCACTGCAGGCTTACCATTAAACCAACACTACATGTACATATTTTCAAACAAAGAATATAACATTATTGTTATTTCCCTGAACAAACAGTTCAAGCCAGACACACCATGTAGTGCACTCAGCTGCAGAACTGCATGTCTTATTTACTTTTCCTCTCTTCACACCACAGGATCTGTCGGGTATCTTTGTGAATGCTACACATAGTGCCAAAAAGCTGTTGTACTTGTGATTAGGAGAGTGCAGTGGCTCACAACTGTCTGAACAAATGTAACATTTGGAACTTTCAAATGCTGTCAGATGACAAGTGCACTACAAATGAGCAAAATGTCAACTTCCATTATGTCAAATGGACTAAGCATCAGTAGTATCTAATAAAAATATGTGGATCATAAGCCAAAGTGTAATTTCTGAAGGACACCGCTGTTGCACAGCTTGCTGACACTAAATTAGACAGCTTACTAACAGGCAGACGTGCTGTGTCATCGATAGGCACACAAACAGAAGGTGTATGAAGCTTGGCTATCTTTCAGAATGCACTTCCTTTCTCTAGCTGTAGAAAATACACCCCCCCCCCCCACAGTGGCCGCGCGCGCGTGTGCGTGTGTGTGTGTGTGTGTGTGTGTGTGTGTGTGTGTGTGTGTGTGTGTGTGTGTGTGTGCACGCGCGCCTGCACGTAGTTTCAGGTCTTATGGTCAAAAGCTTACGTGTTTAGTAGTCTTTTTGTCCCTGACTGTGACTAGACATTTCCATTATATGCTGAGTAGAAATCTATCCTTTTCAAAATAATATTATTCCAGGCCATATTTTCCACTGTGACTGGAAATTCATTCCTTCCACATTAAACTGCAGTTTTGGCTACGAGTCATTTTCAAACATCAAAAATACAGATCTGCATCACAAATACAGATGACAGAGGTATATTTCTGATGCGTACTTTAGGATGCTTTGAACTGGCTTCCTAGCCGAAAGTGCAATTTAGTAAGGAATAAATAGATGTTACATTATCAGCCAGTCATAGAGCAATATTATCCTTCAAAAACATAATTATTAATTATCAGGAAGTTTATTTTGAAGACATGGGTAATTTTCCATGACACTAAACTTGTCATAATAGTAAATTTGTGTTACAATTTAAAAAGAAAGTGGAGTAAGCATATCTGACAATTTAGAAGCAGCAGTGTTGCAGCAACCCACTGCAGCTACTTTTTAAAATAAAATTTCTAACCAAGAAATATCTGCCCTTTACGCCATTGCCACTAACAACACAGCGAAATGGCCCTTACATCTGGCCAAACAGATAAACACGAGTGTAAAAGCTACCTCATTTGAAGCTAACGGAATAGCATTAATAAGCAATCAAAATGCAAGACAGCTACAGTTGACAAAGATCTTAATAACATACCTTTGCTGATGCATCACAAGCTCCAGATACAAATGTACGCATATCTGGAGAAAGAGAGAGAGACATCACATCACCAGTGTGTCCAATAAATGACGTGCACTGCTGTCCTGTTTCGATGTCCCATAACGCACTGCAAAAACATTTACATAGACAAATGATTGAACACAAGTGGCTTTATTAATTTTTGTGTAAATAGATTGATCAAAATTTGAAACAAATGTCTAATTTGATGTGGAATGTCTCACCATGACATGTCTCCTGAACTTGTGACAATCTGATTATCGTCAAGAAATCTGCAACAGGACAAGTAGCCGGTGTGTCCTGGCAGTTCCCGACTTACACGTACATTTCCTTCTCTCGTTTTGAGACTGAAATTAGACCAGGAATTAGTCATTTGTAGTTGTTGAGTTTCTACTTTCATACCAAGTAACTATGATTAAAGACTAATAATGTTACATCAAATTTAAATAACCCACATGAGGAAAGGCAAAGAACAGATTTGTTTATCTGTAGCAAAACATTTTGAAAGTTACATTGTGAATCCTTTTAGAAGTTATCTGAAAGAAAGAACAGAAAGTACAGAAGGTACACCATCGACATAGTGGTTGCCTAGTCGAAAAATATATATCTGGCAACCACAAACTCCTCTAGGACACCTGGACTTAAAATATATCAAGGTATCCTAGAATTGTTCATCTCTTCTAACATTTTCACATTCTATCACATCAGCTAATAAAAAACACAGGTTTCAGTTACTACGAACTACGCAAAATTCTGCCCTAAACTGAAATCAATACAAAATGTTAAAATTTAACTTTTTTAAGTTTATTTCTAAACATAGTCTCACATACCTGTAGATCGAACAAATGTTATCCAGGCCACCACAGGCCACGTAACTCCCTGAAGGAGCATAGGCACATGTCATAACCCAACTTGAACGCAAAGGAATGGCATGCACCTTGTTTGTTGTGTAACTATCCCAAACTATTAACTTGCCATCCTGAGACGCCGACACTAGGTTCCTGCAAATACTAAACATTGATTATATCTGTTACTTTAGGATATGGCTATGAAGGGCTAACTTTTCAATGAATATGCCAAAAGCAGTAATGGGTCAAGACTCATGCAACCATTTTAAAATAAAAGAACTTACTACACTCCTGGGACCTAAAACTACAAATTCCATTTATGGACTGGGTGTTTTGTTATAATAATAAAAAAAAGAGTCCAGTTATACTGCCTGCCTACCTACAGACTTTACTGCCAACATATATTACCTGTCCTAAACAAAAAACTGAATGACAATTACATATTACAGCTATATAGCTATATAACATGCAGTTCTAGCTCAAGCAATAATGTGTCTAAAGGAAACTTATTGAGCATGCAAGGATGGGTACAAAAGTACATCCAAAATACACTTATTTTGATATTTCTGCTTTAAGTACTTGACATATTCACCAATTAACCCTCCATTTTCTGCTCAAACAGCGAAACAGTTACATCAGAAACAAGCTTAGGAAAAAAAAAACCACACACACACACACACACACACACACACACACACACACAGACAGACAGACAGACAGACAGACAGACAGACAGAGAGAGAGAGAGAGAGAGAGAGAGAGAGAGAGAGAGAGATCTTACCTAGAATCTGAGCCCCAATGCATTGCATAAATCTTTGCAAGATGCCCCCTAAGTGTTCGACGTGTGCGCATTTGAATTCGTCCGATGGGTTCCATATTGCTCGTTGCCTGAACGAGGCTTGTATCGCATGCAGCTTTCCTTGCATCCTGAAAAAAAATGAAGGGAAGAAAAATCTACCTGCTACCACAGCACCAATTATAATAATACAGTATTCTTTATTATCTGATATCAAAGATAAAAGTTATGGTGGCGAAAGTTTGGGTCAACAGATGTGTCCAATTCCGGACACACACTAGTGAGGGACTACGTACCTGAATTGTTTGCGAGTGATGTTGGAGTGGGACTGAACTTAATGTTACTCGACATTTTGGGAGTTTGTTTTTGTCTTGACAGTGAATTATCTTCATGTAGGTAGTTATTGGCTACTACTTTTTTCTGGTTTAAAATTGTTAGTTGATATTGTTAATGGTTTGAAAGATTCTTTTGTACCAGGTATGGGTCTTACAATGACATTTACTAGTTCTGTAATTTCCAATGTGACAGTCTGCAGCTGTGGTGAATGTTTTGAATGATTTCATGATGCCTTGAGGTGCCATTCTCTTTAATTGATGAATGATTGTACAATTTCAGCCTTAGGCCATTTTCAAGTATCAAACTTAAGCATTATACACTGGATACATTAGTGGCATTTGTTATTTTGACATAGGAGTAAGTTATATCTGTAGATATACTAGACACATTGTAACTTACTTTATGGATGATTATTTAGTAGTATAATATACCATGTCCACCCTTGCTTCTGCGACTGCACGTAATGTTCAAAAATAAAGGTTTTTCACTATTTTAGGAGCACGTTACACGTTACTTTCAAGTAATTGTTGCGAAGCTCTCTTTTATAAGGTCCTTTTTAATACGCTTAGCACTAGAAAGATTATAATTATTTTACAGAAGTTTTACACAAGTTTGTTAATTACTCTACATGTGTAAATGTTATCAATTATATTTAACTATCGTTCATCATTAGTGCAAATACGACTATGTAATTCCTTTGAAGTAAATTATTTGTTCTCTTATTATGGGAGAACGTCATTTTTAAATAGTAGTTACGAAGATCTTCTATTTTAAATCTATCGCAGTACTCTAATGAAACAGTACTGAAAACCATGAGATTCGAGTAATAACTGCTTTATGTATGCGTGATGTTTTGCATCAGTCATTTATCACTGAGTGCAGCAATAATTTTACATTCTATGATTCTGCAATGCTTTGTTGTGGAACTGGTAGGAAGTTGTCTAAGAATTTCCCATTCTGCAGGATTTAATGGAAGAAATTTAAATTTACATCCATCTCATAGACCAGCCAGTTTTAAACGAGCAAAAAGATTGCAAAAATGGGAAATTCCTAGGCTACTTTTTAGCAGTTCTATGACAAAGCATTACAGAACCACAGAATGTAAAGTTATCACTACACTCATTGTTAAATACGACTAATGTGAAACATCACACAACCATAAACCAGTTATTACTCTACTCTTAGTTTATATGAGACATACTCCCACAGTAAGAGAACAAATAATTACACGTTACTTCACAGAAATTACATAATCATATTTACACCAATGATCAACAGAAACAAAATATAATTTTAAAAATGGCATATGTAGGTTAATTTACAGAATTCTATAAAATAATTATAATACTCTTAGTGTTAGGTGCATTAAAATGTTGATGTGTATAACAGCTTTGCAACAAATGGTCAAAAGTAACATGCTCTTAAAACAGTGACAAACCTCTATTTTATGAGCATTACATGCAGTCATTAGAGCAAGGACATAGATAGCATAATATACCACTACAGATTCATCTGTAAAGTAAGCTATGTGTCTAGTATATATATAGATATGACTACTTCCTATGTCAAAACTACAAGAGTCACTAATGCAATTTATGAACACCACAAAACAGTACTGATCACCACCCACTCTTAATCTTGCTTCAACAAAAATTGTTATGTCCTGCAGTTTCCTTAGCAGCTGAATCAGCTCTAGCTCATAAATGTTGTGTGAATATTCACGTAGTGTGATGCCAATAGGAAAACCTTCAGGCCCCCGTAACGAGTGAACTTTGTCAAATGCACCCTTCTCTCACTGCAGATTTGCAAACAAACCCATAAATGTACAAATAAAAAAGGTTTTCAGTTTAAACTGTGAGTATGAAGCAGATGCTATTCGCATATTGACAGCATACTGAGAATGGCCACAAAAACAGACAAAACAGTACTGGCACTGACTTTGACAATGTATCTGAAGAAGGAAATCGAGATGCTGGTTCAAGGAATGGTTTAAAATGAGAGAACTGTACACATGAAAACCTGTTAATGAAAATGTTACACTCAGAAACTGATTATTACAATCTCTTCTACTTGGTCCTCTAATGACAGTTTATTAAAATACTGTAACATGAGAACATATAGACAACATTACCTGTAGAAGAAACGGAGAACTTAAAGTTTTGTATTTCATCGCTGTCCAACTTTTATGTTATGCATAAAATACATATGTAGTTTGTTACATCTTCCTGCATTATATAAGGCTCAGAAAGATGTAGCACCTCTACCAATTTGGTAAATGCCAGTGCTGTTTTCTTTTTATCCTTGATCGTAGTTTCTATAGTTGTGGGAACCCTGGATAGTGTGAGATAAGGTGTAATAAAACCTATTTTTCACTAAACTTATGTCTTGAAGGAAAGAGGGAGGGGGGGCGGGGGGGGGGGGGGGGGGGGGGGGGGGGAACACACACACAAACAATGGCCACCATCTTGTCAGACTTTTCGTTAATCAAAATTTCTCACTAACACAAGCTATGCTTGACACGCGCGTCAAACAACACTGTACCTGGTCAAATGTTTGGCAAACATACTGACAAGTTGATTGTGAATGGGGGCCTTAAATAATGGTGGCCAGTTGGGATCTATGACCTAATTCTTTCAACACTACCAATGGCACAATTATAAGAAGGCCAATTCATCAGTACTCTCACAAGCTTTGCTTAGCTTATAAAATCTGCCACTAGATGGTGCTAATGGGGTTAGTATTCATGCTCAACAAATTGATACACTTGTTAATATTTTTTCTGTGCTATTTTACTTTGAGTTAGTGTTTGCAATTGTCATTTTTTTAGTTCAAAAGCTGACACAAATAGAGGACTTACTGACAATGAAATTCATAAATTATTAGAATATACGAGTGATACACAGTACTTTATGAAAGTAGCAATAGTTCAGAAAGTTCTTGCCGACATGCTGAATGAAAGTAGAGAGAATGGAAGATGCACAAAACAGTGAAGTATTTTAAACTCTACAGCTGCTACCACATGCATTTCACTTGCTGCCTGGACCAAAGCATATGCTGCCAGTGGGATCTTCTGCAACTGATTATTTCAATCTACTTTTCATTGCAGTGTTACTTCAGCTGATTGCCACAGAAACACACTGATTAGCAGAGCAGTTTATACTGAAACATGCTACTTTGTCCAGCCCATATAAAAAAAAGCGTCATAATAGCTGAGATATGAGGTTTTATAGAATTCTTGCTATGTATTGGACTGAACAAAAGATTTATACTGTTCTTGTACTGGACTACAAATCATCCTAACGCATGTCCAGATTTTGACAAAGTGCGTTCTGCTTCTAAACACATGTGTCAGGTGATACAGAATTGCACAAATTGGGCAGACTAATACTGTTTATTACAATTAGGCTATTATCTCTCTAAAAATATTTAAAAAATTCATTTCTCTTATGTCACAACTCAGAAATTTGTATAGATTTCATGGAGAAGTTGGGCTTTCTTTAAATTAAGTGTACAGTTAATCATGTAGAAAAGGAACCACATTTACACTATTATTTCAATATACTTTTTTTGGTTACTCAAACAATTTAAAGCAACATCTGACACTCCGGATGTAGCATGATAAACTACACACTTTTGTGGGTACAAAGTACCACTCAAAATTGAATGCAAAAGGGTTAAATGAATTTTGCTACCACCTCCTATTACTCTGAAGAAATAATGGTGGATTGGGGGGGGGGGGGGGGTCAACATTACACTGATTACTAGGCCATTATTGTCAGGACAAAACTATATATTATGAGGAGTAAATCTGATATTTACTTGTTAAAACTGACATCTGCAGTCATAACACGTCAGAAATAAATGACTGACAATCTAAATTTGATGATTAAATGCAATTCAGACACTACCACTCACGAATATGAGCTCAATGTTTTAACCACTTTACACCTCCACCCTCGTTGTGTACCACTTGCAAATTATCCTGGTAAATAAGGTAGTGCCAAAACAATGATCCATTTTATTCATGCCAACTTTGTCAAACTTTATGGGACTAATTCCTACTGAGCGCTTGGAATACATACTTGAAGGAAATAAAAATGTAAAACTGTGGACCAAGATTTGGGAAATACGGAAGCGTCCGATCCCACCCGTCTGCTTTGACCCATGACGTCACAAATATGGCGGAAACAAAAACAAACACACACACTTTCCACAAGAAGCCCAATGACACTAACGGGCCAAGCGCGGGAAATGGGGTGTTTTGGGTGGGGGGGCAAACTAAATATACACAAATTTAGGCGCCTTGCATAGCTACAACGTGTAAGTGAAGACAGCCATGTATGAATACCCACCCACCTCCCCAGGGGTCGTAACCCCTGCAACCCACAGAAGATGAAGATGCTTCAGTAGCTGATTAGTGTTTTTTGTCTTTTTAAAAAAAAATCTCACGGGATATAACGAACAGATCAGAAAGATAAATATAATAAACTAAAACAGAAATTCGAGGAAACAGATAATTAAAATAAGTAATAAGTGTTTTTAAATTAAAAAAAAAAAATCTCACGAGATAGAACGAACAGATCAGAAAAGTAAATAAAATAAGATAAAACAGAACTGGAGACAGCCACACTCAAACCAAACTCCGCACCGTCATGACGTCACACACGACAACACCCTTACGTCACGGGTCAAAGCCGACGCGTGGGATCGGACGCTTCTGTTGACCCAAGATTTGTAGCCAACTAGCCAGAACAGTAGTCCAACACTACAAGTGTGTACTTGCTTTCTCATAACAATTGGTAGCTGCAGTTCATTCAACAACTTAGCATATCAGCATCAACAAATTTTAAAGGCCCACATAACTATTTAGTGATTTTACAAGAAAGGTTTAACACTGTAAACACCTCTTTGGAAATTGCATACTTACTCTAATAGCATTTTTCAATGTTTCAGCTTCTTGTCGCAAACTGTCTAGCTCATTCATACTTGCTCAGAACACACTGGACACAAATCTGTAAACAAACAATGCTTAATACACCATCATAAGATATTGAGCAAATTAAGCACACTAAACCAGTATACTACCGCATACATTAAATAAAAACATCCACATGACTTAAGTAATATCTTACAAAACGAACGAACACACACACACACACACACACACACACACACACACACACACACACACGAGAGAGAGAGAGAGAGAGAGAGAGAGAGAGAATAGAAAACCTGCACATATCAAAATATAAGCACCATATCTTCACACTCCACTGCTTTGTTGACATAGGAAGAAATGGCTTTTCTTAAACATTCTCTTCATTTCACAGGATTCACTAACTATCCTGGGCAGCAGGTAAGATACTTTGCTTTCATACTGTGTATTGTACTGGATTTCACCTTCCACATAGCTTAAGCATACAAAAATTCGATTTTTTCCCCTTTCCTTTAATTAAGCTTACAATTCCTTTCACAATTTTTCACCCAAAACCTACATTTTTAAGACCAGCTTTGATGAACATTTCTATAAACATAGAAGGAATATCTGGACTCAACTGAAGTAGGTAATCCACAGGCAAATTAATTACTATAGGTTATTAACAAATCCAACAGCATGACAAGTCGTACAATGTATAGTAGTCCATGCTGTCACACTACCTATTTGAAAACACAGAACATCCAAATGAGATTTTCTGTTCTTTGAACACAATAGTGTTAATCATAGTATTATAAAATCTAAAAACTTGTCAATTTTTATATACCCACCAAATACTTGGCTACTCTAAGTTTGTCATCAAACCAGTTTCCTTCTACAATGTTTTTAATACCGCATCATAAATAAATCAATAAATTAGACAACAAGAACCACTTTTACCATTGCCATTTATACATAACACTATTCAAATAGCACACTAGTACATAAATGGTGACACAGCACTCAATACTCCACATACTCTGTGCAGCATTCCACTGAACACACTTAGTATTTACATTTATTTATCTCAAACTTTATTCCAGTACCCAAAAACATGGGCAAATGGAAATATTTTAGTAAACATGAGGGCAAATATAGATAATGATTTAGTAATTTGTAAATTTTAGTTTAAACTGGAATAAGCATAGGCAAATATGCAATCACTGCAATGTGATATGACAACTATGATCGTGACAAAATTTAAAACTACACTAGCCTAAGCTATCAAAACTTTAAAATATTTTCCTTTCTGCTGTCATTAGCAAACCATTGCAGAAGCGTCAAATACGGTTATCTCCACAGTTTTTAAGACTAGAATGATAGAGCTAGATTTTAGGAATCCTGAATAGAGGTACATGGGAGGACAGGAAATATCAAAAAAATTACAGTTCCGCCTGTAGTCAGTAGAGGACAAATACCAATACCTGAAGTGGGAGTGGTCGAACATTTCACAAATTTAGGAACGGGCGCTATAATTGCGCAAAGACCCGTTTACACAATTACAACAAAACATGTTTAACTCAATATGCTATTCCAATCACTTCTGCTGCGCTTAAAAAACATACGGATAACGATTATTTTGAAGTACATTTGTATAAACTTTTTTCACAAACACCCGTATCACGTAAACACCGCACAATTCCCCTAACACACAATAATCCTATGACGTTATCGTACAAACTTCACTTCTACACGCACTACCAATTACGAAAGGGAAGGTGCGGTTTTTGACATGAACGGCCATGATGGTAGAGTTGTACTTATTCCTCGCGATCATGAATCAATATTCCCCTCCGTCACGCAAGATCATCATAATTCGCACTTCGAAACAACTTCTTATGAATTACTACAACATATAATAACTGCTCTTACACGTACTTCCACGAAATATTGTGCTGCCCGCACCTCGAGTTACTTATACTACGTAACGGATTACAAACACAAAACACCGTAACCAATTTTTTTTCTGACGAATTACGATACATACTTACAACTTAAAATGCCCCTGACGATTTCTCGTGGGTCAGGGAAACATACAATTCGCGTTATATCCGTTTTCAGCCACAAAACTGTCCTATTCACAACACTTACTACACCAGGAACACGGTAGGGTGCGGCTTCCCTCTGCTAAACTTTGAAAGCCCCGTAGCTACATGACGTCACTCAGTCGATTTCTGAAATGAAACATGAAAAGCGAACATGCAGGAAAGCCATACTCTGAAAACAGACAAACGGGAGATTCGATAATGTGTAATGATGTTTATTTTGCTGTAAGGAGACTACTTCTAAAATTCATTAAAGCACTGTATTCGTAAGCAGAGTTGTACCATTTTCAGTTCCAGTTGTATAGCCCAGTTGCGCTTACAATAAAATGATATAAAATCTGTTGCAAAATGCGTTTTACGTTAAGTTGTAATACGAGAAAGCTCCTTGTCGTAAAAACTGCCACTATAGTTCATCACTGATACATAATAAATTATTATTACCATCTGCAGAGATAAGTATATTTAGAAAGTATGATGACGGGAAACACACAGTATCACGGCTGCAAACAGCATATCACAGGCGTCTACTTATCAAATATGCAATATGAAATATTTCAAAATTTCTCCAAATGAGTAACATGCGTTGAAGATTATTCTTTCGAGGCTTTAGATTCTTATTCATTTACAACTGAAATCCTCAATGACCAGAGAGGAGAACTTACTCAACCATAGAGCACAACAGCCACATAGTGACGTACTAAAATACATTAGTGATAACTTAGTGCTCATGAATATATACCGGGCAATATTACACATTAATTATTTGTTTACGAGTAATGTCATACAAAACTAGGACGTTTCCAACATTTCAAATCCGTACTCATTCTTTTGCTGCCGATGAAAAAATTATTAGTAGATCCAAATAGTTTGGCAAGTTCCAATGCATGTGAGAATCTTACATTTTTTCAAGTACTGGTATTTATCTTTTGTTTACATATTGTCAATAATGAACAGTACTTAACCATTCGTTAGGCCTAAACTGAAGCAGTGGCTGTTGTTTTGTATAAGACATTGCTAGTGTTAAATCACTTACCCTATTTCTGCCAAATATACGAGATTTGCAGATAACTTACTCATAACGAAATATCAAACAAACTTCATGGTTAAATGCTTTATGTTGATTGATTGTGCTCTTGGATTGACAATAACGTATTATGAAATGCGTAACAACATGAATTGTACCGTGATGGGTTTTCGTAGTTTCAGGCTTCAAAATAACGTTACAGCCACCTTTGCTAACCGTACGGATTCTATAGTCCATTAGCGATTTTGTAACACCCCTGTGTAATATGAAGGGCAAACCGAGGAAATAGAACGGTAAGTTGTCGATTCCAATTAGTTCTCATTGTTCTCGAGAAATGACGTCGGTTCTCGCTTTTCAGTTCTTTGTTTGTGGTGTCAATTGTTGACACAAGCGTCTGTACTCCTGCCAGTGTCGGAATTGCAGGTAATGTGACTCTTATCTACTTTTAGTATCAATACGGTAAAGTTGATGCTGTTGTCCAAAGCAGTTGCGTAGCGCGGTAATTCAGATACATTGCTGATATGTTAAAAGTCTTGAGTTTGAGTCTTGTGAAACGCTTTATCCCGTTATGGCCTGGCTTTTTGTTCTTCAGCGTTGCCAATTCCCAATTTTTTAATTTAATTGTGGCAGGGTAGAATTTGCTTTAGTAGAAAGTAAACTGGAGAAATATCTTTTTTTTTTTTTTTCATTAAATGGGCCGCCATAATGGTCCAGTCATCGACCTGAGAACTGCTTTTGATAGAAACAATTAAGGCGCTTGGGGCTTTATAATGGTAAACCAAGTTAAGTAAATTTTACAGGAGGCACATTTGAAAATTGATAAAAATCCATAAATTGGGTGTGGGATATGTTTATTGTATTATAAGATGCTACATACATTAAAGTATCTTCTCGTACGAAACAGAGCATTTTTAACTATTGCACTTTTCGAAAAACAATATTAATTGTAAGTATAGGGAAAACATAATTTTGTGGCTTGTCATTGTATATCACCAAAGTTTCAGTGCCAACCTTTGGCTTCACTGATATCACAATTGCCGTCACTTCCAGCGTTGTCTAAAGCCCCTCCCCCTACACACACACACACACACACACACACACACACTCACTACTACTGCATGCTTGACAATCACGCTTGCGCAAGCGTGCTTGTGCAAGCTTGCTTGACCGTGTGTTGGGCAAATTAGCGCAAGCATCAGACTTGCACAAGCAGCTTGACGCTTGACCGAATTTCGATTATGCGTGCTTGTGCAATCCTGCAAGCGTGTCCATTCTTGCTCGTGTGTGCCGAGAGCCTAGGGAGGCTTGAACAAGCACACATCTGTCATTCGGACACAGACTGTGGAGAGCGCGCGTTTATTTACATTTTGTGTCGTTTCGTTCTGATGTCGGACCGGGAAGTTTTGGAGGAATTTATTAGGTGCTACGAAAGACACCTATGTTTATGGAATATTAAAAGTAAAGAATATCACGATAAAATGAAAAGAGACGCAGTATATTAGGTGCTTCTCACAAAGTACAAAGAAATTGAGCCATCAGCAACTAAAGATACTGTTATTAAGAAAATTGATAGATTACGAACGAATTTCAGACGAGAAAAAAGGAAACGTGACAACAGGGCCCGCAGTAGACGAAGTTTGTAGACCTGTTCTGTGGTACTTTGATCTTTTCAGCTTTTTAAATGAACAGAAGACACCAAGATGCTCTTCGAGTAATTTACAAGGAATAGAGGTAAGTGAGACAGGTTGGTAGTGGTATTTAGTTACAGTAGCACTGTTACAATTTAGATATATACCTATGCTTTTATTTGTTTGTACTATACTGCAATATACATGGTTTTCTTTTACATTTTTCTTTACTGCTAATGCACAAAATTATGTTGCGAAGGAACTTATCCTTCATTCACAAAGTAGTTCATAAATTACTCTCTCACGTTTGACAACAAGTGGAATGTTTCCTGCAGTAGACCTTTGCAATGGTAGCATATTAGAATCCTCTATTGTTAAATCATTATGGAACAAGCCATGTTCTATGTCCTTCAAATCAAGAGAATCATGTGGGGCATAAGTTTGATTCACAGTACTCATTAAATAATTATGTAAAGCAACTGTTGCCTTTACCACCTTATCGATACAGCTGACTTCCAAATTAATAGGTGTCTGGAAAATCCCAAAGCGTGCTGCCAAGATCCCAAATACATTCTCAACAATGCGCTGAGCTCTGCATAATCTGTAGTTGTAAATTTTCTTTTCCATGCAGTTCAAGTCACTCTGCCGAAATGGTTTCGGCATATCAGTCCTCAAAGGAAATGCATCATCCCCCATAAATACATATGGTAGTTTTCATAAACTGTCTGCTACTTTTTTCTCTTTTGGAATGTTGAGGGTGTTACTTTGTAGTCTCCTAAAAAAATTCAGTGTTCCGAAGAACAGCGCCGTCAGATATTCTGCCATTTGTGCCAGAATCGAACTGAATAAATCTGTAATTTACATCACCTATTGCAAGTAGGACCATACTGCGTGTATATTTGTAATTGAAATAAAATGATCCACTTCCAGCTGGCGGTACTATCTCTACATGCTTTCCATCTATACTTCCAAGACAGTGTGGAAAATTCCATCTCCTTTCAAAATCCTTTGCAATACTGGCCCACTCATCAACTGTTTCAGGAACCTGAAAAATGAAAAGCCCCAATTTTCGACATGTTACCTTAAAATTACATTATTATGAAAAGTACTGTATAGTATTCTCACATCTATTAAATTATTTTGGGACCATAAACACATCTATGTGATCTCTCCTCCCAGCCCCACATGAAACATGCTTATTTACATGAAGGTAATATTTGCCCCTATTACTATATTTAGATTATAATTGTAATCTCGTTTGATTTTCAGCACTGCATACAGCATTCTCTACTGTTTAATAAAAAAATATTGTTTTCTGTAATACAGCTACTTCTTTGAATTTTCAATGTTCAGTATTCATGAGCATTCAGTATTATTTGCAGAATGAAATTACCACAGTACCACTCCCCATATCACAGAATATGGAGGAAGATTTGGAGGTTGAAGTAGAGCCTCTATCTCATTTGCAGCTATATGAAATTTCCACTGTCCCATCTACTAGTGATAAAGGGTCACCAGAAGTTTTCCTTTAAAAAGTAGACAGAGAAGGCCAAATAGTAAAAGAAGGGGTACTGGAATGGACTCTGTTCTGGGAGTTATTAGAGAACATTTCCAAAGACAAAAACAAAAGAAAGATGACGACCCCCATGAAGTTTTTGGGAAATCGGTTGCTGCTAAAATGAGAGACATATTGGACCACAAACAAAGACTGGTGGCAGTAAAAATTATAAATGATACCCTATTCAACTCCTCCAAGAACCACGGACCTTGCCATTGGTGGGGAGGCTTGCGTGCCTCAGTGATACAGATGGCCGTACTGTAGGTGTAACCGCAACGAAGGGGTATCTGTTGAGAGGCCAGACAAACATGTGGTTCCTGAAGAGGGGCAGCAGCCTTTTCAGTAGTTGCAGGGGCAACAATCTGGATGATTGACTGATCTGGCCTTGTAACACTAACCAAAACGGCCTTGCTGTGCTGGTACTGTGGACGGCTAAAAGCAAGGGGAAACTACGGCCGTAATTTTTCCCGAGGGCATGCAGCTTTACTGTATGGTTAAATGATTATGGCATCCTCTTGGGTAAAATATTCCGGAGGTAAAATAGTCCCCCATTCGGATCTCTGGGCGAGGACTACTCAGGAGGACGTCGTTATCAGGAGAAAGAAAACTGGCGTTCTACAGGACGGAGCGTGGAATGTCAGAGCCCTTAATCGGGCTGGTAGGTCAGAAAATTAAAAAAAGGGAAATGGATAGGTTAAAGTTAGTTACAGTGGGAATTAGTGAAGTTTGGTGGCAGGAGGAACAAGACTTTTGGTCAGGTGAATACAGGGTTATAAATACAAAATCAATGCAGGAGTAGGTTTAATAATGAATAAAAAAAATAGGAGTACGGGTAAGCTACTACAATCAGCGTAGTGAACGTATTATTGTGGCCAAGATAGACACGAAGCCCACGCCTACTACAGTAGTACAAGTTTATATGCCAACTAGCTCTGCAGATGATGAAGAAATTGATGAATGTATGATGAAATGAAAGAAATTATTCAGGTAGTGAAGGGAGACGAAAATTTAATAGTCATGGGTGACTGGAATTCGTCAGTAGGAAAAGGGAGAGAAGGAAACATAGTAGGTGAATATGGATTGGGGGTAAGAAATGAAAGAGGGAGCTGTCTGGTAGAATTTTGCACAGAGCATAAATTAATCATAGCTAACACTTGGTTCAAGAATCATAGAAGAAGGTTGTATACATGGAAGAACCCTGGAGATACTAAAAGGTATCAGATAGATTGTATAATGGTAAGACAGAGATTTAGGAATCAGGTTTTAAACTGTAAGACATTTCCAGGGGCAGATGTGGACTCTGACCACAATCTATTGGTAGTGAACTGTAGATTAAAACCGACGAAACTGCAAAAAAGTGGGAATTTAAGGAGATGGGGCCTTGATAAACTGACTAAACCAGAGGTTGTAGAGAGCTTCAGGGAGAGCATAAGGGAACAATTGACAGGAATGGGGGAAAGAAACACAGTAGAAGAAGAATGGGTAGCTCTGAGGGATGGAGTTGCGAAGGCAGCAGACGATCAAGTAAGTAAAAAGACGAGGGCTGGTAGAAATCCTTGGGTAACAGAAGAAATATTAAATTTAATTGATGAAAGGAGAAAATATAAAAATGCAGTAAATGAAGCAGGCAAAAAGGAATACAAACGTCTCAAAAATGAGATCGACACGAAGTGCAAAATGGCTAAGCAGGGATGGCTAGAGGACAAATGTAAGGATGTAGAGGCTTATCTCACTAGGGGTAAGATAGATACTGCCTACAGCAGAATTAAAGAGACCTTTGGAGAAAAGAGAACCACTTGTATGAATATCAAGAGCTCAGATTGAAACCCAGTTCTAAGCAAAGAAGGGAAAGCAGAAAGGTGGAAGGAGTAGATGGAGGGTCTATACAAGGGCGATGTACTTGAGGACAATATTATGGAAATGGAAGAGGATGTAGATGAAGATGAAATGGGAGATATGATACTGCGTGAAGAGTTTGACAGAGCGCTGAAAGACCTGAGTCGAAACAAGGCGCCGGGAGTAGACAACATTCCATTAGATCTACTGACGGCCTTGGGAGAGCCAGTCATGACAAAACTCTACTATCTGGTGAGCAAGATGTATGAGACAGGCGAAATACCCTCAGACTTAAAGAAGAATATAATAATTCCAATCCCAAAGAAAGCAGGTGTTGACAGATGTGAAAACTACCGAACTATCAGTTTAATAAGTCACAGCTGCAAAATACTAACGCGAATTCTTTACAGATGAATGGAAAAACTGGTAGAAGCGGACCTCGGGGAAGATCAGTTTGGATTCCGTAGTAATGTAGGAACACGTGAGGCAATACTAACCTTACGACTTATCTTAGAAGAAAGATTAAGAAAAGGCACACCTACATTTCTAGCATTTGTAGACTTAGAGAAAGCTTTTGACAATGTTAACTGGAATACTCTCTTTCAAATTCTGAAGGTGGCAGGTATAAAATACAGGGAGCGAAAGGCTATTTACAATTTGTACAGAAATCAGATGGCAGTTATAAGAGTCGAGGGACATGAAAGGGAAGCAGTGGTTGGGAAAGGAGTGAGACAGGGTTGTAGCCTCTCCGCAATGTTATTCAATCTGTATATTGAGCAAGCAGTAAAGGAAACAAAAGATAAAATCGGAGTAGGTATTAAAGTCCATGGAGAAGAAATAAAAACTTTGATGTTTGCCGATGACATTGTAATTCTGTCAGAGACAGCAAAGGACTTGGAAGAGCAGTTGAACGGAATGGACAGTGTCTTGAAAGGAGGATATAAGATGAACATCAACAAAAGCAAAACGAGGATCATAGAATGTAGTCGAATTAAGTCGGGTGATGCTGAGGGAATTTGATTAGGAAATGAGACGCTTAAAGTAGTAAATGAGTTTTGCTATTTGGGGAGCAAAATAACTGATGATGGTCGAAGTAGAGAGGATATAAAATGTAGACTGGCAATGGCAAGGAAAGCGTTTCTGAAGAAGAGGAAATTGTTAACATCGAGTATAGATTTAAATGTCAGCAAGTCGTTTCTGAAAGTATTTGTATGGAGTGTCGTCATGTATGGAAGTGAAACATGGACGATAAATAGTTTGGACAGGAAGAGAATATAAGCTTTCGAAATGTGGTGCTACAGAAGAATGCTGAAGATTAGATGGGTAGAACACGTAACTAATGAGGAGGTATTGAATAGAATAGGGGAGAAGAGGAGTTTGTGGCACAACATGACAAGAAGAAGGGACTGGTTGGTAGGGCATGATCTGAGGCATGGAGGGATCACAAATTTAGCATTGGAGGGCAGCGTGGAGGGTAAAAATCGTATAGGGAGACCAAGAGATGAATGCATTAAGCAGATTCAGAAGGATGTAGGTTGCAGTAAGTACTGGGAGATGAAGAAGCTTGCACAGGATAGAGTAGCACGGAGAGCTGCATAAAACCAGTCTCAGGACTGAAGACCACAACAACAACAAATAACCCTATTCATGGCTGAGCCAGTTGAAGCCCACCCACACCGTTTGCGATGTGAATGCAGACTCCATTCTGCTGTACGATAATTACTGTGCAACAGTGGGCAGAATCAGCTTAGAGTCACTTGCATTATTTGTCAGTAATGCCAGTGACAATTAATATGTAAAGTTATTCATTTTGTAATAAAAAATTAAATTACAATGCCATTTTTCATTGAATACAAGTTCATTTCTGCTTTTAGGGTAAAATTTAAATTTTAACAATTTTAGAAATTTACATTGTCCTTTTGATTAGGTTTAACCCAGTCGTAAAACATTATTTTTCCTATATGTAATGCTTTGGGTAACTGCAGGCAGTACCAAAAGAAAAACGAGTGTTAATAATAAGTAAAGACATAGAGTATTATTTCAGTATTCAAGATTCGCTTTGAAATGTCAAGATATTTGCAATGAATGACCTGCAGCTTTGCAGCTGAATTCACTGTCCTCAAATAAAGTCACCAAATAAAGTAATGCAGTTGGGTACTACAACAACCATTTCAAACTAAAGCAAAAGGTACAGAGGCAGCTGTAATCAAATGCTCATAAAATAAAATTATGCTGTTTGGTATGGCAACAACCATTTGAAACAAAAACAAGAGGTTCAGAGACAGTTCACTGATAAATGGTTGCCATGAGTGTACTGATGAAAAATAGTTCGCTAGCATATGAAATGTTTTCATTTCAAGTCCAAAAAACGTACAGTAATGTGGCATTTATAAGTTCTACAATATTTATAGAGTTGGGACTGTAAATGCTATGGGCTCAATAAGTAGTTAGGTTAAAGTGCACAAACCAAAAATACATTCAGTGGCCAGAGAAAAACTTCATAATGAGAAAACAGTGTTTCACTCTCCTTTAAGTAATTACTTTTGAGCGTCTCAATGATAGCATGGCAGGTTTCAGGCACTATGGCACATAGTGCCTGTGGTGAAATTACAGACGTGTATTTGAGGTCTTCATAACTCCTTCCAGTCGCGAGAAATCGTAATGTTGCTGTTAGGCTTTCGTGTGGTGTTATAGCCTCCCCCATGACTGTATCCAGCTTCTTAATCAAAGGCGTCGCGAGGGACAAAAGATTCAAATACGTTTCATCATTCATCCTGAGGTAATTGCGCCAATCCGGAGGATATATCTTTAATTCACTCAGTAAATTTGTATGAGAATACGATTTTCGTTCTTTAAGCCACTCTTTACTCCAAATATCGCATTTCCTCTTTTGTTTTTTTCCGTAAAACAAGCAAAAAGGCTGCAACAGCAAGCGCATCGTCGTCTGTGCTCGACATTTTCCAATGTAAACAAACTGATGCTTTTACGTGCGTGCATGAGTCGTGTGGAGGCGCGAGAAATGTGTGCACGCTTGTACATCCATAGTTTTCGCTTGTAAAAAGTTGGACCAGCAGTATGTTTTGGAACAAGAAGGACAAGCTGCAAGTCAACTGAGATGATCACGATATTGGAGCTGGTCTTGCCTCCAGCAATATCTGCTGTCATAGTAGCCTGCATTGCCTCTGTTTTCCGGTGATATAGTTTCTTTTCTTCCGCAGTCACCGACTTTTTGTTGGGCATTGAGTAGGTTGCAAGATTTAATCTCAGTATCAAGCTCGTTGCATACTTTACAAGTGACAGAAAAAGGCATCTTGAAACCCATGTTTTATTCTGTGCAGGAAATAAGTATGTACTTATATTCTGTAACAATGGAAATTTTCTTTTCCTCACAGTAGGGCAGATAATGATCCCTGTATAAAGAACTGATTGTCATCTCGAAGTCAAAATAAATCTTTCTGGGATCCATGTGCCTGCTGTAGTGACTTTGGTTAGTGGGTATGCTTCGTATATGCTTGTGAACACCTTCTGTCACTTCAGGTGGATATTTCCGGTGATTTTTGTGGTACCCCCTTTGATCTTGCTTTAAAAACTCTTTCCCACTACCAACTTTCCTGACGATGTTTTCCACTCTTTCTCATTTGGGTAGTCCATGAATGAAGAGAAAGGCCTTCTTACATACGTCGATGACTTCGCCTTGAATCTTAACAGAGTATGCAGCAGTGATCTTTCGAGAAGACTGTTCCTTTTTTTCCTTTTGTTCGAGTAGGAGTGTTTTGAAGGTGCCGTTGAGATGGATGAAAAGATGTAGTTGTTGAGTGCATCAAAATTCCCAAAGTCCCAGAAGCCACGGAATATTGCGGAAACGGCTTCTCCTGTCTTCGTCATGCATTTCCGACGGTAGTCACATGGAGGTCCCATTTCTCTGGAAAGTACTTTTTTCTTGGTTGCATCACTCGTACATTCTTGACCCTTAAAAATAACAATGATTCGATGTTATTACAACTTGTTTATCCCAAAGAAAATAGGTGTTGACAGGTGTGAAAATTACCGTACTATCAGTTTCATAAGTCACGGTTGTAAAATACTAACTCGAATTCTTTACAGGCGAATGGAAGAACTGCTAGAAGCCGATCTGGGGGAAGATCAGCTTGGATTCCATAGAAATGTTGGAACACACTAGGCAATACTGAACCTACGGCTTATCTTGGAAGATAGGATAAGGAAAGGCAAATCTACGTTTCTAGTATTTGTAGACCTAAAGAAAGCTTTTGACAATGTTGACTGGAATACCCTCCTTCAAATTCTGAAGGTGGCAGGGGTAAAATACAGAGAGTGAGAAACTATTTACAATTTGTACAGAAACCAAATGCCAGTTAAAAGATGCGGGGGGCACGAAAGGGGAGCATTGATTGAGATGGGAGTGAGACAGGCTTGTAGCCTTTCCCTGATGCTAGTCAATCTGTATATTAAGCATGCAGTAAAGGAAACAAAAGAAATATATTGTGCAGGAATTAAAATCCATGGAGAACAATTAAAAAAGTTTGAGATTTGCCAAACAAAATTGTAATTCTGTCAGAGACAGCAAAGGACCTCTAAGAGCAATTGAACGGAATGGACAGTGTCTTGAAAGTAAAAAAATGAAAAAATGTAGTCGAATTAAATCAGGTGATGCTGAGGGGATTAGATTAGGAAATGAGACACTTAACTGATGATGGTCGAAGTAGAGAGGATATAAAATGCACAATGGCTATGGCAACGAAAGCGTTTCTGTAGAAGAGAAATTTGTTAAGATCAAGTATATATTTAAGTGTCAGGAAGTCATTTCTGAAAGTATTTGTATCGAGTGTAGCTATGTATGGATGTGAAACATGGACGATAAATAGTTTAGGCAAGAAGAGAGCCGCACAGGATAGCCGCGCGGTCTGTGGTGCCTTGCCATGGTTTGCGCGGCTCCACCCATTGGAGGTTCGAGTGCTCTCTCGAGCATGTGTGTGTGTGTGTGTGTGTGTGTGTGTGTGTGTGTGTGTGTGTGTGTGTCGTGTAAGCCTAGGGATCGATAACCTCAGCAGTTTGGTTCCCAAGAATCTACCACAAATTTCAAATTTCCAACAAGAGAACGGAAGCTTTCGAAATGTGGTGTTACAGAAGAATGCTGAAGATTAGATGGGTGGATCACGTAACTAATGAGGAGGTACTGAACAGAATTGCAGAGAAGAGGAATTTGTGCCACAACGTGACTAGAAGAAGGGATCGACTGGTAGGACACATTCTGAGGCATCAAGGGATCACCAGTTTAGTATTGGAGGGAAGCGTTGAGGGTAAAAATTGAAGAGGGAGACCAAGAGATAAACACATTAAGCAGATTCGGAAGGATGTAGGTTGCAGTAGTTACTCGGAGATGAAGAGGCCTCCGCGGGATAGAGGAGCATGGAGAGCTGCATTAAACCAGTCTCTGGACTACAGACCACAACAACAAAATGAAAAAAATCGTGTTACTTACAATAATACTAGTATAATATTATTCTCTGCTGGCTCTCAGAAATAACCATGTAAATAATTGGTGTTATTTAAGTAAAGTTATATCATTTTTTCTAATGTTCTTTGACTCTGTTTAATAGCTGTGTACATATCAGATTATACCAACGTTTATGTTTTGCTGTTTCACTTAACTCCGATATCCGCTGCCACCATCGTTGCCTTCCATCCTTACGAGGGAGATGGGCACCTCTAACTACAGGTGTGAAGTCTCTCTCCTTACGGAAGACAAAAAAATGAAAAAATCACTAACAACATGAACCTACTTATCTACACTGAACAATACTGCAATTTAACACCTGTATAGTGGTAAGCCACAATAGCCCCTAGAACAATACAGAAACCTAACAACTATATAATCACAAACCACAGTAACTCTTATAGCGAGCTCCTAGATATGCCCATTGCAAGTATGACAATCGTTTATGGTTAATGGCCACCATATAAATATCTTAGAAAGTGTCCCATAGTTCAGGGTTCCAGTAATCATTACTATTAAGAAAGTTCAGCACTGACGTAGTAAGCCACTTTGCCACATGAGATAATACGGCATGTCACATAATTACAATTTGTGATGCGTACTTTTAATGATGCTGATATCAAATGCATCTGGCTGATAACCCACATCTACATCACTATCAGAGTATGAAGGTTCACTCTCAAAACCATCTGCTTCTCTGTAGGTTCCACAATGTATTTTGTCATCCGAACAAGTCACACTGTTTCCTCTGCAGGTCGCCATCTTGGCTGTGGCATACCATACTAAAGCAAAATATAATAATAATAAAAAAATGCAGTACTGTGTCTTGGGGCAATACAAAATAACAGAGAGTGTGCTGCCATTTCTTGGTTTCTTCAAATACTACTCCACCAGTGGCTTGCCATCCTCTAACAGATACGAAAAACGTAAAAATCTCCATTTCGCCCCGTCTGTGGCTTATCATTATCTAACCCTGAGTGCCTCAATTTTTTCTCTCATTGACACATAATAACATTTTACATTGGGAACACTTTGAATGGATTCCTGATTCTGTACTGTAAATAACATAGGTTCACATTTTCAAAGATTAGCAATAAAGTCTGACCATGAGCTCCAAGATCTTCTGTTCAAATTTCATATGACAGCGAAAATCCCTTCTTTCTTCCTTTGATCTGAAAATAATTAGGTAGATATTTTTTGTTATAACTACCATCTTAAACCTGACTTTCTTCAGATACTGGAGAATAACCTATTATCTCCTTATCTACCAGTTTTCTTGTTATGGTCTGTCATGCAAGAATACGAAGTTATAGACCTGACAGGACTATGTACAAAACATTTTATAAGTATATTTTCTAAAAGTTTTCGATACTTTGTGCTTCAAACAGTTATTATTATCATAATCAGATTTACCACGAAATTGGGAAAAAGTATGATGGCCAGATTATCACAATAAACACTCAAAACTAAGCACAGAATGACCCACACCCAACTATATGCAACCGAATAGCATGAGCACTGCAAGTGCTGAGATTCAAACTGCTCTGGAGCTACCAATCACACATCTGTAAAAGCTCTGTGATATGTTAACAGCGTATCAAACTAAGAATAAATGGGGCATAACAGTCGTAACAGGCTCCGAACTAAAGACAAAGTTTATGATTTTTTTTTGTTGTTGTTGTTGAAGTGGGACACACAGTACATCTGATCATAAAATTTTAAAACTTTCATTTTTAAATCTTTATCTCAATTACTTTTATTATTAATTTTCCTCAATCAAGTGGTTTAAATGTAATTTATTTCATTTCTAATACTTTAATATGTCATTTTAATCATTGTGTTAACTATTTTATTTTCTCTCGTTTCTTGTTTCTATCATTCTTCTTTCATTTTGACTCTCTGTCCATGTGACTTTAATTATTTTCTATGTATTAAATTCGATTTAATTTCTTCCATTTCATCATTTTATAAAGAGTGGTTAGAAGCAGTGTGAAAAGTTTTTAAGGGTTTTGCAGAGTAGATTGTGTTGATAAGTAACTGTTAAGAAAAAAATTCGATATGTTGCCCCGTTTCCTGGTTAATTAACACTAAAGTTAACAAGTCGGGCCGTTGCGCACGCAAATTCAAGCGGCCGCTAGACACAATCAGCCCCGGATCTACAATATTTTCAAACTGTGGCAAAAACGTGATAGTGCTGCCAGACCCCCCTTCCCCCTTGGCCTTAAGTGTGCCAAAGTGCAGTGCCACGTCTCTTTACACAGCATTCTTCTATCGTACGTCACTGTATTTCGCTCTGTGGAAGTCAAATTTGTATATTATGTAACTTATATTCAGGGCAGTGGTGCCTCTCTTGCTCCCAGTCGGCCGATTTGATGTCGTACCTACCCCCCCCCCCCCTCCCCCCTTAAAAGAACTAGCAGTTATTACTGGGTGGGATTATTTGTGACCGGGAGAATAAGAACTCTTCAGATAATTTGCACTTTTTTTGCGTATTAACTAATAACTTTCTCTTTTTTGTGACATCACATTAAATATAGGAAACATAAAAGCAATGAAGACAAGAGACAAGCAAGACAGTACACATTTCGTCAGTGCTTCGGTCCCAGACTTTTTTTCTCTCTAAGCTTGCGACGGCTTCACAGGGCGTGCTTTCCTTTCTGCGAAAGACTATTACCTCATCAAAGTTTGTCAAACGTTCTGCTACTTGAAAAATCAAAATGTCGTTGACTAGCACAGAAAAAGCTGTTAATACGAGTAATACCCAAGACTGAAGTGGTTTCTCGATCTAATTACGTCTGTTTTGTCGCTTTCTGCTGGATAAAGCGAAATAGGCCTTTCCAATATTGCAGCAACTGTAACACACGCCTAATAAGCCAGACTGTTTTGGCACAAATGGTCATTTTTATCTATCTCATTTACACAAATAACACGACAGAATATAATTCACGAATTACCAATATCAAATGACTATTAGGGCTACTGCAAGCAAAAAGTTTTATGGTAGGGAATAGTTTCACATTTCATTCACATGGTCCAGTTTCTCAAGCATGACACTGAAAAGCAGTAGTAGTAAGAAATTATTATGGAAATCTGGAATCGTCATATTCTTCAATATAATTTGTGTGATGTACCCATTTCTTCTCCTTCTTCGTTCTCACAAACAATCTTGTCACCACTAATTCTGTAACTATTCCCGCCATGATCAAAAGTTATTCTGTGGTTAACTCCACTAACCCTGTCAGATATCACCAGTTTAGTTATCCCGCGTTTATTCTCCGGTTAGACGCTACTCCGTATTCGTACAGTACGTTTTCGACACTATTCCTAAAATAGAATTAAGCGGCTGCTGACCAGGAACTGTACAACTGGCCCTTAGTAGTGCAACGATGTGGCAAAAATTTTCTCTCAGAATTTCATTTTCTTGAATACACTGAGAAGATAATATGTAATCTTTCTTACCTGTTATTACTGTTAGTCATTTATTTCCACTCTGGTAGTCTGAATCTATGGATTTCGCTAATAATTATAAAAATGCTTATCATTCGCACACCCAATCAACCACGTAAACAAACAGCGATTGGCATTCACCCGTTCGGGTTTTTTCGGCTCTGGTCGTATAGCCCCGTCCCCTTTTCACTTGCGGGAATGAGACGCAAGTTTTCGATTCTCGGACTCTTATTTGTGCCTGCTGACTTTTATTATAGGAACTGAGAAAACGTCATTGACTTCTTCATTTGTTAAACAAATTAGAATGTTGAATTGATATATCTCTTAAAAGATGCAATATATTTGCAACATCAAAATCATAGAATTTCGGAAGGAAATGTCTCATTAACTTTCAAAAATGGTTGTTAATATGCAAGTGGGTAAAATATTTTGCAAATAAGTTGTGATGAAAATAATGAACCGGCAACAACCTCTGTGGGCACCCCACAAATACAAGTAAAAACCGCTGGTAAACGTCAATGCGGTTGTGGCCCTCTAAGCCCAGGTGTCGAAATGCGATGCTGAGCAGCCGTTTGTGGCCTCAGGGTAGTGTCAGAGCCTTGTGTAGTGGAGGCCTTGGTTTGCATCTTTCAGGGGTATGGATTTTAATGTGATGTTGCTGAGGACATAGCTTCTATGGCTCAGAACGATTGAGTCAACGATTAGATTTCTAGTAGATGTGGTCTTCGTACATGAAAGCCAGTTCTAACGGAAATAACACACGTAACATGTGATACATATGATTGCAATAATGAGCAAATTCAATTTAATCTGTGGAAGTATATTTCTGCTATCTCTGGAAGGCTTAGAAAATATTTAACAAGACTATGTACCATCTGAACAAAAGTACTATAATATTGTCCTAGAGGAGTTACTGAGAGCGATGGACTGGGCTGGCAGTAGGAAAACGCTGACGTGTGTCTAAAACGAGCGATATTAATGTCAAATCCACAATTTTTGGGGTCTCTAGGCGTTTAAAATGTACCACAACGAATTCTTGTCCTCATGGTCGTACACATACCGAATTGAGATTGTAGTAATGTCGCTTACCTTATACCATTGACCTGAGATCGACAACAAAGACTTGTTTTTGGCACGATAATGTCCCACTGAAGCTTGTTGCACACACAAGATTGGAAGTGACCAGTTCCAGAACAAGACAGTGCTGTTTTGTGTGATACCGTTTGCTGTCACTTTACGTTTTCTGTGACATTTTGTTTGTTCATTTAACATACAAATCCGAGACAGCAGT